>NC_056522.1:151893383-152031746 GCF_019175285.1 Sceloporus undulatus | reverse complement strand
CCACAAATAATCAAATCTGCAAAAATCAAAGCTGAAGATGGGGAGGCTATATTGCAAGTTGTTTGGGGTCTTGTGCCAAGAGAAAAGCATGGTACAGACTGGATAAATACATACAGTGCTAGTGCATTTATCATCATAGTATTTTTAAACTGGGGAAGGTCACTTGTGGAAGTCAAACTAACTTTTCTTGCATTGGGTTCTCTCCACCTTGGCTTTGGTGAGGAGTGGTGGAACCATGTGTGGTTCTCACACAGGCAACAAAAAGTACTGAGATATCCTAAGGAGCTGATTGCGGAATATAACAGTGGATATGGTCAGCCTTGATTTTTTTTGGAAAGGTTTCCTTTTTAATCCTGCAATGAAAACAAAGACTAAAAGGCTGTTACTCCCTGT
Source organism: Sceloporus undulatus (assembly GCF_019175285.1). Lineage (NCBI taxonomy): Eukaryota > Metazoa > Chordata > Lepidosauria > Squamata > Phrynosomatidae > Sceloporus > Sceloporus undulatus. The sequence goes on along the minus strand of NC_056522.1, from coordinate 152,031,353 downwards.
TAGCAAAGAAATATTGGACAAGCAGGCAGTTTCAGCCCAACTAACTGTTTGGATGAGTCAAATTGGCATAATCACTTCTCTTCATTTTACACACTCCAGAGCAGATCCAAACAGTAACTTGTTGTAGTGCAGTGGTTGTCAGCATTTCTAGCACCTACTGTATAAAAATAAAACAAGGCCCTTTTTACTCTGTTCATATGCACATGCTTGCACACACACATAGACACACACACACTAGACAGTTAAGTGATTTATTTATTTTGGTAGTATGCCAGACAGAAATATTTAAATCTTACTTTTGGAAGCAAGAATTATCTAATCACTCACTAGCTTTTGTAATAAAACATTTATCATGGAACATTAATCCATTAGTGCTTATTTTCCATCTCTCCCTTTCACTAGCACCTTGCTTTGAACACAGTCAAGTTTGACTGTGAGTCCCCCACTTTGTCATATATCATCATTACATGATGGGTCACACCGACACTGAATCCAACAGGGCGAGGAGATAATAATAAGAATAATACTGCACTTTGCTTGAACTTGGTACCCAGATGTACTATTTTAACTTCTAGTGCAAGTGAAAATAATGCCCCTGTGAGTTCTGAAATTAGTCTTTCATCATTAGGCCCATGGTGGCTGCAAAGCAGCATGTGGAAATGGCTCAGAATAATCAGCTGTGAACAGGGGAAGGAACCCTGCGTGTTTAATTGCTTTTTCACAACTTCAATTCCCTTAGTATGTGTGTGTGTGTGTGCGCACACACACACACACACTGCCACTTCCATTTTTAATAAGCAGACTGCCAGGACTCAGCCTTTCTTGGCACCTGAGGCAAAATGGATGCAAGACAAGAAATGAAGGAAAGTTCTTATGATACAATCCTCTCTCCGAATGACGTCTGGAAATGCAGAGGCTTGATCACATCTTACCATGTAAGTTCCCTGACTCTTCCCGACTTCCAAAAAGCTGGATGCATGTGAGTCAAAAGACAGCAAGAACAGGAGAAAGAAGCATGTTTTGATAAAGTGAGGTTGTGGAACCTTTAGATCATTAAATGTTTGGGACTTCTAGTCCCAGAAGTCTCCGCGTGGTCATCTGGAGGTTTGCCAACCAGTCAATATGTCTTCACATGACATGTAGAAACAGCCCTCCTGGATTAGACTTAAGGCACACCCAGTTCAGTATTGTGTTCACACTACAGTCATCCAGATGCCCATGGAAAGTCTGAATGATAACACTTGCTGTCAGAAAGGCAATGGCTGAAGAACTGGGTTGATGAAAACAGGAGGTGGGCAATATGCAGAACAGGGACCATCCTTGTTCCCCAGCTGTTTTTCAGAAGGACTGAGACCCTAGAATCACTGATTTTATTGCCACAAATTGCAAAGTGGTCAAAGAAGTCATTTTTCCCTTTAGACTAGAGGTTTTGGGTATCCACCTCTCAGATGCTGCTGAGACTCTCTGATCATTGGTTATGACACTGCGATGTCTGAGAGTTGACACATTCGCAACAATATATAGAGACTGAAGTTTAGGAATCACTGCCCCATATAGTCCACTTACCAGTGGAACTGTGATCCTGCAACCGGACTTGTTTATCTTGGATTGGCCTTTTTAGTCATCAACGCACTTGTAGAAAGTGTGGGATTAGTCCTTCCCAAATCTTCGTTCATGAAGAAAAGCCAGAGAGAGACATAATAGGAGATCTTGGAGCATCCAACAAAGTTTGTGTACAATGAACCATCAGAAATCTAAGGTGTCACTATCTCAGCTATCCATGATAAAAGTTTTGGTTTTTGGAGTATTTTGGATTGCAGAATTCTTGATAAGAGACACTCAACCTGGAATTAGCTATAGTTCCTCTGGGTCATTCTATTTCCATTTTCAAAGTATGCATAGGGAAACCAGTTTTTATTCTTCCCATTATCTCCTCGTTTTGCTTTTGCATTTTCACTGGAAAAAAGGGATTCAATGATGGGTGAACATTGTCCCACATTCAGCCTGTCATCCAAGCCCACAGTGAGTACCATGCAACTTCCATCTCAGAAACTCCTTTTCTTGAACAGGTTTGCCTGTATAAACTGTCATGGAAAATGACCCTCGGTTTGTATTAGCAAAATTCCAAGCCTCCATGAACCAGTCTGGTTTCCAGCTTTTGACATCTGCACCATATCACCCGAGCCCACAAGTGGTTTGGCAAAATGCATTATCCAAACCATGAAACACATGCTTGAAGAACAGCAGAAAATAAGCCAGGATCCTTATCTGTTAAATCCACAAATGTTCTCTAGGCATGTAAGAATACCATAAGTACATATGTCAACCAAAGAAATATTGGACTGTTGGTTTCTATAGTGTTCTCACTGCAGATTTTCTAGAGCTGGATTTCCTAAAGCCTGACCTACAATTAACAAGAGAATGGTAAAGGCCAATGTAAGTCAACCTACTGTATCTCATTTCCCTACTTTGTCTTCAGCTTATTACAAACTGAGTTCAAATGCAAATGTCCTTTATGCTGAATTAACTCAAGAGCAGGGGAGAGGAGAGAAGTGAAATAGTCTTACTTTTCCCAGGAGGCTCAGACAAAAGCAAACTGTTGCATCCTCTCCTAGTATATATGTCCATTTGCCACCTGTGAAATCTTGGAGGATAATATAAGAGACAGTGTTATGTAGTGGTTTGAGCATTGGACTATGGATATCAGGGTTAAGTTTCCTGGCTAAGGCATGGAAACCCATGGGATGGCCTTGGACAAGACACACAGACTCAGCTCCGGAAAAGTACGCAGTTACCCCTTTTGATTGCCATACATAGGAAACAACTTAAAGATACACAATAACAACATGATGTATAAGCTATTAACATGGAAACACTGGTGGGTGGCATGAAGTAACTTGAAAATTAAAAAAGTTTCTTGTCCCTGTATTTTAATTTTCCTTCAGGACAAAAAAGATTTTTTTTAGGATTTGGGTGGGGTACCAATAACTGCATTCCATAAAAAGATCAAAGTTTATCTATGAATAACTTCCTTACAGTCTTGTGAATGGAGCATCAAGTTTTCACAAAAGCAATGATAGTGTAAACAACTGCAGGCAAAAATACCTTAGCCTCCCTATGTAGAATTTAGTGGGTAAGATTTCTGCCTGAAAACCTGGAGAGCTACCTACTGCCACTCAGTAGATCAGCTCAGAGCCTGGAATCAACTAAATACAAATAATGAGTCCTTTTTAATTAACTCCTTTTTTCCCCCATCCCAACTATGGATAACTGAATCACCTTACTATAGCAACATAGTGAGAGATAATTCCTTCTGCCATGTATCTGTAACTCATTTAGTTGCTGACACAGTTACACAGGGTATGTGGCCCTATTACAAAACTGCAATTTGTACCATAGGCCAGTGGCTTGTAACTGTTCAGGTTCTGACTGAGGTAGATCAGTTATTGGCTTGACATTACACAACTTTCTGTGTTCTACACAAAGTTTAGTAACAACAACAACAACAACAACAACAACAACAACATTTATTTCTTACCCATTTCTCTCTATGGATTAGGATGGGGAATAAGAAAATAAAACACAGATACAAATAGAAACATAACATATTTAAAATCATGAATACCAACTCTAGATACATAATCAGTTAGCAAAGCATAACATCAGTCTAAAAAGCATACATATTAAAAACAATCAATTCACAATTCAAAAGCTTGTAATTTTAAAAACATCTGGATATGTCTGCTGGAAGAGATTAGTTTTTAATGCTGTTTTAACTGCACACAGCATTTCCAGCTGTCTAATCTCTTCCGGCAGGTTATTCCACAATTTGAGGGGCAGCTGCTGAAAAAGTTATCTTTTTAACAGGTGCCAGGTTGGTCCTGGCTAACTGAAGTAAATGTCCCCCAAAAGACCTGAGGGTACGGGTAGATTATCTGAGAGAAGGCAATGCCATAGGTAACCTGGACTCAAACCATGTAGGGCTTTAAAGGTAATAACTAACACATTGTATTTGTCCAGAAACTAATTGGTAGGCAGTGGAGGGCTTTCAACATTGGTGTAATAATATTACTCCTAGATGTTACCAGTAACCAATCTGGCTTCCACGTTTTGAACTAAGTGATGTTTCCTAACTTGGTACAGTTACAGACTCAACCATCCACAATTTGAATTTTTTAAAATTCTAATTAATTAATTAATTAATTAATTCTGCTGGCAATTGACTCCCTGATTGAGTCTGTCCATCTGGCATGTGGTTTTCCACTCTTTCTACTGCCTTCCACCTTTCCTAGCATTGTTGTCTCTTCTAATGGTTCATAGTCGCTCATGATGTGGTGAAAGTTCAACAACCTCAGTTTAGTCAACTTGAATCCCAGAAAGAATTCAGGCTAGAACCCATTTGTTTGTCCTCTTGGCCATTCACACTATTCTCAGTACTTTTCTCCAGCACCACATCTCAAATGAGTCCCTATCGGCTTTTTTCACTGTCCAGCTCTCACATCTGTGCATGGTGATGTTGAATACAATGCCTTCAGTGATTCTAACTTTAATATTCAGTGTTATGTCTTTACACTTCATGATCTTGTCCAGTTCTTTCATAGCTGTCCTTCACAATCCTGGTCTTCTGATTTCTTGATTCCAGTCTCTGTTCTGATTAATATTTGAACCATTTGACTATTTCAATTTTCTAATGATCTAGGATGAATTCTTAGATCTTCCATGATCATTGTTTTTGTTTTGTTAATGTTCAGCATTAATCCAACCTTGGCACTTTCCTACTTGACCTCCTTCAGTAATAGCTTGAAGTCTTTGTTTGTTTCTGCTCAGTTTTGTTATTTAGTATAGTATCATCTGTGTATCTTAAGTTGTTAAGTTCCTTCTTCCTATCTTCAGTTCTCCTTCATCTGAGTCTAAGCCTGCTGTGCGTATGATATTTTCTGCATACAGGTTGAATAAACAGGGTGATAGTATGCAGCCTTGCCTGACCCCTTTGCCAATTGGGAACCATTCTGTTCCTCCGTATTCTTTTCTGAATAGGTTCTTGTCCTCAGTGCAGTTTATTCATCAGGACCATAGGTTACACATCTGTAAGTATGATGCTGAATTTTGGCTATTATTATTATTATTATTATTATTATTATTATTATTATTATTATTATTGACTAATGGTGACTTACAAGAGTTAAAACAAACATAAATAAAATTAATAGCATATAAGACTTTTTAAAAGTTTTAAAAGTTAAAACATTCTCTTTTTGAAGTTTAAATGTTCTCTTTTTGAAACATTCTCATTTTTTCAAGTAAACCTATCCAACGTTGACATATTAAGGATGGAGCAAGCTTGTTTTCTGCTGCTGCAAAGGCTAGACGTGGAGCATTGGATGAAGCTACAGAAAAAGAGATTACACCTCAACATTAGGAAGAATTTCCTGATGGTAAGAGCTGTTTGACATGGGAACACAGTAGCTCGAGAGAGACTCCTTCTTTGGAGATGTTGAAACAGGCTGGATGGCCATCTGTTGGGAGTGTTTTGATTGTGTCTTCTTGCATTGTAAGGGGTTGGACTGGATGGCCTGTGGAGTCTCTTCCAACTCTATGATTCTATAATTCTATGACACATCTATTTCTTCCAGTTTTTTATATTAAAAGAGGCTTTGAAGTATGCAATGGCAAACGGAATTCACTATAATTCTTCCAAAACAAAACCCAAAACAAAACCTGACTCAAATATCAAAGAAAATGCAATTAATGGGAAATCATTTTATTTTATTATATTTTATTTTTCAAAAGTGTGCACATTGAGTGGGGCAGAGTTCTGGAGAATGTACATTCTGACATGTGAAAGGTAAGCAGAGATATTTGACAAGATCCAGGAATTCTGTCATGGTAACAAAATGCAACATTCTGCAACGGAGACTGCAATCATATATGGAGAGAGAAATCCCAGAGGTGCAAGCAGGGTTCAGGAAAGGAAGAGGTACCAGAAACCACATTGTAAACATACAATGGCTAATGGATCACACTAAGGGAATTCCAGGATAAAATCAGTATATGCTTTGTAGACTATAGCAAAGCCTTTCACTTTGATTATGAAAAGCTATGAAATGCCACTAGACCTGATAATGCTGATGGGAAATCTGTACTTAGGGCAAGATCAGAAGGAACATCAACAACCTAAAATATGTGGGTGATGGCATATTACTAGCAGAAAACATCACAGACTTGGAACAAATACTAAGGAAAGTCACAAAAAAAAGTGCAAAGTCAGGCTTGCTGCTGAACATAAAGAAAACAAAAATAATGACCACATAAATTCTACATAAATTCAACCTATTTAATGAGGGAATTGAAATAGTTAAGGAGTTTCCATACTTTGGATCAAATATTGATCAGAACAGAGACTGCAGCCAAGAAATCAGAAGAAGACTAAGAATGGGAAGGGTAGTGATGAAAAACAAGATCCTATAGAGTAAAGATATAGGGGATTATCACACGGAGGCACTTACATGAGTGAAATGTTGCAGAATTGTTTCAGAAGTGCGAAGGTAGGATTGTCTGTAATGCTTCTAAAGTATAATTGAGGATTCTCACTTTCCTTCTATTGATGAAGCATTCGCGGAGAAGCAAGGAGAAACCATATTTTGAATAACGGGATATCCCTTTATTCAAAAAATGTCTTATCCATGAATGCTTCATCAACGCAAGGAAAATGGGAAGCCTCAATTACGTTTTAGAAGTGTGATGGACAATCCCACCTACATGATGTGAAACGGTTCTGCAACATTTTGCCCACCTAAGTGCCTCCATGTGATAAGGTTCATACAAATGAACATCCAAGTTAGGATCACCCAAGCCATTGCACTCTCCATCACCATGTACAGATGCGAAAGCTGGAATTTGAAGAAGGCAGATAAGAAGAAAATCAGCTCATTTGAGATGTGGTGCTGGAGAAGGGTGCTGTGGATAGCCCAAAAGTCAAACAAATGGGTCCTTGAATAGATAAAGCCTGAACTCTATCTGGAAGGCAAGATGACAAAATTGAGGCTGTTGTACTTTGGCCACATCATGAGAAGACACAACTCATCAGGGAGGCCATGGGCCTGAATCTATAGGACTTAGGTAGAGTGATGGAGGATAGGAAGGCTTGGAGATGCCTCATCCACAAGGTTGCCATGAGTTGGGGGTCTACTCAGGGGCAGTTTTGTTGTTGTTAACTGCCACTGAGTTGATCTCAACTCATGGTGACCCTTATGGCTGTCCATGGAATTCTCAGCACTCTTCTCTAGCACCACATCTCAAATGAATGGATTTTTTTCCCTATCTTCTTTCTTAACTGTCCGGCTCTCACATCCATACATGATAATAGGGAATACAATGGCTTGTATGATTATAACTTTTGTGCTGAGTTGTATATCTTTGCATTTTAGAATCTGTTCTAGTTCTTTCATAGTCACCCTCCCCATTCTTAATCTTCTTCTGATTTCCTGACTGCAGTCCTCATTTCTATTAACATTTGATCTCAGGTATGGGATTTCGTTTGCTATTTCTATTTCTTCATTGTTTGCTTGAACTTGTGAAGGTCTTCGGTGGTCATTATTTTTGTTTTCTTTATGTTCAACATTAAGCCTGTCTTTGCACTTTCTTCTTTGATCTTCCTTGGTAGTTGCTACAGGTTTTTGAGGTTTTCCGCTCTAGTACTATGGTGTCATCTGAATATCTTAGATTGTTGATATTCCTTCCTCCTATTTTCACTCTTCCTTCTTCTGTATCCAGGCCTGCTTTTCTTATAATATCTTCTGCTTACAAGTTGAACAGATAGGGTGAAAGTATACATCCTTGTCTGACCCCTTTGCCAGTTGGGAATCATTCTGTTCCTCCATGTTCTGTTCTGACCGTAGCTTCTTGTCCTGAGTACAGATTCCTCATCAGGACTATCAGATGTGTTAGCACTCCCATGTCTTTAAGGGCACTCCAAAGCCTTTCATGATCAATGCATTCAAAGGCTTTGTTATAGTCTATAAAGCAGAAGCAGATTTTCTTTTGGAATTCCCTGGTGCACTCCATTATTTTTTATTCTTTATTTATGGTATTTATACCCCACCCTTCAGCCCTAAAGGCTATCAGAGCAGCTTACAATTATTATTTTTAATTAGCCATCATATGTTTGCAATGTGGTCCCCAGTGCCTCTTCCTTTCCTGAATCCCACTTGAACCTCTGGGATTTCTCTGTTTATGTATGGTTGGAGTCTATGCTGTAGAATTTTGAGCATGATTTTGCTTACATGGGAGATCAGTGCTATGGTCCAATAGTTGCTGCCATATCTTGTGTCTCCCTTTTTGTGGATGGGGATGTATGTTGATCGCTTTCAATTTGCTGGCTATCGTTTTCCATATCTGTTATATGTTTGTTAGCACTAAAATTCACTCTGTCAATGTGGATTGCAGCAATTCTATTTCTGGTGATGTGTTTTTTGCTATTTCTCTTATTGCAGTTTCTACCTCAATTTTTAGAATTTGGGGTTCACCGTTATTTGGCTCTTCGTTCCATGTGTCCTTCATCTTGTAATCTCTTTTGTATAATGTTTCTGTGTATTGCATCCCATATCTTTTTATACCCTCCTGGTCTTGAATTATGTTATTTTGGTTGTTATAGAGAATCCCAGTCCTTGCTTTGAATTTTCCTTTGATGTCCCAGATCTAGTGAAATAATAATTAAATCAAATGCCCCCAAATGTTGACCAAGCTCAACATGACTTAGCAAAAGTAAAGGACATAGTAGAATGAAATGGCTCAAATTTCCAGCAAATGTTAAGGCCCTTGAATGATGTATATTTGCTTTCTACGGTTGTAACCACTGATCTGTTTACTTACATATAGCGTTTATACATCTTCCACAGCTGAAAAGGCTTCTGGCATAATTTATGCAGAATCAATACGCAACTTAAGAACATGTTTTAAAATGGTCCCATCTTTAATCATTGGAGCTAACTCTAAACAAGAACAATTTGTTGCACCTTCAATGCAGAGTTAAACCCCTTGGAGAACTGAGAGTATAATATTCCACACCAGGACCTAACATAGTCCATACCAGCCCCCACAATGTGGAAAGTAAAAATGGCCAGTGTGCTTCTGAATGACCACAAAAATGATCTTGGGGCAATGCAGTCTTGAGTTTGCTCATCGCATATTAGAGACGAGATCTATTTTTAGTAAAACAATTTTGGTATCAACTGAGGTCCTGGAATCACAGCCCAGCAGATACTAAAGGTCCACTGTAATAACTACTATCATTACTCCATTTTTGTGATATAATTATAATCTCCAAAGCTAAAAACTGAACTGAGTAGTTGAAGGCCCAACCTCAAAATTCAGTTCTTGAAAATTCATTAATAGGAGCAGTCAGGGTGCGAAATATTGTCCTTCTTTGTTTCTGCTCTCATTATATGAATATAGCCAGATAATGTTTCTGGAAGTTCAACTGAACATGTTCTCTTAAGATATCTATGAAATGTGAGTGGGCATTTTTCCAGCATTCAGCAAGCTTTGGTTCCTACACCACTATAGGTTAATAGATTTAATGTATGGTAATTGTCTTTTCTCTCTGTCAGCACAGGAGGAGTTTTTAGAAGAGGCTGTATCCATGTCAATGATTTTGGTTGGCTTTTGAGGAATTTACCAAAATTCAGAGAACTCTTTATGTCCCATTTTGCAATGAGAAGAATTGAAATATGTTATCTATTTTTTAAAAAACCCAAAAAGCAAATTGATGTTTCCATCCCTGTGTGCAACCATGCTACTTTACACCAATTGAATAGATCTGTCCCTTGACAATGTGAGAGCTTCTCTCCCATGTGTAATATTGTACTTACCTAGCACTATTTAAAAAAATAAGGCTCAGCATTTGTAACTCATACTCTGAGATTTGCCACATTGTTTGACATAGGGGGATGTTTCCAGATAGTGAGATTTCAGTTGCCAGGTGCCAGAGGCAATTCATCAGACACTCATAAAAGAAGGATCAAAGAGCCTGTCGGCCTCTCCCCTGCATCTGGGATCCAGGAAGGAACACTTAGGGACTCCTATCCTTTAAACAGCTCTCACTTAAAGAGCTCACTGTTTATAATAACAAGAGAAGGGAAAGGGGTCAGGTCAAAAGCAGCAGAACAGCAGGTGGTGTTGTAAAGTTGTTGCTTTTTCTTACTGCAGTTAAAAGCCGGGGTGAAATACGAGATGAAATAGCTTCATCACACAACACTGTTTCGCTTCTTCCCTTTGGATTTGTAGCCCCCCTCCCCCTGCAAATATGTATCAAAAATGCAGATGATAGATATATTGCTAAAGTATTGTGTCAGATTGGTGCAAAACAACAGCAGTGACAAGGCACTAGTCAATGAAAGATCTCTTTTCCAAAAGGAACCCATTGAAACCTTATTTCTTCATTCTCTATCACAAAATTTATGTCTGGAAAAACTGTAAGTTACAAGGCAAGGTGCCAAGTGCAATGTTAATGCTAGCATGACTATTTGTTTATTAATATAGGTTGAGTCTGTCCTATCGGAAATGCTTGCGACCAGAGGTTTTTGGATTTCAGATTTTTTAGGATTTTGGAATATCTGTATTTGCTTATACATACACAATGAAATATCTTGGCCCAAATTTAAATATAAAATTTATTTATGCTTCATATATACCTTTAAACAAATAACCTGAAGGTAATTTTATACAATACTTTTAACATTTGTGTACATTGAACCATCATTGGTTCATCATTTAACCAAAGGTATCACTATCACCGATGGAAAAAAGTTTTGGTTTCTGCATTATTTTGGATTGCAGAATTCCAGATAAGGAGACTCAGCCTGTATATTTATTTATTTACTGTAGTGCTGTATCACAACAGGCCAAAATTTCTCACAAAACAAAAGTTGAAACCATGCATTGCAATATAATACAATAGTTTAATTATAAATGTAAATCATAAAGCAAACTGGGAAAAAAACACAGAAGAAATAATTGGCATTTCCATGTGGTTGTTTTGCACAAAAATGACTTTTTCCCCCATAGGAAACATCAAAATGAGATTTCTGCACAGCAGAAACAACCTATTTTCCAGAATATGTTGGATTTTTGTACAAAATGACTGCCTGCAAATTTTGCATAGAATAAGTCCCAAATTGCAAAGGGCCATTGAAAACACTGCAGTTTTCAAACACTTTTCCTCAGCAAGAAGAAAATTGCTAAAAATTACTTGTTGCATCATTCAGGAAGAAAATTAATGAAAGATTATATCCCTGGAAGTGACAGCATAGGAAGCCTGGGCCATTTCTCCTGCTGCTGGTTGGTTATCTCAGGATCCTTTCTCCTGCTTTTTCTCCAGTAAGCCCATGATGAAGAGGCAAGCAAAGAGGCTGCTATTGCTCCTGTTGCTGCTCCATTGTACCTAGGTTTCAAAATGAGATAGGATGTGGTAGGGTGGGTGATAGAGACAGGGACTTGGCCTCTTTTTTCTCAGAAGGGTGGGGTGACATCCACAGTCATTCTTCCTTGCCATCCACTCATGCTGTTTCCCTGGGGGGGAAACATTGCCACAGAGAAGCTTATATCCACTCTTCATTATTACAGTTATTATTTTCATTTTCTGCATACAATTTTGTCTTCATCCCACTCTTCTGACCTAACCAAGTATATTGTAGGTGCATATACTAAGCATAAAGATTTAATATTATAAACATCATGCATCTGAGGAAATAGATCATGTTCCTTACAGCCTGCCCATCATTAGAATCAATACAAATCTGTCTACAGCATGAATGGAAAGGATGTGCCCTATGGAACCTATTAACTCCTGATCAGGGAGTCAGAACCAGGATTGGCTGTTGTTCCTAGTACTGAAACACCTTTTTTAAGCATGCATGCCACAAGAGGAGCAAAATTAGATTTTAAAAAACAGCCTCCTGTGTAGATTGAGTCCCTGTAGTAGACCTAGGTACCCATTCCATCCCCATATCTCCTTTGTGGACACTCTTGTTGTGGCGGTTATGTGTCTCCAAATGAACTCCAACTTATAGAGACTGTATTATATGATTTTCTTAGCAAGGTTTTTTCAGAGGAGGTTTGGCATTGCCTTCCTCTAAGGCTAAGAAAGTGTGACTCATTCAAGGTTTCCATGGATGGGTTTCCATGGGTGAGCAAACTTTTGAGTCCTGGTCACTCAGAGTCCTAGTCCAACACTCAAATCACAACACCCTGCTAGCTTTCAGTGTCACTGTTGCAGGACCTAATAAGACCATGTCACACCATGAACATACTCACTTTCCAACATATAGATGCCATCATTTACCAGCAATGCCCCCGTAAATTCCACATTGGAGAAACAGGCCAGTCTCTTTGAAAAAGAATAAATGGACACAAATCAGATGTCAGAATGGGGTATATCCAGAAATTTTGTGAAACTAAAATGATATTCTGAGCTCTTTGGAGAAAGATTGCAAACTAATACAATGGGCAGATGCATACATTTGTTCCTGAACTAGCCCATTTTATACCTTTTGGTTGTGGCAATGAGATATGAAATATACAAAACTGAAGCAGCTCTTCAGGCAAGGGGTTTGAAAGTGGCATCACTGGTAGAAGAGAATGCCCCACAAAGAGCTAATATGTGTGCCCCTCAGTCTATTTTGGAGGTTTCAGAGGCAGAGGTAGAAGGCAAAAAGAAGTCTCATAACAGAGGCAACAGCCCACTTACAAGGAGGTATCTTTCACACTACATAATTACAAAACTGTTATATCTTCACAAAATACCATGGCTCTGTCCTATGAAGTCCAGGGATTTGTAGTTTTGTTTGCTATTTAAAATTCTCTGCCAGAGTGCTTTAGTGTGTCATTGATGTTGTGTGCCTTCCAGTCATTTCTGAGTTATGGCAGCCTTAAGGAGAACCTATCATGGGATTTCTTAGGGCAGAGAATGTATGGCTCTCCCAAGGTCACACAGCGGCTTTCCATGGCCGAACAGGGAATCAAAACCTGGTTGCCAGAATCAAAACCAGTGGTTTGAGCATTGGGGAGCAGGACTTGGGGCAGGGGGACTGTAAATATTGCTCAAGAGGTGGCATGAGACTTGGAGGCTGTGTTTCCTCCTCCTCCTCCTCCTCTGCTTCCCAAACATTTTCTGTACTGGAGGGAAGAGGAAGGCAACATAGTCACTTGAAGCCTCTGCCTGATGGAGGGGGAGAAGGAGAAGGAATAGAGGTGTTTCTTTATAAAAAATATGAATATAAATAAATATGTGAATGAAAATATAGTCCTCCCTCTGTTCTCATGGACTTGGGACCTGCATCCCTTGAATATCTGCGGGAGACGAATGAAGGGGGTTAAAATGGGGCACATGCCTGCAGCATGAGCCCCCCCCCCTGGAAGGGAGCGCACCTCCATTCAAGCCAATATAGCTTGAATATGTGCAACTTTCCATTTTAACGGGGGGGGGGGGCTGGAACAGAACACCCCAGAAAATGGAGGGAGGACTGTATACTATGTCGGGGGGGGGGGACATCCAAATGTAGATATAAAGGGGTCACAAGGGTAAAAGGTTTGAGAACCACTGTACTACTACATAGTAGCTCTCTCAGTGCCTCACCAAACTACAAATCTCAGGATTCCACAGGATGTAACCATGGCAGTTAAAGTAGAATCATAGCACTATGCCTGGATTGTGTGAAAGAAACCAAAGTGTTGGATCCCCATATAAAATCTAAGTTGGTTTGGCTGCTTGATGTTTTAGGCTATAATTCTCATGAACTCTTACAACTGTCCACACAAAGAGAGGCTGATAGGAGTTATAAATTCTTCTATCGACTGCATCAACACTGCAGAATTTATGCAGTTAGCCACTGCTTTAACTGCCATTGCACCATGCTATGGAATTCTGGGATTTCTAGTTTTGTGAGATATTTACCCTTCTCTATCAGAGAGCTCTGGTGCCACAACAAACTACAAATCACAAGATTCCATAGGATGGAGGCATGACAGTTAAAACAGTCTCAAACTGTGTTAATTCTGCAATGTAAAAGCAGCATGGGTTCTCAAGTAACATTAATAGCACTGCATACGTCTTCTTTCCAGAATCCCCTCACCTTGCCAGCATTACCTGTCCTTGCTTTGTGTACAGACAAATTTTAGAAACTTCTCACAGTTTGAATGTTCACAAATACTAACATTCTTCAATGTTTCTACAGCTGAGTCAATGGTTATGGCGGGTTCATTTCAATCAAACAGTTAAACCTAGTAGCCAATTGCTATAAGAGAGGTATGAAAAGCTGCAGTCTGCTTTTAGCTGACCATTTTCATTTATTTGCTTTCTTTGGGAGGGTAAATTGGCAAATGCACTGTTTTTTCTGGAAATGTCTGGGTCCAGTGTTTTGACATGATACCTCATATATCTCTCTGCGTTGTTAGCAAGTGTCTTAAAATGTTGTCCAAATTCAGCTTTGCAAATAGATTTTGGAAATTTATTACATTTTAATCTTGCTCCTTAGGCCTCAGTGCTGTCTGCCTATTGATATGCTGATAACAGAAAGCAAGATTTTAAGGCTGCTGGAATCAGTGCAATAATATTGTTTACCTTTGAATCACAGTGAATAATAAGGAATAAACCCTTTCCACAAACTGAGTAAGAGAGAGATGCTTCTTTTGAGTTAGTGATGATACCATGATGCTATTCTTCTTCTGTCACGTCATTTGTTTTCTATACATTGAAATAGTAGTGACAATATTCTCTTCTTTTGTTTTGTTTCACTTGATGAACTACAGCCAAGAGCCACAATCATCATTTACCATTAAAGCAGTAGTTGTCAACAGTTCCCACACTATGGTGTGGCCAGTGTAAAGAAATTAACTATGGTTATCTTCAAAACTGTCATGGAGTTTGCTCTTTAATGGTAACCACAGTATTTATGAGATGCATATGTCTGGTTGTTTCACAAACACTTTGGATGTGATATGCAATTGCCCAGATGCTTTGGATGTATTACTGTTGTCTCTGACCCAGAGAGTCTGTTCTCATCTCCTAGCTAGGGCTCTTCGACCTATATTAACCACCCACTTTCCTGATGCTTACAGGGTGGTGTTCATATTCTGTCATATTTTGTGTGCCATTAAGTACAACCATGTAGATTGTTTTGAAATGCAGTAATATGGACTGTGTTATCTTTGTGTTATAACTTTGACCCCACTGAGTTCTCTCTCCAATGCATTTCTTCCAGCATTCATTTCTCAGGCTTAGGGTCTTGGATTCTGTGGAGATGTAATGAGGTGCTGCTATTATTTAAACCCTATCCACAGGCCCATTGCCTGATGGGAGCCGGACTGTGTTTTCTTTAAGAGCAAGGCCAGATTGCAATCAAGTGGGTTTTCTCCTGAGTATCCTTACAAATTTATCACCCTCCTTCTTAGCCTGAGATAATGCTAAGATCTGGCAAACACATAGATGCAGGCATACATACACATACACACACACAACCCCTTGCCTTTTTCCAGGCTATATAGAAAAGGCTTATTTATCACTTTCACACAACATTGGCAATAAGAAGAGCACTGGGCTGATCTGCTCTCCCTATTGGCTAGACAAAATAAAAGATGTAGGACTGATGTGTACTTGGATTACATTATAGGTCATGTTGTGCTTCAGCATTTAATTAAAGCCTGGAGATAATTCCTAGTGTCGTTGGACTAAGGATGTGCAGAAGGCCTGCATGTGCCAGACCACACAACCAAAGAATCTAGACATCCATTTCTCCAGAGGGAAAAGGAAGTGCTGGAATCACAATTCTGAACACCACCTGCCAGCTGGCCCCCAAAAAACTCTCTTTCTCAGACTCAACAACAGGAATACTTTCCCACCCTCTCTTCACCTCCCAAAATCATGGATTCTTCCTTGAGATGCTCAAGGGAAAGAGCTGTGTGGGACATAAGAAGAGCATAATAGACAAGATGAGACGAACTGGACAAAGTGAGCATGCCACAGCTTCACAGTCCTGTGGCAAAGAAAACTCAATGTATTTGTAAGAAGCATAGTATCCAAGTCACTAAAGAAGCATAATATCTGTCTGATTGCTGTTGCGTCTCCCTTTGGGTTACCACTTTTTAATAGGATGGGTAAGGATTTCTTTTTAGTACATTTTTTGGCAAGGATTCCCTAAAATTTGCCACTTGCTTCATATTCAGGACAGAAAGAATTTGAGAGTAAAAACATCCATCCAGATAGACAAGACACACCAACACACCTTCATCCTTTTATTTAAACCCCACTTTTTCACCAACCTGGCACTCAAAGCAGCTGGCAGAGGAGAATGGTGAAAAATACATATAAGCTAAAAACACACAAATCTGAGATTAAAAACAGTTTTAAACTAACAATAATATTAAAACCATTCAAAATAGTACTTTATAAAACAAGTACAGCATCATAAAAACAATTTTCTAATAAAAACAGTCAATTCCCAAAAGTTTTCTAGAATAAAAAAGTATTCACCTGCCACCAGCCCCACCACCCAAAAAGAAGAATTTAGCCTTCCTTGAAAGAGAGTTCCAGAGTTTCAGAGCAGCCACCAAACATGTCTGTGAAGGTGCAGAGATTGAGAAAAATACCTTCTCCAAAGATCTCAGACTGCAAGTAGCCTCATATGCAGTTCTTCAAATAGCCTGAATCTGAGCCATGCATGCAGAAAAAAAACAAAACTGACAGATTTGTCCATACAAAACCAATGTTTTGACTAGAGTGCACCCGCATCATACACAAGCGTGCTTTATGTGGCTATCAGCATATGCTGAAAGCTGCATGGGGAGGAAGGGGTGGTGTCTCATAGGGACTAATGGGAGCTCCGCCGCCGCTACCACACACTACCATGTGCATGAGCCCCATTCATTTAAATGGGGCTCAAGCATACATGGAATTTGCTTTACACGGGGGGGATCTGGAATGGATCCCCCCACGTAAAGCAAGGGCACACTTTATTTACTTCTAAAAATGTTGGTTTTGAATCCCTATGAATTCAACTCTGTTAGCGTTCAGTAAGGTTGTCATCTCCCCCCTGCCCCCCATGCGCTCCTCAGCTTTAACACTTTTATGTAAAGCCAGAACATGATGGTCTCCTCCATGCTGGGCTTTCCCGCAGAGCAAAATCAGGTGCCAGCAGACCACCCTTTTTAGGCGGTCTGTACCAGGCCTATACTACTTAAACTGTTGTTCTATGGTGTGAAACAGCTAAATAAAGTGGATTTCAACCGCTTTGAATGCAGGGTGTTTAGATGACACAAGCCTCAAAAGCAGTTGGAAACCAGACTGAAGTTGCTTTCAACTAAATGTGCATATAAGGTTGGACTATAAACTCTGCAGTGTTCGTTCTCATACAATAAGACAGGGTAGCTTTCAACCCTTCAGATGTTGTTTGACTGTAACACTTGCTGGACCTATCCAGCATAATCAAAGGTTATGGGAGTTGCAGACCAAAAACATGTGGAAATCCAGAAGTTATCCACCTCTGCCCTGAAGTAATGAAAAAGAAGCCAGTCTTTTATTAATGGCAAAGCAAATGGGAAGTGGAATTTCCTTCCGAGACAGTTCTTGGTGATTTCTCTCCCCGGCCTCAAGCTGCCTCTCCAGCTGAAAGCTAAGGATGGCATGGGGGAAGGAAGAGGAAGAGGCACATGCCTGTTCCACCAGGAAATACCAGGAATCTTCATGTAGCACTAAGAAAGATTCCTGGCTGCAATGAAGCTAAGCCATTCCTGCCAGACAGAGGTGGCAATAGTAAACAATAGACTAGGGGACTAAGGTAGCTTCTTATTTTCCTGTTTGTACTCAGTAATTCCTTGCTAGATTAAAGAGCCTTCTGTCTAATGGGTCAATTCCTGAAAGCATTACACTTGTGGAGAAAGAACACATTTTTGAAGAAGCAGAAGGAGGAGAAGAAGAACCATGCTGGATGGTAGATTGGAAAGGCATGTAAGATTTCAGTTTCTTTGTTCAGAAAATCCTTTGTGTTGTATATTTCACAAAATAGTCACATAATTGTGAACACGTTTAGCCCTTGTTATTAACCTTATTTCTACTGTTCAACACAAATCCATCTCATGAAAACAAAAGGATTTAGATAAGACTGCCAATAATAAATTCTTCATGTGCTTTCAGAGTATTTCGCTTTCAGAGTATTTCAAACATTAATAAATCCATCAGTAGATTTGTAGTTTCAGTCCTATCCACCCACAATTATTTGCCAAACATATTGGACTCCTGAGAAGATATATTCATGCTGACTCTCACACACCACATCTCCTGGAACTGGGATGTCTCTCCTGGGATAGCCTAATTGTGATGTTTAGGAGTTCCCAAAACGTACATAGCTTAAGAACCACATTTCTTTTCCCCTTCTCTTCTCTTCATTTCTTTCCCCCTTTTCTTAAATTGGAATTTCTGTTAAACATTTTTGGCACTTCTCCATATGGTCTATATGCTACTTGATAAGTATGAATCATAAAGCAGACATCCAGAAAATAATGAATTTTGAAGATGATCATGCTACTGATGACAATACTACAGTATTGTATTTCTTGTAGGAATGATCCAATTGTTCAGTGCAGGCTCACTTCTTGATTTCGGACAGTGGGCCATAGGAAGAGCGGAAAACATCCCCAAAGTCAATAGACAGAGGCAGACATCTGGATGATGTGGGAGACAATTCAGGATGGGTGGTCTACTTCCAATTTGATGAAGTGGCTGGGTGGCTTCTCTGTTTTGTTCTCCTCCTTTTCCTGTTTTCTTTTCTTTTCATATTATGAAATGGTGGCAGCTGGTAGCTCCAATGTTGGTGGAAAGGTGAATCCATTCCAACTTTTGGATAACCTTAAAGGAAGTATCTAAGGTGCTGAACTTAGTTGGGGCATGTGGTCCCTTGAAAGTCTGAAACTAAAACTTGAAATGGTTTCCTCCGTGCCACTGGCACAGGAGCTATCAGCTGCCATTGCTGTGAAAGCAAATCTTTCTCTAGGAGCCAGCTTTAAAAATCTTCCATGTATGACACTGAAGAGCCAGTGTGGTTTAGTTATTTGAGTGTTGGACTATGACTCTGAAGACCAGGTTTCGAATCCTGACTTGGTCATGTAAACTTACTGGGTGACCTTGGGAAAGTCACACACTCTCAGCCCCAGCCAATTGCAACCCCCTTCTGAAGAAACTTGCCAAGAAACCTGTGATAAAATCACCTTAGGGTCACCATAAGTTGGAAACAATGTGGAGGCACACAACAAAAATAACAGCAATGGCACTGAAGATGTTACCGCATGATGACATTAGCTCAGGAAACCATGCTTTCCTCACACATTTTTAAAGCAACTGGTGCCTTGTTGCTAAGTAGTATGTCTTGCCTTTGTTTAAACACATTTGAACATGGTAGGGGGGTGAACTGCATAATCCTCCAGATAGTGTTGGATCTGCAACTTCCACCATGCTTCACCATTAAATGTGATGGCCAGGGATGCTGTGAGTTGCAGTGTAGCAACTTCTGGAGGGCCATATGATCCCCACCTATGATTTCACACATTGTGATACACAAGCACTGTTGTTCCTCATAAAGTGAAACTCTTCAAACAGATGGATAAAAACAGCCATGCTGGCTTCTTTTAAAGATATGTCATATTTTTTAAAAAACGAATTTAAATGTGAAGTCCTGAAATGAAATAAAGAAAGCTGTGATATGTCCATAAGCCCTATGTGTAAATGAGCCCTAGTTGGAGGAGACTCTGCTAAGAATACTTCTAACTTCTAAGCTCATGTGGGTATAGTTATAGGCAAAGGGGCATAATGAGGAAATGCCAAACCCAGATAAAAGTTCTGCTTCTCCAAATGAAATTTTCCTTCACTCTCAAATTTCTAGCATTGTGGAAAGCAAGACACTGATAACTGTAAATATCTAGTACTGTTGGTCCTCCTATCCATGGATTCTGCATCCTTGGATTCAGCCATCCATAAAATATTCACCAAAATTCCAAAAAGCAAATCTTGATTTTGCCATTTTGTACTGTATAAGGGAAACATTATATGCAATGTTGTAAATAATGGGACTTGGGCATCCATGGATTTTGGTATGCACAGGGGATCCTGGAACCAAACCCCAGTGGATACCAAGGGCCTATTGTTCTTTTAGATGTTTATATTTCTGTGGTACCTTTCCCTACTCCTTTTCTTTGAATGCCTAAACCATATCTATCAATGCTCAACTGAAGTTTAAAGTTATTGCAATGGTAGAAATTCGAGAACAGAAAGAAAATTTCATTTGCTGCAGATGGAGTTGTTTCTTAATATTCTCAGTTAAACTGCATCTGATATCTTGTATTCATAAAAGAACCAAAGAATATTTGTGTTAAGAACTGTACATGTTATTTATAAAACTAGAAGATTATTGGTGTGTATATATATATATATATATATATATATATGGAATATAACTTTTTTTAAGTATAGGATTTATCAAAAATCAGAATCTATTCTAATAACTGTAGACTCCCTTTTATGTGGATAGATTCAATCAAAAATGCCATAGCCATAAATCTGCAAGAGCTGACCAGGACGGATGAGGATAGGGTGAAGAGTCAGCACAGGTTGAAATAAACTTGAAGGCAATTAACAACAACAACAATGCAAACAGTCAAGGGAAAAATTAAGATGCAAAGAGTGGTCAAAGGTTGAAATTTCCTGCATGTAATTCCAAACTAGTATTCACTGTGAGCAAACTGCTAGATTGTCCCATTTCTGTATACAGTAAGATAAGTTTCTTACACCCTTGTGGCTAATAAGTATTGTGTGATAATAAATCACATCATCACTACAGAAGATGTGTGCATTTTAATGTGTATTTTTTCAAGTGATGTGAGCACTATTGGTGACTTGCCAAGGCTGAACGAAGGCACAGAGTTTGTGGCCCCTATGAAAGAACAATATGGATATAGCAAAAAGTGGGGGTTTGCAGGGGTGATTGGAGGAAAAGGGAAATAATGTGAATGGCTAAGCAGGTATTTGGAGGCTGTGTGTCTCTGTGTGCTCAGTGATATTTAACAGACTGACCATGTCTTCTGCATGATTAATTAGCCCAGTCCACATTATAACCCTAATTATGCTTCTGACAATGTAGATGATTAAATCCTATTTTCCTTCTTTGCATGTATTAACAACTTTGCAACTACCACCCTCCACACACACAAAAGTCAAATTACTCTTGTCAAATTATACATGTATATTTTATCTGCCTATTAACATATTTGAAGCCAGATTATTAGAAGCCAGTCTGGTAGTATGATCAGCTGCGTTTTTCAGATTGGTTGAAGCAGAATCCTGGAGGATGTCGAGGGAGAAAATTGATCCAATTGCTACTGCATTGCTAACACCCCAAAGTTCAATTTTATTGCAATATACTGCCATGTGAACTAGGGAAATTGTTCCTCTCTGCATCTTCAACCTTTTGTATGCATATGCTGGTGGAAGAGAGGAAGTACAGAGCTACTTGTCACATTTTGTGATTGTGGACATGATTATCAGGGCAGGAAGCAGATAGGGGGGGGGGATGGTCAGTTATTATTATGGATGTAAACCTCATCTAATTTTGTTCCTATATGCAAAAATGATGAATTATAAAAAATCTCCTGTCTGCTTGAGATTATGGGCCAGAGCAGATGGGCAGGAAAAAGCAGTTTGAGCCTAGGTTTTCTGAAAGCTGGTCGAAACCCCGCTGTCTGCACAGCTCACTCCTAAAGTGGACAAAATATCCATGGGCTGTCCACACCATACAGCATCAAGCCACACTGCATGGTTTTTGTTGTTTTGTCATCTCCCCACCATGCAAGTGAACCACCACACTAACACAGCGCCAGGAACTTTCAATTACTTCCCTCTACCTGACCAGAAGCCATTCGATTGGATGCCCATCCCTATGATCAGCCACACAGTCACACATGAAATGCACCATCTGTACAGGGCATCAATGTGCCCAGTGATACACTGGCAAAGCACAGTCTTGTAGATCCTCCATAAATGCCCACTTCATCCCCGCCTTCAACCCTTGCCCTCCCTGTTGGACTGTCTGGTTTGTGTATGCTATATTTACATCCAATGCATTATTACAGACCTGCCCTGTTTGACGTATTTTCGTATTTTTGCATTACCGCACTTCTGTACTGTGCCAGGCTGTTTATATGTCAGTGTGAGGATGTGTATTTCCCACATAAAGTTAGACTATCAGAGTCCTTTTCTCCAGTTTTTAGCCTTGGAGCACAGTTTCATTTGCTTTCCATCCACTTCAAATTGATTTAAAGCCACTTTATTTGGTCAGTGCGGATGACCCCCTATGATAGCTTTCACACATTTTCTTTTTTCTTTCCATTTCAAGAATTTCAAGAATTTTGTAGTTTGTAGTTTGGGTTTGTAGCTTGGTGAGGTGCTAGCATTCTTTGGCAGATGTCCAGTTAGTCTGACATCAATATCAGGAAAGATTCTGGAGAAGATCATTAAAAAGAGAGTCTGTGAACATCTAGAAGGAAATTCCATAATCACAAAATGTCAATATGGGTTCAGAGAAATAAGTCATGCCAGACAAATCTGATTGTGATATATATATATATATATATATATATATATATTAATTTTTTTTAAAATTTATGTTTGAAAGATGAAGGGAATGCCACTGATATAGTATTTGATTACAGTAAGGCCTTTGACAAGGTTCCCCATGACATCCTTGTAAACAAGCTTGTAAAATGTGGACTAGACAAGGTGACTGTTACATGGATTTGTAATTGGTTGACTGACCGAAGCCAAAGGGTGCTCAACAATGGCTCCTTTTCATCCTGGAGAGAAGTGACCAGTGGGGTCCCACAGGGCTCTGTCCTGGGCCCAGTGCTATTCAACATCTTTATCAATGACTTGAAGGACAAAATTGGGGGCATACAAATTTGCAGATAACACCAAATTAGGAGGAGTAACTAATACCCCAGAGGACAGGATCAAAATTCAAAATGACCTGAACAGACTAGAAAGCTGGGTCAAAGCTAACAAAATGAAATTCAACATGGAGAAATGTAAGGTACTGCACTCAGAGCGGAAAAAGGAAATTCACAGATATAGGATGGGAGACACCTGCCTTAAGGAGACTACATGTGAAAGGGGCCTAGGAGTCCAAGAAGACCACAAGTTGAACGTGAATCAACAGTGCGATTCAGCAGCTAGAAAGACCAATACAATTTTAGGCTGCATCAATAGAAGTATAGTGTCTAGATCAAGGGAAGTAATAATACCACTCTATTCTGCTTTGGTCAAGCCCCACCTTGAATACTGTGTCCAGTTCTGGGCACCACAATTCAAAAAGGATGTTGAGAAACTGGAACGTGTCCAAAGGAGGGCGACTAAAATGGTGAAGGGTCTGGAAACCATGCCCTATGAGGAACGCCTTAGGGACATGGGGATGTTTAGCCTGGAGAAGAGAAGGTTAAGAGGTGATATGATAGCCCTGTTTAAATATTTGAAGGGATGTCATATTGAGGAGGGAGCAAGCTTGTTTTCTGCTGCTCCAGAGAACAGGACCCAGAGCAATGGATGTAAGCTCCAGGAATAGAGATTCCACCTCAACATTAGGAGGAACTTCCTGACAGTAAGGGTGTCAGGAGTCTCCTTCCTTGGAGGTCTTTAAACAGAGGCTGGATGGCCATTTGTTGGGGATGCTTTGATTTAGATTTCCTGCATGGCAGGGGGTTGGACTGGATGGCCCTTGTGGTCTCTTCCAACTATACGATTCTATGACATGGGTAAAGATCTTGTAAAAATGCAAATCCCAGGATTCCATAGGATGGAGCTATATTACTTAAAAGTGGTGACAAACTACATTATTTTATAGTCATCACCTCTTCACCTATATCCCACATAGAATTGCTCATTATTTGAAAACCCTTTGATTTCAATGGGAACTAAGGGCCAGAACAGACTGCCCCAAAGGGGAGGCTTTAAGCTGCCCCTGACAAAGGTGGATTCAGGCCGTGGCAACCCCACACCATGGCTTGAATCCATCTTTTTGCCAGCCAAAAAAGAAGCGGTAAACAGCTTCTCCTTTTTGCGCCAGCCCTCCAGTGGTGTGTGGCATCTCAGTGTCATGCCTTCAGAGCGCCCATGTGTGGGCAGCTAGGCAGCATGAAGCCAGCTTCCAGATGGCTTAGGGGCATGCATCATGTGTACATCATGGATCCAAGCTGTCTGGAAGGCAGCTTTGCATGCCAGTCTGTTCCTGCCCTAAGTGTGCCTAACCTAATTCTCTGGAGCAAGCCCATTATCTGAAAAGATGTTGTTAATGTTTTACTTGGGGGAGAAACAGACTGCCCCTTTGCGCCACTGTCCAGGCAGTTTCAGAGCAAAGTGTTTTGAGGCCGCATGCTCTGGAGCTGCCCAGAAGCCAGGTTTCAGCTGCCTAGCTACCCACACATGGGCCAGCTTCCAGGCATCTTGGGGGCATGGCAATTACATGCTGCAAGCACCCAACACACTGGGAAGCCACTGCAGGGCTGCAGAACAGCCACTAAAGGCAGCTGGAAAGCGCTCCTTTTTCAGCTGGCGCATGGTGGAATGGGGCCCGCAGCATACAGCTGCCATGGCCCCAATCCGTTTTCGGGTGAGGTGGCTTCATGTCATTCCATCCAGGCTGTCTATTTTGGCCCTAAGGAACATCCTCTTCTTCATTAATTGGTGAAAACATCTGAGTCTTTGGTCAATCAAATGTGACAAATAAATCAGAAAATGAATGCAACAACTTTTAAAATCAATCCCAGCATTATTTGATACATGCTGCAACTGCTTCTTTGGGGTGATAACTTTCTGAGCGAGCAAAATTTTGTTCTGAAAAAGCTCCACATTCAGTCCATGTATTAAAGCACTTGATAATTTGCAATGCATTTAGCCATTAATCATTTTAAAGAGCTTTTAAATGAGCACCGAGTC
This sequence comes from Sceloporus undulatus, assembly GCF_019175285.1. Taxonomy (NCBI): domain Eukaryota; kingdom Metazoa; phylum Chordata; class Lepidosauria; order Squamata; family Phrynosomatidae; genus Sceloporus; species Sceloporus undulatus. The sequence continues at coordinate 152,006,332 of NC_056522.1, read as the reverse complement.
CTTTGAGCCCCTTTGCATGTGCAGGCATTGGATCAGGGACCTTATTACAAATTGCTTTTGTCTGGCCTCCTAATGCAAAATCAGCTCGAGAATGGGAGAAATATATCACTGCTGAGTTTTATTACAAGACAGAACTATTACAAACACATCATGGGAAATATTTTTGAGCTGTTCTATTAATAACTGCGGGGCCTAATTTCTTGGTTTAAACTTACCCCCTTTTCACATTTTCTGTGATATTTTCCAGATATAAACTGTTATGATGAAGAGTCATTCAAAAGTGGGGGGAAAGCTGCAATTATGCGCTCCCTTTCCCTCCCCCCTCAAAAGAGAGGAGAACAGAAAGATTGTTTTACATACATCAGTGAAAGACACACTAATAAAGATTGGTCTGGAACATTTCTTTTTATGACGATTGACTTATCAGCAATAGCCATTGTAACAAATCTGGAAATTACATAATTGCCAGAAACTGTAGATATTTAACTTGGCAAAGCCTCTAGGTGTCTCTGATTTATTATTATAAGAGTTTGGCTTTCCAGAGAGATGAAGACATGTTTAATGCAAGAACAGTAGAATGCATATGATATGAATAGAGAGTTTTCTCTTTAATGACACTACCGTGATCACAGTGATGCAAATAAATTGACATGAAATTGCTCACAATGACAAAGCAGAAAAAACATTCCCTCCCAAAGAACACAGTGAAATCAAGAAACTCTAATTGCAACTTTCTACCATTGATCACATTTTGAACACTGAATAATTTGACCATGAGATATTAACAAAGTATGTTGTTTACCTCTTTGGCTCATTGTGTTTGTAGATTAATTATAAATTCAGCGATAAATCATCTTCTTTCAGGAAATCTACATAAGAAATCTACACAAATTTCGGGAACCTCAAAATGGGTGCTTTCTTGATGGAAACAAGAACTTTCAAAATAACTTCTACTTTACCAAAGAAAAGCTAATGTTCATTATTAGACTGGAAAACTGTTGTTTTTTTAATGTTTTCTTATTTGTTACCATTGGATGCAATAACAACAAAAACCCTCATAACTTTAGACCCATCAATTTAATATTTCTATTCATAGGTTAAATTTGACTTCCCTTCATTTATTATCTAAAGGTTGTTTGACTGTGGAACACACTCCCTCAGAGTGTAGTGGAGTCTCCTTCCTTGGAGGTCATTAAGCAGAGGCTGGATGGCCATCTGTCTGGGATGCTTTGATTGAGAGTTCCTGCATGGCAGAATGGGGGTAGGACTGGATGGCCCTTGCGGTCTCTGTGATTCTATGTTTCTATGATTCTATGCTACTTAAACTGTTGTTCTATGGTGTGAAACAGCTAAATAAAGTGGTTTTGAATCACTTTGAAACCAGGGTGTTTAGATGACACAAGCCTCAAAAGCAGCTGGAAACCAGACTGAAGCCATCCTCCAGGGCTAAAAACTGGAGCAAAAAAAAGTCAGGATATTCCAACTTAGCCTGGAACATGAGCATATAAATGCCCCAAAGCGATTATGGGGTTGCAGCAAAGTGTGACAATTCCAAATGATTTAATTACAATATACACAAACCAGACAATTCAATAGGGGAACATGGAGTGAAGGGGTGAAGAGGGTATGAAGGGGGTCCACCTTGGAAGTGGGCCCTGTGGGCAGCAGGCTTTCAACCCACTTTGGGAAAAAGCAGGATCAAGTTGCTTTTTCCTGCCCATCTGTTCTAGACCTATGTTATTCTCGGCACACTTTCTGGACAGCAACAGTGTAATTTTAAGAATTAAGACCTCAGTGTTCATAAGGAGCATTCTGAAGTAACTTTATAGGACTTCAGCTTAATAGTGCAAAGTTATATATTTCTGCTGAGAGATAAACTACATTGAATAGTCCCTTGATATGAATGTCTAGTTGTAACTGACTATAGGGAATGGTACTCATCTCCGTTACTAAGATCCAGTGTAGTCTGAGGACTGTTCTGGTGGTTATGTGTCCAGCATGACTGCACCAAGTGCTGTTACCTTCCCACTGAGAAGTGCTTTTTGCATGCTTTTGAACTGCCAGGTTGGCAGAAGCTGGGATTAGTGATGGGATCAAACCTCATCATGTGGCCCTTGTGCCTCAAACTGCCAACCCTCTGTTCTTCCAATCATCAGAACTGGCATCTTAACCGCTAAGCCACCGTATCCCTAAGAGCACAATTATAATGTATTGCTATTGTTGTGTGTCTTCAAGTTGTTGCTGACTTTTGGTGACCCTAAGGCTACCTTATCATGGGGTTTTCTCAGCAGTTTCTTCATAGGGGGGATGCCCATTGCCATCCTCTGAGGATGAAAGAATATGACTTGTCCAAAGTCACTCAGTGAGTTTACATGGTCAGGCAGGGATTTGAACCCTGGTCACTTTATTCTCAATCTCACTAATCCCAGTGGAACTTGCTTTCAACTAAATGTGCATATAAGGATGGACTATAAACTCTGCAGTGTTAGTTCTCATACAATAAGACAGGGTAACTTCCAACCCTTCAGATGTTGTTTGACTGTAACACTCGCTGGACCTATCCAGCATAATCAAAGGTTATGGGAGTTGCAGACCAAAAACATGTGGAAAGCCAGAAGTTGTCCACCTCTGCCCTGCAGTAATAAAAAAAGAAGCCAGTCTTTTATTAATGGCAAAGCAAATGGGAAGTGGAATTCCTTCCAAGACAGTTCTTGGTGGTTTCTTTGTGAATCAAAGCATTCTCCCAAAAGTGGCAAAAAGAAAGTGAAGGAGGTTAAAAGGTTAAAATTTACAATTATTTAGATGACATAAAATGTGAGTATGACAGCATCTGCAGACTGGGAATATTATATACACTCATGTTTGACATGGACCATATGAAAGCCATAGAATCATATAAAGATGCCTGGAGTATGATATGAGCCGGACTGTTGGTTTTGACATATTTAAAGTGCCAGGTTGTCAAAGAATAAATTGAAGGGAATGCCTTTGTGATTCATTTTCATCAAAGAAATTTACTTTGGCAAATTGTTCATGAGAAAGTTTTTTTTTCTTCTTCTGATAAAGCATTCTCTCTGGCTCTAGCCTGGATTGAGTTTCCTGAAAATGTAGGTATTATCTTCTCTTTTATACCCATGTATATTTCCCATGCTTATCAGTGCATAAAGTTAGCTGGATTCAGCCTTTGAAAACAATGGAGGCGCTGCTACCTCCTACATCAACTGCAACAAAGCAGTTTCAAAAGTAAGAGAACATACATGTTCTCTGGGGAGCCAAGCCAGCCCAGAATGTGATGACATTTCTTATCGAAACTATGGCATTCATGATCTGATGCAAGGATAGATTATGGTTCTCTGACATTCTTGGCAGAGGCATCAGTATCCTTCCAGAAAATGTTGAGCTGATCTTTTCAACTAATTAAGAAGTTGACCCAAAACTTCAGATTAAAACATCTAGGGATAGCCATGTTTGCCATATTGCAAATCCAATAACATTCAAATAATGATACCTTAATGGGGACAACCAAAATGCACAATTACATGTTGCAAGTTTTCAAAGTCACACTGGCTTCTTCATCAGGCAAACAGGAGAAAGAAATTGAAGATGTAAGACATAGGCCTGCATTTTCTGTTTCTGGTCTTAGTTCAGATGGTAGGGAGGGCTGGCTCCAAGCTGGCACCTCCACCTTTGGCCATGTGGTCACTGGTAGATTTTCAAAGTCAAGGAAATTTAATGTCCATTTGCAATTCAAAGAAGATGTTCCCTTGGAATCCATCATGTCTCCTTCCTTTGTGAAACCACAGGCTCCTATGTAGGTAGAGAACATTTAATTTCTCAAGAGGTCTCCATGTTTTGCAAAATGTCAGCTTCATAGTGACATCCTCAATTCTGAGTAAACATACATGTCCAATGGAACTTATCTCTGTTTGTGTATTTTGCCTGTTGATTTATGGCAATCTCATGAATTTCACCAGGGTTTCCTTAGGCAAGCAATGCTCAGAGGTGGTATTGCCAGTTCTTTCCTCTGAAATGTAGCCTACAGCACCTGGTATTCATTGGCAGTCTCCCATCCAAGTACTAACCAGAGCTGACCCTACTTAGCTTCCACAATCAGATGGGATCCAGAAATTTTAGTCTATTTAGTAAATAAGTTAGGATTGCTGGCTTAGGGCATTAGGGTTGTTGTTTTAATGCATTGTTTCATTGTTTTTGGTGGCTTATCTGCCACCAAACTAGTGATGCTCATTACTCCATTCCTTCTCTGGAGCAGATGAGTAGAAAAAAATGGCTCAATCCTGCATTTTCCAAAGGCAGGTTGAAATCCTGTTGTCCACATAGGTCATTTCCAAGTTGGGTCGAACACCCATGGACAGTCCGGATGGCATGTCATCAAGATGCACCGCTGGCTAATTTTTTTTGGGGGGGGGGATGAGGTAAAAGGGGGTAAAGGCAGCCTCCATGATTGTGCTTTCCAATGTATCACTCGCACACTGATCCACCAATGACTGTACAGGCTCAGCACTGTCTCCATCTCAAAGGAAGGCCATGGAAAAACCCCTATGGACAAATCTTGCTTTAAAAAAAATCATGTGTTAGGTTCACCTTAGGGTTGTTGCCATAAGTCAGAAATGACTTGAAGGCACACAACAACAATAACAACAACCACAACCACAACCAGGGTCATTAGAGTTCAGTGTCAGAGGCAGCAAGACACCAAGGAAAAGAGTTTATTGCCTTCATGACCTGCTTATGGAATTCCCAGAGGCATTTGGCTGGCTACTATAGGAAAGAGGATGCTGAACTAGACAGAGCTTTCATCTGATCTTCTTGTGTTCTCACAATTATCCAGGATAGTCCCACTGAACATAGCAGGACCTATTTCCAAACTGAGTACACATAGGACTGTACTGCGCAGCACCCTTGAAAATTAGTACCCTACATTGACCTGATCACATAACATTTTACTAGATTATACCTCAATATAGTTAAATGACTTAAGCGGAAAAGGGAACAAGGCTGCCAAACTACTCCCTTGGAAGGAATTGTGTACTCCCAAAGAGACTACCTAAGTGCTTATCTGAAAGAGTTATTCCAAGTGTGACAAGACGTAACTAATCTATATTAAGTGATCTCGCATAGTGAGTGACTTTCGGCATATTAATATCCCATATGCATTAGAAAAGAATTTCAGCATGGATTAAATGCATTTAAGACAGTAATAAATTCACATTTCTGTACTTAAAGAAAACAGTTCCTCTACTTTTTCCATTATTGAACTGGAAATGCACTACAAAGTCTCAGTTTCTGCCATTTGGGATCCTCTATATGATTTAGCATTGAACCAATATTCAAAAAAGAAGACGTGAGAAGCCACAAATAATAGAGAATATGTTCAAGTTTGAACATAGCCAGTGCAAGTAGTTTTTACTCCTTTCCCCCTGCCCCCACCTGTTAGGTACTGGGTTTGCAGGGGCTCTTTGAGAGAAAGAGACTATTTCAGCAGGTGGCAATATTTGTTGCGGTAAATCATGCTTCTCCTAAGGTCAAAGTGACATTCTTCCAATTACATAATATTTAATTTTTATTTATTTATTGTGTGACTTTTCCCCAAGGTTAGGATTGAAGGAGGCTTACAAATCAATGTGATTATTATATAACTTTTAGACATACAAATAGTAAACATTAATGTAGAATTAAACTATTGGCTGTATCAAAACTATTTAAAATATGCACTTTAAATGTTTTAAAACATTTAAAACAGTACTACTGAAAACAGTCTTCAGCCTCATTACAGCCTTTCCTTAACTACATTAAATGCTGAAAGCCAGTCAGGGTAAAAATATGTCTTTACCTGCTAATGGAAAGACAGACAAGAGAGGGCTATTTCAGGTTCCCTAAGGAGGGAGCTCCAGTTCTAAGGGCAGCCACCTAGAAGGCCTTCTCTTGTGTCCCACCAGATCAAAAGCAAGGCCTGTAGATCTCAATGTACCGAAGTGGTGGCTTATGGAACCAGCAGTGAGGGCCACATTTCCACATGTGCAATGCGTCTAGCAGTTCTCCAAAGCGATATAGTAAGTTTGGGGGGAGAAACAGATAGCCCCAAACACATGGTGGGGCCCCAAACCATATTGAAGACAGCCAAAACAGGAGTGGCAAAGCTCCACTCCTTTTTTCGGTTGGCAAAAAGCCAGCATTTCCCACCCTGCTGTGGCTTGAACCCGGCTGCAATCTGCTCCAGAGTCATGCAGCATATAAACTCTGCACCACCAGAGCAACCTGAAGCAGCCCACATCTGGGTGGCTTCAAGGCATCATCAGAGAGTGCAACGTGTATATGCTGCACTCTGATAATGCCCTGAAGGTGTCTTTTATGGGCTGACTGTTCCGGCCCTTTGAGGAAGAAAATCTTGAAAAAGCAATCAGTTCATGAACTGAATTGAACTGAATTGTCATTCTTCAGAAAGGTGCTTGCGTAAGTATTTGTGAATCAGCAACAGGCTTTCCTGAGGCCAGAACAAATGGAATGAAAAGTGTGTGTGTGTGTGTGTGTGTGTGTGTGTAATTTTATTTAATTTTTTAATTTTGTGTTACTATTTATTTTATTTCTTATTTCTATATTATTTTTGTTTTATTTTTTATATTTTTATTTTATCATATTTTATTATATTGTTATTTTTATTTCACTTTATTTGATTTTTATTTGATTTTCAATTTTTTATTTTACAGTATTTTTATGTAATTTGTTTACTTGCATTGTATGTAATTTTTAGTGTCTATTTAGTTTATTTTTATTTTATATCTTATTTTGTTTTTTGTTTTTATTTTATTTTACTTCAATTTTATTTTGTTTTTATCATATTTTAATATTTGTTTCATTTTGTTTTACTATATTTTATTTTTATTTTTATTTATTTCTTTTAATTCATTTTCCATTTTATTCATTCTATTTTATTTTCATGTTCTATTTTATTTTTATATATTTTCATTTTATCTTTTATTTTTCTATTTTTGTACTGTCATTTTGTTTTTTATATTTTATATTTTTTATGTTTATTTCATTTTTGTTTTTATTTTATTTTCATTTCATTTTTAATTTGTTTTATTTTTAATTTAATTTTTATTTTTATATTATTCTATACAGTGTATTATATTTTATTTTATTATTTTGTTTCTAATTAGTTTTATATTTTTTATTTTGCATTATTTTCATTATATTTACACCATTTTTATTTTATTTTTATATTTACTTTATTTGTATTTTATTTTAAATTTAATTTTTATTTTATTTTGGGGAAAATTTATTAATTTCATATTTTTTTTATTTTATAATCATACAATAAATTAAAAGGCTAGTACAGACCAGCATAAAAAGCCAGCTTCCAACTTGCGCATGTGCCACAGGCGCGCACGACATTTTAGCCAATGGGGCTCACCCCTCTGTGAATAATCGAGACCGTGGATTTCAAGTCTGCAAAAGCGGAGGGGCAACTGTATATCCAAATAGGTTTCCTAGCTGAATCCTTAGACTGATACCTTTTCTCTCCAGTCACTGAAAAAAATCAAAGATGATATAGTATGCTACACTGTTTGTGATGTCTGTTTTCATTTTTTTTCCCTGGTACTCAAAGACAAAAGCTAAAATACAGTACATGCATAAAGGTAGCTGTCTGAGGTCTAATCTGCTCTAAAGAAATAATGCAGTTTGGCACTGGCTCAATGGTGTATGGAATTCTGGGATTTAAGTCTAACATAGTACCAGCTAATAGCTCCCACATTTGTTAAGTGGGGAATCTGTAGGAAGTTATTGCTATCATGGAGACTAGGCCAGTGTAGTATAGTGGTTTGAGTGTTGGACTACAACTCCAAAGACCAGGGTTCAATTCCCAGCTCAGGTATGAAACCCACTGGGTGATGTTAGGCAAGTCATACGATTTTACCCTCAGAGGAGGCCCTCAATATTAGGAGGAACTTCCTGACAGTAAGGGCTGTTTGACAGTGGAACAAACTCCCTCAGAGTGTAGTGGAGTCTCCTTCCTTGGAGGTCTTTAAACAGAGGCTGGATGGCCATCTGTCAATGGGGATGCTTTAATTTGGATTTCCTGCATGGCAGGGGGTTGGACAGGATGGTCATAGAATCATAGAATCATAGAGTTGGAAGAGACCACTAGGGCCATCCAGTCCACCCCTGCCATGAGGAAATCCAATCCAAAGATCCCTGACAGATGGCCATCCAGCTCTTGTTTAAAGACCTCATCAAGGAAGGAGGAACTCTATCACCCCCGAGGGAGTGCATTCCACTGTCGAACAGCCCTCTACTGTCAGGAAGTTCCTCCTATGTTCAGGTGGAATCTCTTTTCCTGTAGCTTGCATCCATTGTTCCCGGGTCCTGTTTTCTGAGCAGCAAGAAAACAAGCTTGCTCCCTCCTCAAATGACATCCTTCAAATATTTAAAACGGGCATCATATCACCTCTTAACCTTCTTTTCTCCAGGCTAAACTCCCCAGCTCCCTAAGTCGTTCCTCATAGGGCAGTTTCCAGACCCTTCACCATTTTGTCGCCCTCCTTTGGACACGCTCTCCAGTTTCTCAATGTCCTTTCTGAATGTGGTGCCCAGAACTGGACACATATTCTAGGTGGGGCCTGAGCCAAGCAGAATACAGTGGCACTATTACTTCTCTTGATCTAGACACTATTCTATATTGATGCAGCCTAAAATAGCATTGGCTCCTTTTTAGCTGGCCGCATCACACTGTTCCTCATGTTCACTTGTGGTCTCTACTTGGACTCCTAGATCCCTTTCACACGTATTTCATTCCAGCCAGGTGTCACCATCCTTATCTGTGCATTTTATTTTTTCCGCCCTAAGTGCAATACCCTTACATTCTCTGTGTTGAATTTCATTTTGTTAGCTTTGGCCCCAGCTTCTAGTCTATTCAGGTCATTCGAATCTTGATCCTGTCCTCTGGGTATTAGCTATTCCCCCTAATTTGGTGTCCCATCTGCGTCCTTGTGGTCTCTTCCAACTCTACGCTTCTTGATCTTCTGAAAAACACCTTGCCAAGAAAAACCCCATGATAGATTTGCCTTAGGGTCACCGTAAGTCGGAAGGAAACAACTTGAAGGCACACAACAAGGACAATCATGCAGATTAGGTAGCAGCCAAAATGCATCATGGCTTCTAGTACATGGTTCCCAACCTGTGGGTTTGGACCCCTTTGGTGGTCGAACGACCCATTCATAGGGGCCGCCTAAGACATCGGAAAACACATATTTGCTTTTAGTGATGAAAACAGTTGTATGGTTGGGAGTCAACCACGTATGAGAACTGTATTAAGGGTTGCGGCATTGGAAGTTGGGAAACCACTGTTCTGTTTATAAACAGGATAAAACAGTATGCAGGACTCTCTGATAAAGTTAAAAATTAGCTTACTTTATTGTTACAAAAAATATCTAAATAGGAAAGCAGTCCTATAAGTCCCTAACGCGGGCTCTTTAGCATGGATGTAGTGGCATCCTGAAACAGGAGCCTCAGTTGCTTCCTTCTCCGAGGGAGGATCATCATGAGAGAGAGAGAGGAGAGAGGAGAGAGGCAGAGGAGTAGGAAGTAACTTATTCATGGCAGCAATTTGAATTACACTGACCAAGGAGCATAGAGAGCAAAAACAGACAGACATAATAGGAAGTCCCCCTGAAGAAACAAGTGCGGATGCTTTCTTCACTTCCAACAGAATCCATGCCATTTGGGCTAGCTTAAAGGAGGACATGCTTTAGGAATAGGATCCCACAGTAGGCACTTTAAAGCCTACATTCAAACCTGATAACTTACTTCAGCGTTCACTGACCAGGAAGCCCCCACTGCCACGGTCTACCGAACACATTGCTGATCCACTCCTTCTGTTACGAAAGAAAAACTGCTGGTCGTCTGAGGATTCAGAGCAAGCAGCCTCCTGCGTGATTGCTTTCAAATGTTTACTCAAAGATACCTACTACCTATTATGGTAGGCTCTTGGGAGAGGGAACAATCTTGTTGTCTGTAGTTTTCACCTATTGACAATCATAATAAAAAAGAGCAGCAATAACAGCAGCTGGTTTTGTACACTTGGGTCCGGCTCAGAAAAGGAGATAACGCCAAATGGAGGAAAACATGAGAAGACTGGAGGCTGGCTTCTAGGGCAGAGGGGCAAGGCCTCCAAGCAGGCCGTGCCTCTGAGCTGTGCATAGTCTATTTTATTGCTGCTGGTGCCTTTCAAGTTGGTCAGGAGAAAAGAGAGGGGGGAATGAGGCAGCGTGAAAGGGGATTTTTGGCCAGAAGCCCCTCCCCAACTCTATCCCTCCGGTGCCCGGCTGCGCTTCAGGCGAGGAGCCCAGCCAAGAGGCAGCTGCTTCTCCCTCGCCTGTTTCAGTCCCAAGGATGGAATGGCAGTCCCTCTGAACAACCCTTTGCCAGAAACCCCTTGTGGACTCCTCCCTTGAAGCCTGCAAATGCAACAGTGCACATATACGGCCCCAAGCCCCCTGTTTGCCCTGCTCTGCATGGCCTTGTAGATTGGCCTGTGGCCTCCATGATTTGATTCATCCTCTGGCATAAGGCTTCCTCTTCTTTCAACTGCCTTCTACCTTTTTTAGTATTATTGGGCCCGACAGACAGGCCAAATAAAGCTGCTTTGGGTCACTTTGGAGTATGCTATTTAAATGATGCATGCGTCCTAAGTCTGGAAGCACCCAAAGTCATGCTCCAGTCTAAGGACTGGATGTTCGGGCCCATGTCTTTCTAATACTTCTCATGTAGTGGGCCAAGTACAACAGTTTCAAGTCATCTTGGCTTTGAGACAGATTTCTCACGTGATCTCCTCCAGGACCCATTTGTTTCTGTTTTTGGCTGTCCATGGCATCCTCGGCCCCTATTCTCCGGTCACATCTCAAAGGAATGGATTTCTTCCTGTCCTTTCTTCCTCTCCTCTCTCACATCCCTACATGCGATGGGGAATACCATGGCTTGGATGATTCTAACTTCCATGCTCAAACCACTGCACCATGCTATTTACTATGTACTCTCTTTACGGGAACAGAATCCCGTCTGAAGCCCTGTGATGCTGAGTAGTGGTGGGGCCTTTTAGGTTACACATAATAACAGTTACGCACACAATGATACAATTAGCCATCCCACTTTGCGGTTTGCCTTTCGTAGATGTGATTATTTGTTGGACCCGTTTTGGCATTGCTTTTAAATGCTCGTTCTGCTCAAGGCTAGGATTCTGGGAGTTGGAGTTTGTTTTGGGGCCCAGAGTGGGACCCTGGCTCAGGGCTTGGGATTCTGGAGTTTTGGGGTTGTTGTGGGGCCAGAGTGGACCGGCTCAAGGCTATGGGATTCTGGGTGGTTGGGTTGTGGGGCCCAGATGGACCCTGGCTCAAGGCTATGGATTCTGGGAGTTGGGGTTTGTTGTGGGGCCCAGGGGGCCCCACAACCAAACTCCAACTCCCAGAATTCATAGCCTTGGGCCCGACCAAGAGTTAAAGCGGTTGCCAAACCGGTTTTTCTCCAGTTGGATGCAGCCATCGCTGAGAGCAAGATCAGTGCCCAAAGTGTGGCATCTATAGCGAGGAGGGAGAGAGAAAGACAACGCAGGGCAGGAGCAGTGAGTGGGCAGGCCTTCGCTGCTGCTTTGCTTCTCTTTCCCCAGGAACTGGGAGATGCGCCGCAGCAGCAGCTGGGGCCCTTGGCGCCTATTGGGAAGACAGAGCTCCTCGCCCCAGGGAGCCATGACGGCTCGAGTCCGGCGAAGGCAAGCGGGGCCCGGGGATGAGAAGGGGCCCTGGCAGCCCCCGCTGGGAAGGAGCTCTCCGAGGAAGAGGCGGCGGCCGGAGCCGAGCAGGACTGGGAGCCGCCAAGGCTGCCTACGAGAGCCTGGCCTCCTCCAAGGACCCCGGCCAGTGAGTAGAGAGGAGGGGGCCAGGGGAGGGAGGGAGGGGACGGGAAGAAGAAAAGGAAGGAAGGAAGAAAAAGGAGGAGAGGAAGAAAGAGAGAGGAGAGAAGGAAGAAGAAAGGAGGGGGGGAAAGAAGAAGGAGAAAGGAGGAAGAAGCAGGAGAAGAGGGAAGAGAAGAAGAAGAAAAGAACGAAAGGAGAAAAAAAAAGGACGGAAAATAAAAAGAAGAAAGAAGGAAGCAGGGAGAAAGAGAAGGAAGGAGAGAAAGGAAGGAAACAAAGCGGAATGAAAAGGGAGAAGGGGGGGGGGGAAGGAAGGAGGGGTTGTCCCCTTGAAGGGCGCAGAGTCCAGGGGCGACCAGGACGAGTCCTCCTTTTCCGACCCTTCCTCCATCCCCTCCAGCCTTCTGTCCGGGAGGGATTCCAAAAGCTCTCCCATTCGGAGCATCACTAAGGAGCATGACATTGACGTTTATAGGAACGCTTTAGCTTTTGTTCTGTTAATAACGTCCTCCATTTTGAGCCTGATGAAGAAGCAGGAGTTTACATTCTAGGGCTGCATCCACACTGGAAAACAACCTGTTTGGCACCGCTTTCCACTTTGCTCCTCTCTCGGGCCCGCAATAAACTCCTAGCTCCCAGAATTCCATAGCCTTGAGCCCCAGACAGGAGTGCTAGCGGTGTGCTTAGCGGTGCAAACAGGCTATTTCTCCAGTGTGGATGAACCCGAGGTGTTTTTTTTAAAAGCTTTTATGTAACCATGCCTTCATGTGCCTGTGGAGTGCCTCCATTTGGAGGTGCCTTGGTTTCCCCCCTGGCAGAGCTGGGCCAGCCTCCTTGGGTGCCAGGCCTTGCCTTGCCTTGCCCTGCCTGGCTCTTTCCCCCTGGCTTTGTGCCTTCCTTTGCCTGCCTTCCAACCCCTTTGACCTCTGAGGCAGTTTCCACACTGGGCCTCAGGGTTTTATGTTGCTGTTGTGTTTGTGTCCTGAAGGCATTTCCCACTCAGGGCAACCCTAAGGCAAAGCTATCATGGGGGTTCCTTGGCAAAGATTGCTTCAGAGTGAGGTTTGCCCAGGCCATTCCTTGAGGCCGATATATATAAAATATTAGAGAATGAAAGCAGTTGGTCCATGACATTATGAAAGGAAGCACCTCTCTATTCATAGCCTGAGGCCGAGAGAATGGTTTCGTGACCAAGCTGCGACTCAAACCCTGGTCTCCAGAGTCGTAGCCCAACACTCAAACCACTGCACCACACTGCCGTCTTTTAAGCATCACCTCCTCTCTCTCTCTCTAGATCTTTCTCTAGAGGTTAGTTTGGTCTAATCCAGATGAAACAGTTCAGGAGTTTATCCGTCGTGAATATCCCAGAAAAACTGCGTAATTACGCAAAACTGTTTCACACGACACATCCAACAAATCCGCCATTAAAGTGATCACAACGAAGCATTAACGTGCATCTTTTTACTTTCGGGATTTCAGAGGACAATGCATTTCCGATATCGCTTTATTTGCACAATTGCGTGTGATAATCACAGAATTAACTCGCCATTTTCACTTCTTATCTGCGGGATGCTTTTAAATGCAATTTAATCTCTCTTTAATGCCGAAATTAGCCCCAGTGTGTGATAACTCCTGTGTCTCAAACACACCCTCAGCAGATGTCATTTCCACATCCTAAGCCCCTCCTGGCCTCTTTCTTTCTCCATTCATCCGCCTATGCTCAGCCCCATTAATTTTGGTTAGTGCGCCATTGCTTGCCATTTTCCCCTTGCCTGCCACCCGGACCACATACACTCAAAGCAGGGTATGCAAAGTCCGCATGAGGTAGGGACGGATTGTACAGAATAAGCTATCTTGGATATGGGCCCCAAGTCTAAACATGACATTTATTTTTACATACACCTTATAACACATCCTGAAAATAATTTTATACATAGTATTTTCCCCCAGTAATTTGGGGCATGAAACAATATTTGTGTGCACTGACCTCAGAAAGCAAAGGTGTCACATCTCAGCCCTCATGCGGACAATTCTGAAGTTTTGGTAGTAGTTAGGATTGAAATTAATTCGGATAAGGAAGACTCAACGCTGTAGGAGTAGCAATGCCTGAATTCTCTTGCTAGTCCCAGTAGAGTAGACCCACTGAATCAATGGGGTTTGACCAACTGATGATTACGTTGATTATAATAACTATTGGGCTGACCGACAGGCTTCCCACCCAATATTATTTTTATATTATATATTCATAAATATATCATATTCGTGATAGTTGTGATAATTTTCTCTCTCACCACCTTCCTCCCTGCAAGCCCAACCCCAAAATGCCATCCCGTTGCTGTGTCCTCCCGGGTTCTCTTTGAATGGTGGAAGAGAGGAAACTCTATGAGAACAAGGCGTGGAAAAGTATGTGGAATACCAACAAGCAAATGAAACACGTCCCCTGAAGCTGGGCCGGCTTTTTCCTTTGTGAAGTAACCTCACTTCCTCATACCATGTTCAGTTTGGTGGGGCTTTTTTGTTTCATTAGCAAATATCCATGAGCCTCAATAACCTCTTTTCTCCCTGCCTCGCCCTCTCTGCCTGAAGCTGTTGGCAATAATTCAGTGGCAGATGTTAATATCTTGCTGTCAGAAGTGCAGTAATGCACAGAGCTCGGTCAGGGAAGTAAAGATGGTGTGGTTTCTGTGCAGGGGAGGGGAAATTTCAACTTCCCTTGAAAAAAAAAACAACAGCCAGGCACCACTGCAGGAGAGGATGGCAAGAGCTTCTTGTTATGTTGGTGCACGGCTGGAGTGTAAATGAACACATGCAGAGTGCGATGTGTTTTCCGTTATGCTGCTATTATGGGTTTCTTTTCCTTCATGGCTAGTTTTTAGGATTATGATAATCATGTTTCTGCCATCAAGCCAAGCTGCAGATAAGCTCTAGTAAAGAATTTTAAGGCAAGATCCATTTTTACTATTAGGCACAATGATGCATCGTGGCAGGATTTGGGCATCATGAAAGAGTGGAAAATTGTTAGCTATTTAATTGTTGTTGTTATGGTTATTTACTGCTAGAAATAGAAGGTAGTGCTTGTGAGGTTTTTGGTCTTTTTTGCCTCATTTACCAAAATAACTAGCTGGTTTACATTTATGTTAACCATCCTTGATTCGATCTCAACTAATGGCTAAGCTTGGTGGATGAGACATCTCCAAGCCCCCCTATCCTCCACTTCTTTTCCCAGTTTCTGCAGATTCTACCCGTGACTTCCTTAATTGAGTCATCCATCCAAACATGTGGTCATCCTGTCTTCCTAATTCCTTTCACTTTTACCAACCTTATTGTCTTGCTAATAAGTCATGTCTTCTCATGATGTGACCAAAGTATCACAGACTCAGACTCAGTTTTAGTCGTAGTCATCTTTCACTCCTTCTTCTGTGTCCAAGCATGCTTTTCTTACATATGTTCTGCATATAAGTTGAACAAGTAGGGTGATAAGATGCATCCTTATCGACAGTAGCCGCTGTTCCTGAGTACAGATTCCTCATCAGGATTATAGGTGTGTTGGCACTCCCATGTCTTTAGGCATCCCATAGCCTTTCATGATCTATGCAGTCAAAGGCTTTGCTGTAGTCTATAGAGCACATGTTGATTTTCTTTTAGATTCCCTGGTGTCGCTCCATTAGCCATCGTTGTTTGCAATTTGGTCCCTAGTTCTCTTCCTTCTGAACCCCTCTAGACCTCTGAGATTTCTCTCTCCATGTATGATGGGAGCCTATGCTGTGGAATTTTGAGCCTAATTTTACTTGCATGGAGATTAGCGCTATGGTCCTATAGTTGCTGCATTTTTGCGTCTCTTTTCTTGTGGATGGGGGTGTAACTTGAACACTTCCAACACTTATTGAACACTTATTAACATTGGCCACTGTTTTGTTTTTCCATATCTGTTGACATATGTTGGTTAAGATTGGGTTGATTCTGTCAGTGTGAGTTGTAGTAGTTTTAGAATTTGTGGTTCATCTTCATATGGCTCTTCATTCCATGCGTCCTTCATTTTTTCATCTCTTTTGTATATCTTTTCTTGTGTATTGCCTCCAACTTTTTTTATCCTTCCTGGTCTTGAATTATGTTATTAGTGTTATCATGGAGCATCCTGGTCCTCGGCTTAATATCCCTTTAATATCTTGAATCTTGTAGAAAGGTCTCTCGTTCTTCCTTTTTTTGTTACTGTATTCTATTTCCTTGCATTGGTAGTTATAGTAATTGTCCTTGTCTTTTCTCATTAGTCTTTGTACTGTTGCATTCTACTGTACACCTTTACTTGAGTCAGAGAGAGATGTGGGGTGTCACTGCCTCGGGGAGCCAATGTATTGGGTCTGTGTTTGAAGGGGAATTGATTCCCGTGATTCCCCCATTCACACACTTTATTTGTCTCATGTCCAAGTCTATCTTTACAGTGACTTTCAAACTCTAGTCCACACCAGCTGAAAATGAGTGTGTGTGTGCACATAAGCACTGGTTTTTTCAGAATGTTTCTGAAAAAGCTACATCCTCTCAGACACGGAAGTGTTGGAGCCAGCTGGTTCTCAGCTGAATCACAGTAGCAATAGTAGCTACATTTTTATACCACTTCATACTGAACCAAGCAGTCTCTAAGTGGTTTACAGTGAGTTAACCAATTGCCCCCAACAAGCTGGGTATTCATTTTAGAGATCTTGAAAGGATGCCAAGCTGAATTGACCCTGGAGGCCCTGGCTGGAATCAAACTCACAAACCTGGCTACAGTACTGGCATTTAACCATGTGCCACCAGGGCTCCATCAGATTTTAGATGTAGATTTTAAAAACCAATCATGACATCATAAACAATGCTTAAAGTCAAGCAGGGAGCTTAAAGACTTTGCAGCTGCCCCCTATATATGCACACATATGCCTGCACACATACAGACCTCATGGGATGCACCACCCATTACTTTTCCAAAACAGGAACTAACCAGTATGAAATAGTATTTTGGATCTGGGGAACTGTAGTGGCCTTAAAATTAAGAATCACCCCCCACAGAAGCTTCTGGAAATACGTTTTTTTGGGGGGGGATTTCTTTTTCTAGCAATGGTTGGAGATGTGGCTTGGCAAGATGCCCACAGTCTGCAGAATTTCCACCCCTGCTTAAATCTTAAAACATACTAACACTGCAGGCATACTGAAACTCCCACTCCCCTTCATCCCTCCACACCACTAGAAAACCTGTTCCAGCAAATTGACTCTGCTCCAGGCTCTGGAGGTCACCTCACCTCTTTTTGGTTCTTCGGATGGAAGCACATCTCTCAGTGGGATCACCCTACTGGATAGTCCCCTGCAAAACTGACATCACCACCACGAGTACCACCACTACCATTATCTTACAGTTATTGTTGTTGTTGTTGTTATCCCACTCAAGGTGACATATGACCTGGATTAGAAAAGGTATTGTCTACTCAAGAGCCAGCATGGTGTAGTAGTTTGAGCAGTGGGCCATGACTCTGGAGACTAGGGTCCAATTCTCCTTTGGCCATGGAAATCCAATCAGTGACCTTATGTGAGTCACATACTCTTAGCCTGATAAAACCCAAGGATAGGTTCACCTTAGGGTCACCATAAGTCCAGAATGACTTGAACGCACAAAACAACAAACTTAGAAGTCAGGTCATATGGATTTCCACAGAACAGAAATACAGCATTATTGTTTTGACAAGACTTGCACTGCAGTCTGAAGCCATTGTACGTAAACAGCAGAATCACCATGTAAATGTGCAAGGATTTTGGGGGGGGGGGGTTAATAAAAAAATCTTAATTTTCTTGTCCATCAGTTTTAAAATCAGTGCTCAGAGTTCTAGTTTGTTATCTGTTGAAGTTGGGCCTGAGCTGAGTGTTGGAAGAATGGGAACATATACATGTGCAAGACTCCCCTGCTTTTTTGTTTGGGTGGGGCATGAATCTTTGGGGAAGGAGAATGGAGAAACCAGTTGAATGATCTGACAGGGTCTAGCTCACTGGCGGAGCAGCTTCCCTCCTTTTCACTCACACAGTCACTGCACCACCTCCACAGCCTATCAGAGCCTTGAGTGGTGCATGAGTCTCTCCATGCTACTCTCACCATCCACAATCCCTTCTGGTCTGGAGTCATATAAACCTTACAGTATACTAAGCGTCTCGTGAGGTGCAGCTTACAGCCCTTTCTTTGTGGACAGGCCATCTTTGATGTGCTTTAGGGTTAAATCTTGAGTTATGTCTTGATGGTCTGCAGCAAAGAAAAATGTCCATGGTGAAGAAAAGGTTAAGGACCACTGCTCTAAGCCACATTGTTGACATTTTGTTCATCCAATGTATTTACAGCTGATTTCACTTCTCTTGAGAATTTGAAATATTTTCTGATGCCCAGTTTATGACTTTCTGCATATTGTTAAGTGCATTGGGTTAGAAAGAAAGACAAGTAGAGAATAAAGTTTTAAGTGTACAGGATTGTGCACAAACAGGTTTAGAGGCCTGATCTTGTTCTGATCTCTCAGAATCTTTCCAAAGGAGATGGATTATATAGCAGTGTTTTAAAGTCTCTCTCTCACATACACTCTTACCATGACCTTTCACAGAATTTTCTACCACTATTATGGTTGTTTGCTTGTGGTTTACTGCACGTCTTTGTGCAAGGGCATAGCACAACTTCTACAACAAGCTATACCATAGTCAGACACTGTTTAGTTTTTCCCTCTGTTTCTTTGTTAAATGTTTGTACCTACTGAAGAGGCAGTAGGTTTGTCCCTGTTACTGAGCTCCCAAAGTCCTCTACCTCTTTCCTCTTCCAGAAATATATTTGATTAATTAATTCAACTGATAAATGAGTATGTACAGTGGACCCTTGTTATACGCTGGGGTTTGGTTCCAAAATCCATGGATCCTCAAGTCCCATTAAATATAATGACATAGCAAAATGGTGTTCCTTATAAAAAATGGAAAATCAAGGTTTGATATTTGAAATTTATACTTTTTTTAACATTTTCAAACCATGGATGCTTGAATCCGTGTATCAAAAATCCATATATAAGAAGGGCCAACTGTATATTGAGTAGTATATTTATATTTGCCTTTCTTCCAAAATTGAGACTCAAGATGATTTACAGTTTCAAAAAGAACACTATAGCAAAAACATACAAAAATGAACATTAAAATAGAATTAAACTGTTGATAATATTGAAATTATTTACAACTATACTTAAATAAGGTATAATGCAATTAAAATACAAAAAGCAATTTAAACAGTTCAGTTTAAAAAGTATGGCATTCTCAGTCCCTTCTTTAAGAAATGTTTTAAAACTCTGTCAGAACAAATATGTCTTTGCCTGCCAATAGAAGGACAACAAGAAAGGGACCAATATGGTGTACCTGGGAAGGGAGTTCCAGAGTCTAGGGGCAGCCATGGAGAAGTCCCTCTCTTGTGCCCCACCAACTGTGCTCATGACCATGCTTGCAATGATGATGAGACTGACAAAATGGCATCTCTCCTGATGATCTCTGGTCCTGGGCTGGCTGATACAAGGAGATACAGTGTGCCAGACAGCCTGGACATGTACTATATTGGATTTTATAGGTCATAACCAGCACTTTGAATTGTACCCAGCAACAAACTGGCAGCCAGTGGAGCTTTATAACGGGGGGGGGGGGGGTATCATGGTCCCTTTAACCTGCCCTCGTTAACACTCCTTCTGCAACTCCTTGAACTATCTGATGTTTCTGCACACTTTTAAAAGGTAGCCCTATTAGAGCATGTTACAGTAGTCCAAACAGGATGTAACTAAAGTGCATATCACCAGGGCTAGATCTTACATCTCAGTGAATAGATGTAGTTGGCCTCCCAAAACTTTTCAAAAGCACTCCTGACCATCACAGAAACCTGGGCCTCAGGTTCAAAGCTGAAGAGTACACCCAAATTGCAAACCTGTGTCTTCAGGGCAAATATAACCCCATCTAACATAGGCTGAATCCTTATTCCTTGATCTACTTTTCAACTGACCAAGAGTACCTGTCTTGTCTGGGTTAAGTTTCAGTTTGTTTGTCCTTATGACAGACACCAGTTGAGAATGCAGACAGTTATCCCTCGGTATAATGAAGTGGAAAGGAGTAGTAGAGCTGGGTGTCAGGTTCATGGCACCACGCTCCAAACTCCAAATGAGCTCTGCCAGCAGATTCATGTATATTTTAAATAGTATGGGAGACTAAACAGAAACCTGAGGTCAAGGAGGTTGAGCAGGAGTCATCCAGCATCACGTTCTGGGTTTGCCAGGATGGAAAAGAGCCACTGTAAAACTGTGCCTCTTAAGCAAGATGGTCCAGAAGGATACCATGGATGATGGTATCAAAAACTAGAACCAAGAAGGATATGCTGCTCCTCTCTACCTCCTGGCGTAGGTCATCCACCAAAGCAACCAAAGCTGTCTAATGATTCCATAAGCAGTCCTGAAACCAGACTGAATTGGCTCTGAGAAATCGGTTTCATCCAAACCCCTGGAGCTGGGAGGCTACCACACACTCCAGTACCTTTCACAAAGAATGGTTATGTTAGAAATTGATCAATAACTGTCGATTATAGAGGGATTCTGGGGTGTTTTTTTTCAACACAGACCTAACAGCTGCTTCCTTTACGTAAACTGGAACTCTTGTTGTAAGGAGACTAGCCATTCAGCCAGCCCTGCTCTGATCTGTTTAGTCAGCCAAGGACAAGGTCTAGTATACATGTCATGGTTCTCACCTTTCCAAAGATCCTGTCCACATCCTCAGGTTGCACGAATAGAAAAGTATCCAATATCACAGGATAAACAGGAGCCAAGGTTACATCCACTGGAACTATATCTGCTCCAGCTTGGATCCAAGCTGGAGCAGATCTGAGCAATTTTATCTACAAAGTGCTGTGCAAATTCTTCACAGTGGGCTATCAAGTGGTCTGCATTTTCTGTTTGAGGACCATTGTGTAATAGCTGTTTGCAGATGCAAGCCCACGCTGCTTTCAAAGAGACTCTAGTTTATGTTTAGTTAGACTCACTCCGTCTTCCATCATCGCTCTAGTCTCCACTTGTTTCATCACCAACAGCTGCATGGAAAACCAAGGGGCTAGTTTGACTCCACTTTGTAAGAGGGGACACTTAAGAATGTTTGTATCTACTACCCTCACCATTTCCCCAATCCAGAGATCAGGCACAGCTTCAACAATCACCTGCTGAGGTGACAGAAACATCCCCAACAGCCATCAAGTATCCATCCAGATTCACCATCCTAAGTGCTTTCCCACCCCTGCAGAGGTAAATAGATTCATGTGGACAAATTAAATATTAATGATGAATTGTGGATGAGTGTATTTCTTTTTAAAGAAGCACACAATTATGGGGAAGGAAACATTTTAGGGGTTTTGTTTTGTTTTTGTTGCAGGAAATGGATGATGCCAGATGGGTGACAAGAAAGTAAAACTCAAATGGGCCAGGGGCTAGAAGAGATCATGAGCCACCAGCACTCATTTACAGTATCTCTTCCAGTCCCTAACCAAGAAGTACAATCCTTTAATCCAAGGGCTGGTCATTTGTGTCCCTCCAGATATTGTTGGACAATACCTCCTCTCATACCTCACTACTTTCTATATCAGCTAAAGGTATTGGGATCTAACATCTGGCAACAGTATGCAGGCTACAAGTTGTTCATTCCTGTCTTAATCCTTGACTTTATTTTGTTGCAGTTCATTTCCTGCTTGGTAGCTTCTTGCAGCTCCCCTAAACTAATTACAGCTGAGGAGTATGGACTGTCCATGCCAGTGTTGCCTGTTTCCTCATCCGTAGTATTGTAAAATGAGTAGAATATCTATTATTGCAAGACATGCAGTGTGAAGTCATTGTCTTTCTAGTTTTCTCCACTTTGAAACTATCTCACTAGCTGTCACTTGCAGTGGCTGGGAAATTTGCAAATGAATTGCTTCTTGTCCTATATGTTTTAATGCTAGATCAGACATAATGATCAGATATACAAAGGAGAAGGAGAATAGAAGAAGAAAATTATTACAGTGGTACCTCGGGATACGAAATACCCAGGTTACGAAATTTTCGGGATACGAAAAAATCCCATAGGAAAACATTGTTCCGGGTTACGAATGTTTTTTCGGGTTACGAAAAAACTTTTGGTGCTTTTTTCGGCTTTTTCGCACGGAATCGCGGCTTTTCCCCATTAGCGCCTATGGCAATTCGGCTTACGAAGGCTTTTCGGGTTACGAACGGTGCCACGGAACGAATTAATTTCGTAACCCGAGGCACCACTGTATTTTCAATGACTAGCATGTGTTCTCTGCTATGTCTCATTCTGGCCAAAAAGTCGAATTCATTTATCACATGGCATAAAGGTAGCATTTTCAAAATGGCTTGGCAGACTGAGCGAATGGAACCTGCGGTTCTCTAGTGAAGGACTGTTTTCATTGGAAGAACAGTTGCTTTGATGGTAAAACAACTTTATTGTTAAAAGCTAAAAGCTGTCACAATGTGATACTGGTCCAGCCAGTAGATACAAAAGCAATATAAAAGGAATTCCTGGGGAAGGAAATACAAATAAACATAATCATCATCATCATCATCATCATCATCATCAATGAGATACAGTAATACAACAATAGTGATAAAAACATATGGCAAATGAGACTTCTAATCCTGACCCCCATCTTGAGAACTAAGTCTAATCTTACTAGCAGCTAAAGCAAAATTTGCCACCATGGAGGTAATGAATACAGTTGCTTTGATATAGAACATTTGCACCAGGTCTGGGGCCAGTTTTCTGCCCTCGAGACACTTCAGCAGTCTCATGGATTGCCAAAAATGCTTTCTTCCCCAAGCTCAGAAATGGCCAGAGCTCGCTTTTGTTTTTCTCCGGGGGTGGAGGGGAGCTAAACATTGTCAGGGAAGTTGTAACCTATATAAAAGGTGAAATGTAGGTCATGAAGCTGTAGGCCCATGGGAGTTAATTCATCTTTTTAAATTGGACCAAGAAAAGATGGTCCAAAGAGGGCTGAGTGGTGCAGAAATCAATCTGGGGGAACTGCAAGCAGATATAACGCCACCTTTTGCCCACCCCATATAGAAGGCCCCAGATTCAGCCCCTTCCATGTCTAAAGCAGGTAGTGAAAGAACGTAATCTGCAACCCTGCAGAGCCACTACCCACTGTGTCAACAATACTAGCCTAGGTGGGTCAGTAGTCTTAGTACAATGCAGCTTGTTGTGTGTGGCCTTTATCAATACAAGGTACCTTCCTATTACTGGGCTGACTTAGTATAAGCCAGTTTCCTATGCTCCTGACTCTTCTGCCATCTTAAATTCTCCTATTTATATAAAAACACTTTCTCTTTTGTTCACATGAAACAGTGTTTACTGTATGCTGCTCACTATTCATTATGTCTGGATTTACCCCACTCAAGAAATAATGGATGCTCTAATGAAGAGCCTTTGAAATGCTAATGTTCCCCTATGATGTAGTCTATCTACAGTTAGAGGTGCCTTAACTGAAAGACTGAAACTGCAGATGGTATTTTGTAATTCTTTAAAAGGTTTGTTCCTTGTTATAACAAGCCCCACCAGGCCCTGGTGAGAGGTCAAGAAGCTGGAATCAATAGAACCTGTTATGCAAGTCAGGCTGGCAGATGCATTTTTCTTTTGGGCAGAGTCCCACATACCCTAATAAGATCTCCCGATACAAACAGATAATTGAGCTAATGCATGCAACTCATTCATTTGCTACCCACAGGCACTGGAGCAAGTCAATGCCCGACTCCGTGAGCTATATCCCAATGACGAAGAGCTGTTTGATATTGTGCTCATGACTAATAACCATGCCCAAGTCGGGGTGAGACTTATCAACAGCATTAACCATTATGGTGAGTCTATATGTTTTCTTTCCCTTTGACTTTGCTGTAGCTGCTATGGTTTACATGCTGCAGCTCTGTTAGTGTAAAAAACAACTGGAAGAAGAAAATCTGCTTGCACCAGTCTTAACTGGTGTAGTGAAAGAATTTAGTCTTTAATTCAGGGAAATTGTGGCCCTCCAGATTTAAGTGTGTGTGTGTGTGTGTGTGTTTGTTTGTTTGTTTGTTTTGGCAATCAGCTTCAATGATCTGTCACCATTGGCTCTGCTGTCTAGAATTAATGGGAGGTTCAGTCTGAAGTACAGAGCCACATTATCTTGTGTGTTCTCTCTCTCTCTCTATACACACACACACAGAGAGAGAGAGAGAGAGAGAGAGAGAGAGGATTATAATTAACCCATTGCTTCAAAGTGGAGGTTTACACTTCCACACAGGCCAGAATGTTATACTCCAAATAGAACTCACTTGCAAGCAAATGCATAAGTGAAGTTGCAGAGGTCTGTAAGATACCACAAGCTGAATGGCAAAATGTTCTTCATCTCATTTCCCATCTTCTGTCTTGGCTTATGGTTCAGTTCTTGGCCTTGGCTACACTGCTCTCTTCCTTGGCCATATCAATAAAAATGGCTGGATGGGATTCTTGTATGAAACTGTATGAAAATGGAAGCTACAAAACAACTATGATGCTAATGGAGGAGCAGGAGGGTCACAGATGGATGGAGAAAGTGGCAGCGGCAGAATAGAGTACCACTGGCATTAAATGCCCTGCTCTGAATGACTGCAGAGAAGATGTCACAAACATGGGACACTGTCTGACCCCTCCAGATGACTTCAAATTGAAGTGGTCTATAAAGCAAAAGGAAGTTTCTCAATGTGATGTTTTTAGTGATGGCCTTGTCATTTTACTGGGTATGTAGTTTTTGGAAGGATCAGTTCAGCATAATCATGAGTGGCATTACATCACTTCTGGTTGTCAAAATAGCCACAACAGTATAGCTGCAGCCTTCTGGAAGAGGCCAGAAATGGCCACTGTAGTCCTATGGGCTCCTGAACATATCCACACCCACTATATGCTTTCTACCACATGAACTTATTGTAACAAACTGTGGATGTCTGAGTCTGTACAGGTGGTTATCAGTGCATCAGCCAAGTCTGAGAATTTTTCTTATTCAATACTAGGTCTGTTAATTGAACGGTTTTGTATGACTGGAGGGAAAAGCCCAGTTGGCTACTTGAAAGCATACCTTACCAATTTGTACCTCTCTGCTGACTCTGAAAAAGTTCAAGAAGCCATCGAAGCAGGTTTGGATTGGGTCTTTTCTTTGCTTTAACCACAGCATTTGCATATGGTTAATTTGCATATGCCTTCTATAGGATGTTGTAGCTCAATTGATACAGTGTTTGGGTTATGAACCTCAAACGACTTTGATTCATTTTTGAAAAGTATAAATCAATTGTGACCTTTTTAATCTCTTTTCCTTGTTATGCTTTTAGTGATTTAATGTATAGTTACTTTGAACATTCTGCTTTGTTAGGGTTACATAAGTGTGTTTACTATTTTAAAAAAACGTAGTTTCATATGTTTATCAGTGGGATGTTAACAGTTATGACTAGCCCTTTTAAGAGCACCGATTGTTCTCATGTTACAAAGGTTATAAGATTAATAATTTCTGCAATCTTTTTGCAGGAATTGCTGCTGCAACATTGTTCACAGGTAACAAAAAAGTTCCTTACGATGACAAGCAGCTCCGAGTGGCCTTTGACGGGGATGCTGTTCTGTTTTCTGATGAGTCTGAAATAATTGTGAAAGAACATGGCCTGGATAGATTCTTTGAACATGAACAGATAAATGAAAACAAGCCTCTGGCACAGGTATGATATTCAACATCTCTATTGCTCTTTGTCCTCATGAATGTTGTCATGCTCAGCAAGAATGTAATTTTGCTCAGTCATTTAATGAGAATTGCAAAATCATAAATCTGTTTTTAAACATCAAAGGACTTCTTTTGATGGACAGCAACTCCCATTAAACTGCTATAAATGCCATTAGACTGCCATTTTCAGTCTTCAAGAAAAACAAAAGGAAGACCTTATAGTTTCTACCAATTGTTCAATGAAAATTTACTTTTTAAAAAATGATGTTTCTGATACTCTTCTCTTTAGGGCCCTTTGAAAGGTTTCTTGGAAGACCTTGGAAGGCTCCAAAAGAAATTCTATGTTAAGAACGAGCGTCTGGATTCGCCAATCAGGACTTACCTGGTGACGGCCAGGAGTGCTGCGAGTTCTGGAGCCCGAGTGCTGAAGACTCTGCGCAGCTGGGGAGTGCAGATTGATGAGGCCCTCTTCCTCGCAGGGGCACCCAAGGGACCAATCTTGGCCAAAATCAGACCTCACATTTTCTTTGATGACCAGATGTTTCACATAGAAGGAGCGCGACAGCTGGGCACAATTGCTGCTCATGTGCCGTATGGCATTGGGCAGAAGTACCACAAATCCAAACTGAAAGAAAGCCCAGCCACCAATTAGTTCCTTCTAACTTAGCAGTGAATATGGGGTTAGGCCTGAAATTTCCCTACATGGACTTCTTTCAAGTGTTATGTTTAAATGTGACTCCTTTAGGTTTTTAATCTATTTTTAGAAGAGATATTTTATACTGTAGACATATTTTTGTAGTGGGAAGTGGGGAAAAATTGTTTAAATTGATATCCCTCAACAGATACCCCTAAATTTTCTAGTTTGGGCTTTTATTCATTACAATATATATATATTGGTATTGTACTACAGAAATCATTGTCTGTTCTACAGCAGTGCTGCTGAAAGTGGCGATCCATAGATTAGTGTCAGTCCCCATACCATTGGCTGCTGGTCCCTGATGTGTTTCCAGAAAACAAAGAAACTGTTCTGGGTAATCAGCACAAATATGTCACAAACACCAATCCCCATCATATTGGGAAAAATAATTCCCAGTCTCCCACATCAGACAGCTTGGGAAGCATTGCTTTACAGAATCATGGGAATAATACAACATGGTTTACATGCTGCTATACCAGTAGGAAAACACAAATAGCACCAAAGCAAAGAACATATGTATGGGATTTTGCACGTGTTTCTGCATTATTGGATACAGTCTGCTGTCCCCTGTGCATACCGAGTAGAACTGTAGTAGCAAATCAATAAAGTACAATCCAGTATAAAATCAATAGTGCTTCCATTAATTGGTCTGGTGTATAGATTGCACTACTTTCATGCTTTTAATTCTAAGTATAATCTCAGTACCTGATTTAGAATACATCAGTGTGCATTAAGGTTCCACTAACTGAAATAAGGAAGCCAAGATGGTGTAGTAGTTTGAGAGTTTGACTACAAGTCTGGAGACCAGGGTTCGAATCCTCGCTCTGCCATGGAAACTCACTGGATTACCTTGGGCAAGTCACACTCAGCCTGAGTGGAAGGCAAAGGCAAACTCCCTCTGAAAAATCTTGCCAAGAAAACCCTGTCATAGGTTCACCTTAGGGTTGCCATAAGTTGGAAATGATTTGAAGGCACACAACAACAACAAAACCCCAAAATAAAGGTGATTTTTGTGCAGATTGGGCCCTACAGCTTTTCTTGGGGGTGTTATGAGACAAAGCATGCTAGTGATATAAGTAATCTGTAAAAGTTGGACTTGATTAGGAATGCCAGGGGTCCAACACATCTGGGAATCATCAAGTTTGGAAAGAATGTAATCCACCAAACATACAGCAATAAATTGATAGTTACAATGGTCAGTCAGCAATCTGAGAGTGGACAATTCTTAATCAGAAATGTTTTGAGAGTTTCTAAGCATGAAGAGAGTCACAATGTGCCACCACCTTTTGGAAAGACTCCATATACTTTCCTTCCACATAATCCCATAGGGAAGGGGGAAAACATACCTTTCTGAAGGGGTTTGGCTACTTTAGGGCATTGGTCTCCTGCTAAGGAAACAAACCATCCCTTTCTTCTTCTTTCTCAAGACCCTACTCTTTTACTGGGCTCCATAAAATTCTCTTCCTCCCTTTCCCTGTCATGTTCCCAAAGAAAACACAAGTTAGCCTGCCTAACAAAAGAACAATGTGAATCCTCCGTTTCTAATATTTCTTTTCCTGAGGCAGCAGAACTTCCTTTTTTGTAGTATATCAAAGAGAAGGATATTCATTCTAATGAATTCTAACCTAAACCACTGAAGCAGAATTTTTAACATCACTGTTAACTGAAGAATCTTGCAAGTCAGGGAAAATAGCTAGATAAGGCTAGCAATTTAATGAGTCAATTATGAACTTTATTCCCCACTCTGCCCTAAATCATATTCACTTTTCAAGTGATTATTAAAAAAATCCAGTTGTGTACATGCACAGTTAGAAATCTTTACAGATGAAACTAACCCAGCGAGAACTTGTCTGTCCTGGGGCTATCATCTTTCCAACTCTCATCAATTGCTACATGCAGTAAAATGAAGAAAACATACAACTTTGTATTACAGTTTACAGCAGAACATCCTGCTTCTTGGTTTATTTCAAATTATTTTTTTTTCTTTTAAAAAAGCAGACTTGAAACACTTCAAAATTGCACTGATTTTCATGGGAGAAATCTAATAACCTGCTTGTTTATTATCTCCTTCTCCGGCTGATGCTTCCCCTTAAGGTGACTAGAGTAACTGGTAATGAAATTCAACACTTTGGATGGATTGCGTATATTTTTAATCATTTTTTTTAAAAAATTAAATACAGCAATTAGAGTGCAGATGGTTATAAATAGCTTAAGGCACTCCAAACATTGCTATCACATGTACACTCCATGTGGGATTTAGCCTCTCTGCTATATGCTTTACAATCCTGGTATATAGAGTAAGTGCCTCCGATGTTCAAGATGGCATTTAAATGGAGCCTTCTTCACTTGGTGTACACCAAAAAATGTTACACTACAACTCTTGCTGCCTCCAACCAGGATGGCTCTTTTTGGCTAAAGATGATGGGACTTGTAGTGGAGGTTACACTGTTGGGAGAGACACCGCTACTGTGTTTAGGACTGCAAGTGAAATCCTTTGAAAGCACATAGGAAGTTGATAGCTATTGAATGGGCCTTAGCAATTATGCCAGATGCTAGCTATTACCAAGGATCTTTCCATGAATTACAAAGAAGAGAGTTCTTGCATGTGTTTTTGTTGTTGTTGGGTGCCTTCAAGTCATTTGTGGAGAAAGTATGGCGTTTTCTTGGCAAGATGTGTTCAGGTTTGCCTTTGCAAACCCTGCAGGAGGCTGAGAGAGTGCGACTTGCCCAAAGGACACCCAATGGGTTTCCATGGCCGAGCCCGGAATTCGAACCCTGATCTCCCGAGTCGTTAGCCCAATGCTCGAACCACTACGCCCCACTGGCAACAACAAGCCTAATGAAAAAGCATGTTGATGGTGGTCGAAATAAATGTCACTCATCCCTCCATATTCTCTGGGTAGGGCAGTGCTTCTCAATTATTTCTGTCATGCCCCCCTAGGAAGAAGAAAACATTTCGCGCCCCCCCGCGCGGACTATAAATAGTATCCTTGTCTATAAAATTGTTATAAGTACACCTCTGCATAACCGAGCTTCGCGCCCCCCTTTACGGAGCCTCGCGCCCCCCCGGGGGGGCCCGCCCACTATTTGAGACACACTGGGTTAGGGGCACAAGACCCCTCCCCGTGATATTGAAAAATGCAATAACAACACACCATGTTTTTTCTGAGAGGACACCTCTCTGGGATCTCTAGGTCCTCCGTGAAAACACTGTGGTCAACCTCTGACAGACAATGACCATTGTTACACTGGAGGGCTACAGTGCCCAGTGAGTGTCCTCTCTAGGTCTCCAGTTGCAACTCTGTGATCATTGACAGCACGCTGACCATTGAGTTGCGTTGAGAAAGCTACACTATGTCTAATGGAATGTCCTCTTAGGAATCTCTAGGTCCTCCAGTGCAACTCTGTGATCATATGACAGACATTGACCATAGAGTTGCATTGAAGAGCTAATATGTCTAGTGGAATCCTCTCAAGGAATCTTAGGTCCTCCAGCGCAACTGGTCAACGTCCGACAGGACACTGCATAGAGTTGCACTGGAGGAGATACAAAGACCTAGTGCAGTGTCCTTTCTAGGACTCTTAGTCCTTCAGTTGCGACTTTTGGTTTAAGTTGACCATGAGTTGCACTGGAGGACCTCAGAGATTCCTAGAGATAAACGCTTCATTAATCCATTCCGTCAATCGTAAAAGCCGCAAATGTGGAGGATGAGTGTATTGCTTATTGCGTTTGTTAGCTATTGAACTACAACGCCCCCAATGCCTTGCGAAGCCGCGCCAGCCAATCAGAGACAACCCTGCCGAGGGACTTCCGGTTGTCCTTTTCTCCAGCCGGGAAGGTGGGCGTGTCTACTCCGGGTCGCTTTGGGGCGATGGCCTCCGCCACCGCCGCGGTCGTCCTGGCGGCCGCTCTGGGAGGAGGGCTGTCCTCATCGCCCGGGCTTCTTGTTGCGGTCAGCGGGGGAAGGCGAAGCGGTGTGCGCCTCCTCTCTCCTCTGACCTCCGCCGGGGCCTCACGATGGAAGGCAAAACTGTGATCATCGGGCGCCAACAGCGGCCTGGGGAGGGCCACGGCGCCGAGCTGTACGGCAACACGCGGGGGTTCATAAGGCGTGCGGGACAGGAGCGCCGGAGGAGGAGGCGGCCAGGAGCTGCGCCGGTAGTCGGGGTGCGCGCGCGAGGGGGCCGAGGGGGGGAGTGCCGCGGGAGCTGCTGGTGCGCGAGCTCGACCTGGCCTCCCTCCGCTCCGTCCGAAGCTTCTGCCACAAGGTCCTCCAGGTACAGGCCACGCCCCCTTCCCCCTGACTGACTCTCATCCCTCCCTCCAAGACCAAGAGGGAACACAAAATGGCGCCCCCCTCCCAGTCCCCATTGAGTCTCAGCTGAGAAGAGGGGGGGGTTAAGTTTATATTCACTGCTTTAAAACTTCTTCTGGGCTTGCCCTACATTGGCCTTGAATTTTTTAATATATATATATATATATACACACACACACACACACACACACATATGTACATACACTGTGTGTGTTTGTGTGTATATGTTTTAATTGGTTCGTGGTTTCCATTTTTCCTTGAATAATAATAATAATATATAATATATACACAACATACTATACACGTGTGTGTGTGTGTGTGTGTGTGTGTTTTAAAGCCTTACTGGTTTATGGTCTCCATTTTCCTTGAATAATAATAATGCCCCACATTATTATATATATATACACCACACATATACACACATACATGTGTGTGTGTGTGTTTTAAAGCTTCTTATTGCATCATGGTCTTCATTTTCCTTAATAATATTAATATATAATATAATAATAAGTTAAATTTTACATATATTATATAATATATATACACACACACCACACATATACATATATATGTTCGTGTTGGTGCCTTTTTTAGCTCTTATGGGCCATGGGCTCATTTTCTGAATAATATATCATATATATATATTATACCACACACACACATACATACAACTATGTTGTGTTGTATATAAATGTGTGTGTGTGTTTTAAAGCTCTTATTGAGTCATGTTCTCCATTTTCTTTGAATTATAATAATAATGATTATTCGATCATGCCCTACAAGTTGTTGTTGTTGTTGTTATTATTATTATTATTATTATTATTATTATTATTCAAGGACAATGTAGGGCATGACCTAATAATCATCATTATGGTAATTCGAGGAAAATGGAGAATATGACTCAGTAAGAGCTTTAAAACACTGATATTATAATAATAATAATTAATAATAATACTAATAATTAATATACGTGTGTGTGTGTTTGTGTGTACATATGTGTGTGTATATATAATTCTTATATTTTATATTTGTGCCCAGGTTTCTCCCCCAAAATTGGGGCCAAAGCAGCTTACAGTCTAAAAGCAAAGGGAAGGAAGGAGAGCCCTTTTAGGTTTGTCAAGGCTATGAAACTGGGCAGAGTTGTTGTGCAGAAAACAGAGTTTCTGCAGGTGCTTGTGACCCTTCCTCCCACTGTGTGACCTTTGGGCAAGTCACACTCTCTCAGCCTTGCAGAAAGGCAATGGCAAACCTCCTCTGAACAGACCTTAGCAAGAAAACCCCATGATAGCTTTGCCTTAGGGTTGCCATAAATCTGAAATTATTATTATTATTATTAACCTTTATTTATGAAGTGCTGTAAATTTACACAGCGCTGTACATACAGTCTTTTTAATTAGACAGTTCCAGAGAAGGGAGTAGTAGTGGTGGGGAAGGGGATGAGGTCCAGAAGTTCCTCTCTACCTCCAAGGTCTGGACCAAGGCAGATGGACTGGAGGGAGGGCTTGGCTTCATAATGGATGGTTAATCTTCATAGCAACAATTATGCAAGGCCTGGGAACGCTACTCTGAACAGGACGGTCTTCAACTCCGTTTTGAAGCTGGTTAAAGAAGTGATGGCTCTTGTTGATGACTTGAAGGCTACACAACAACAACTGGTGACAAGCAGCACCTGCTGAAAAGTACAGGTCGGGTCTCCTTTATCCAGAATATTCCAAAATCATCTATATGGGTGGCTGAGACAGTGATACTTTTGCTTTCTGATGTGTCGAGTACATTACGTTACACTTTCTCATGCACAAAATTGTTAAAAATATTGTGTATAAAATTACATTGAGTGTAAACATCTCAAAATAAGTTTGTATATGTTTGAGGTGCATACGAAACATAAATACATTTTGGGTATAGACTTGGGTCCCATCTCCAAGATATTGGCATTATGTATGTGCCATTCCTGTACTTTGGATCCAACGCTGAACAGAAGTCACAAGAGTTAAAGATTTCTCATATTTTGGACCAAACAATCAGAATGGACTCTGCAGTCGAGAAATCAGAAGAAGACTAGGAATGGGAAGGACAGCAATGAAAGAACTAGACAAGATCCTAAAGCGTGAAGCTATACAACTGAGCTCTAAAGTTAGAATTGTACAAGCCAATGTATTCTCTGTTACCATGTGAGAGCAGGACAGTAAAGGAAGCAGGAAGAAAACCAACTCATTTGAAATGTGGTGCTGGAGAAGAGTGCTGAGGATCCCATGGACAGCCAAAAAGACAAACACATGTGTCCTTCAACTGATCAAGCCAGAAATCTCCCTGGAAGCCAAGATGACTGAAGTAAGGTTGTCATACTTTGGACAACACACCATGAGAAAGCATGACTCATTGGAAAAAACAACAATGCTAGGAAAGGTAGAAGGTAGCAGAAAAAGAGTAGGGCCAAGCATTTTGGATAAGGGAGTCTTGACCTGTAAAGGAGCCCTCTCCAGTTTTCACTCTGGCAAGGCTGCTAGGATCTCTGATGGTAGCACAGTAAGTGAATGAATGAACTAAGTTCAAAACTCAGAAGTAGACAACAGAAGGAAGAGAGTAACTGTGGTTTTTTTACTAGAGCAATACAAAGAAGTTGGAGGAAGAGCTGAAAAGAGAGAGTCTTGTGGCACCTTTAAGACTAGTGACCCATTTTTAACAACTTCATAAATAAGTTAGTCTTAAGCATATCGCAGGATTCCTTCCATCGCCCTTTCTTCTTTTTATACAGACCTAATAGAACTGTCCTTTTGAAATTTGAAATAGAAGTTAGGTTCTGGAATATGGCCATATGATATACAAAATCCCACTTTTGTGTGTCACATGAATTCGGGTTGTAAATACATGCTGAGCCTTCCTTATTGAAAATGCTCAGGAAGTGTTTTGGATTTCAGAGCTTTTTGGATGTTGGAATATTTGCATATACATAATGAGATATGTTGGAAATGGGACCCAGGTCTAAACATGAAATTTATTTATTTATTGTATACACCTTATACACATAGCCTGGTAGTAATTTTATATATAATATTTTAATGAATTTGTGCACGAAACAAAGTTTGTGTATATGGAACTGTTGTCAGAGAGCAAAGGTGTCACCTTCTCAGCACTCGATAATTTGGGAACATTTTGAATTTTGGGATTCCAGATAAGTGATACTCAACCTGTACAGCTGTCCATCCTACACATATAGACTTGGGAGTAAACTTCATTTACCACAGGGAGACCGACTCCTGAGTAAACACTGAATGGGCTATTTGCAACAAAACTACTTAATGTATTCCACTTTCTCTTCACTGAACTCAAGGCATGCATGGTTATTTTGGGGTTATTTTCCCCTCGCAACAGTCCTGTAAGGGAGCTTGAATTGAGACTGACAGCCAGCCAGTGAGCTTTATGGTTTATTAGTTTTGGGGTTCAATGAGCTGAGTTCTGCTATATTCAGACCTCAGTAAAAAAACAGTGGAGGGGATACATCTCCTCCACTTTTACAACTCTTTACCATTAGCACTGCCCCAGCACAAGGAAAGGACCATAGGGTGATGATGGAGCACATCCTTTGCTTAGACAGAGAAAGTTCAGTCCATAGCATCTGTAGTTAGGTTTTTTCCACTGTTGTTGTTGTTGTTGTTGTTCTTTTTAAACATCAGGCAGTAGTGGGTGTTGGTAAAGCTCATGAGAGCTGCTGCCTGGAATAAACATGCTATTATAACACACTGTAAAACATAAGTGTCATCTTGATTTGAGTAAGCATCTCAAAAAAAAAAGTTTCTAAATAAGCCATTTCCATTGGTGTCATTTTAGAATATACTTTAGCTTGTTCAGTTTTGTTATTGTTTTCAATCATGAATTGTTCTAAACTACTATGAAGTGATTTTACTTGTACTGTACACTGCCATGATATCATACATGGTTGTTGTTGTGTGCCTTCAAGTTGTTTCTGACTTAGGGTGACCCTAAGGTGAACTTATCAAGGGGGTTTCTTGGCACGATTTATTCAGATACGATTTTTCATTTGCCTTCTTCTGAGGCTGAGAGCGTGTGACTTGCCCAAGGTCACCCAGTGGGTTTCTGTGGCCAAGCAAGGATTTGCACTCTGTTCTCCAGGATCCTAGTTCGTCACGCAAGCCACAACACCACTATGGCTCTTTATTACATGCTATAAATATTTTAATAACTAGGGACTGTTGTAAACATTAGACAGTTCCTCCAGCTAATAATCTTCTGTGGGAATTAGCTTGCAGCTCATATGTAAATAAACATAGGCACGTGAATTGCATTGTGCACAGGCCTGTTTGTAAGCTAAGTCTGCCAGGGATTCCCTATGTTTTTGTACCACAGCATTAATCCTTCCAGCTGTTGCCAAAAGAACAACCATTTTCTAATGCCCCTGCATTGTTAGCAAAGGGACCAGCATCCTGGAGCTTTTTACCTTCTGAACCTTTGTGACGAAGTTTAATTTGACATATATTTCAAAAGACCATTTGAGGCATTTATACTTCACAGTTTTCATTTGTAGACCTGTACATTCCTGCAATATAACACATTCTGTAACTGTCACACTTTAACACTACTGTCTGCCCACTAACTGAACAGTGTTAAATGTGATTTTTGCCTGTTATGAATGCAGAAGATGGAGACGGGTGTGTGAAATGTGGGCCAACAAGCGCACTACCTCTAAATAATATATTTGTGTGCTAAACATGCTATTAACACGGGCACCACCTTTCTGCTATAAAATTAGGGCAGTTAAAACTTGATTCTGTTGATCTAAAGGTAAGAGCAAGAGGTTAAGAGTAGTGATCATTCTGGTTTGGCTAGCCTCTTTTATATCTGAAACAAGCTAGTTGTGTGAAATACACAGTGTACTCATACCTTAAGAAGAAGGGTCCAACATTTAACAGTAACAACGAGTCCCCTGAGACTTTAAAGACTAACACATTTTGTTTGGCACATCCTGTTGTGGGCTGGAATCCATTTCATCAGATGCAATCCCACAAAAGTTAATGCCAAATAAAATATGTTCGTGGTTAAGGTGCTACAAGACTGTTGTTTTTTGTTGCGCCAGACTAACATGCCTACCCACTGAGGGGGGAAATAAATTAATTTTACATTAGAATTATTATTCAAAAATGAGAGAAGCGTGTGTGTAAACATGAAGAAAATATGGTGAGATTTTGATAGTATGCTGTATCAAGAGACTAGTAGTAATAGTAGTAGTGCTGAGTACAGCAGTATCTTTTAGATAAGAGCATCTGACAATACCATGTTGCATTTTGCCAAAGAACTATTTGCATTGTCATAGAGCAAAATGCGACTGGTTTGCACCATATGAGACCTATAGATTTTGTCTGTATTGCACTGTGTGAAAGGATGCAACAGATTTTGTAACCTAGTAATACATTTGTAATAAAGAATACGTGTGTGTGTTAGCCTGGGACTTTGCTGCTTTTGATTAATCATTTTTTGCTTCATACATTTTTATTCCACTTTCCTGCAGCATACTGGTTCTCCCAACCATATAGGATAGAAATGTCCAAGTGCAGCCTCTAGGGTGGTGTGGGCAGTTCCCCTCCCCAATAGCCTACCCATATTTTTTAAAAGAAACATTGGATGTGTCAGGGCAGATGCCACCCTTGATTATATCCCCATGGCTCTCGTGAAGCTACTCATTGCTAATGCAGGAACATATTTGGAAGCAGGTGGTCCTGTTTCTGTGGATGCATTATGTGTGCAGTCTTTGGTTGGAGCCTGTGCAGAACGCATTCACAGAGGGCAGTACATATTATCGTGTTTTGTTTTGGGGGGGTGCACCATGATGCAAAACATTCCCTAAATCAGGGAAAGTTCTCTGGATATTGTTAGGCTACAGTTTCTATCCTACTTTGCCTGTGTGTATGCTGACTAATGGGAGTTGCTGTCCAGCAACATCCAGAAGACCGCAAGTTGCCCTTCTGTGCTCTAGTGGCAACACCTGAAACTCTCTTAGAAACCTCACACTTGCTTATGGGGCCCATGATAGAAGTAGAGCAGGTAGGAGATGGAAAATCATGCATGGCCAAGACTGGAAGCTTCATGACCACTGGCTTAATTTTTTGCTTCTTCTGTTGACTCATTAATTTCTCATTTACCAAAACAGGTGAATGATTTCAGTATTGTTATGTCTGTATAGCTAATTTGCTCTGTTTCTTTTTCTGTTGTCAAGGAAGAGCCTAGACTGGATGTCCTGATCAACAATGCTGGGATATTCCAGTGTCCCTACATGAAGACCGAGGATGGTTTTGAGATGCAGTTTGGGGTCAACCACCTAGGTCACTTCTTGCTCACAAACCTCCTCCTTGGACTTCTGAAAAGCTCCGCACCCAGCAGGATTATAGTGGTTTCCTCAAAGCTTTACAAATACGGAGAGATCAACTTTGACGACTTGAACAGCGAGCTAAGTTACAACAAAAGCTTTGCCTACAGTCGAAGCAAACTGGCTAACATCCTGTTCACCAGGGAGTTAGCCCGGCGTTTAGAGGGCACGGGGGTTGTGGTCAATGTGCTCCATCCTGGTGTTGTCAGAACAAATCTGGGCAGATATGTACATATTCCTTTACTGGCTAGGCCTCTCTTTAATTTGGTGTCCTGGGCTTTTTTCAAATCTCCACTGGAAGGAGCCCAGACTTCTATTTATTTGGCTTCTTCTCCTGAAGTAGAGGGTGTATCTGGGAAATATTTTGGAGATTGCAAGGAAGAACAGCTATTGCCTAAGGCCATGGATGATCTGGTTGCAAGGAAACTGTGGGATATCAGTGAAGTGATGGTGGGGCTGCTAAAATAAAAGGCCAAGAGAAGCACTGTGTGAAAGTAGCGTAATTATATGTTTTTGAAATTTCAGTTTCCTGCATTTGTTCTCCTTTATTGAGACGGAGGAAGTTCACCTGATTCTGTCTCTTATTGAGATTCAAGCAGGATCTGGATATGTTGGGTTTTTTATTTAAATTATTATTTTTCCCCTGGATGACAAAATATTCCAAGAAAATAATTGGCGTGAAAACAGTTTTAGTATATTTCAGGTTCAAGAGGCAAATAGTTCTGCTGACAACAAAGTTGCTTTCTGAAATGTGTGCTGAGTATCTGAATTAGGTGTGCATGGTGCTGTATTTGGAATATATGGCAGCTTTATTTAGTTTTTATTCTAAAAAGGATGCCAAGAATATAAAAGAGAGAAACTTCTTGTGACTTGCTTCAGCCCATCCTGTTTATATTTCTGTTTCAGTGCAGAATGCCAGCCAGAATACAGTGCAGGAAATCTAGCCTATGCTGCCGTAACAACATTTTTAACACTCATTTTGTAGACATCTCTAGGACCAAAATCCAGGACACAATGAAGCATTTTTAAATCCTACACGTTTTAGTGAGATTTAAAGTGTATTTAACAATGGACTAAATATTCAGTGTTGCTTGCCTTAGCTGATACTGTTTCCTCATGGCACAAACATGCTTGCACACACACACACACACACACACACACACACACACACACACACTCACAAATGTACAGCAGGAATCCCATTAATTTCATTAGACCACGGGCCTGTTTGGTTAAGCACTTCCCTTTATTGCCATATTTATACATGTGAAATAGTAGCATTGTTTTTTCCAGACTGAGCCATGACATGGCATGCATGTACCTGTTTGATTTGAAGCTGTTCATGCTATGCACTGTTGTGTATACGTTACACTGAAATCTGCAGAATTTACTCTTAATGTAAGAGTAGGATACTGATGTCATGGGCTTTCAGAGTAATGTTGAATGCTGTAATGTTAATAAAATATGTATTGGGGTGGTGGGGTGGTATCACATTAAACTGAAAACTAGACTCTTGGTCTAAATGCACTTAATCACAGAATGTCAGTGACACATATGTAATAATGCACAAACTGCCATCTGTGATGCACCTAAGGCTAATGCATTAACTCTAGAGTAGTTGCACTGGAATATGTGGGCTGTAGGTTGTGGTAATTCAATGCTGTTAAATACTGTAGTGAACATGGGCTCCTGAGCATGTTTCTATGGAAGTAAGTGCCATAAATATATCACAGATTCAGGTATGGCAGCTTGTGTGGTTTCTAGGTCCCTGACCTAAGTCTTCCCAAGTGGCAGGATTGCCATCAGCTTCCATTAATGTGCTTGCTTAATAGTACGGGCATGAATGTCATATACAGACAGCTGCACATGCACACACCCATCAGAATGTATGTAAAGTAGTCCTGGATTACACCAGTTACAGATTCTAATTATAGAGCCTCTGCCATGCAGAGTTGTTAATGTTTCACTGTGTTTGGTTTTGGCTTTGAAGGCATAAGTGTGCCTCATTTTTGTTCTCGTTAAATAAAGCTATATCCTAAATAAATAATAAAGTAGATATTAAATTTGTATGTGGGTGTCATCACTGTGTGTTCTTATTTAAAGCTGAAGAGTGGTTAATTTTGAATCTGCACCAGTGCATGCGGTAGAAAAATGTCAAAGAAAGAGCAATTTTTTGAATTATCAGTGGAGAACATGTGGCTCTCCAGCAGCCCACGTCAGCATAACCAACAGAGAGAAATAGTAAAGGCGTAAGGTACACTGCATAGCAGATGTTTGAGAACATGGCGTAACATTTTTATCCAGGTTTCACACTATGACTCTTCTAGCTTTTCCCTGTTGTAGTATCTGAGTTAGATCATTCCAGAAAGATAGCTTAGAGTGTATCTGCACTTTGCAATTTGACACCACTTTCAGTGATTTGCAATTTGACACCACTTTCAGTGATGGAGCTCCATCCCATGAATTCCTGGGATTTGTAATTTTACAAGGTCTTTAGCTTTCTCTGCCAAAGAGTGCTGGTGCCTCACAGAACTGCAAACCCCAGGATTCTGTAGGATGGAGTTATGGAAGGTAAAGTGATGTCAAAATGCATTATTTCTATAGTCTAGATGCTCTCTGCGATGCAATTGGCTTGGGATCTTTACCGTATATACTCGTGTATAAGTCAACCTCATGTATAAGTTGAGAGCAGTTTTTAGGTCCAAAATCATGGATTTTGATATGAGTCATGGATAAGTCGAGGGTCAAACACTGGGGCATGTTACAAAATCTAAAGGGGGAAACAAAGCATCACT
The DNA here is from genome assembly GCF_019175285.1 of Sceloporus undulatus. Classification (NCBI taxonomy): domain Eukaryota; kingdom Metazoa; phylum Chordata; class Lepidosauria; order Squamata; family Phrynosomatidae; genus Sceloporus; species Sceloporus undulatus. The sequence goes on along the minus strand of NC_056522.1, from coordinate 151,966,448 downwards.
TCGGTCCCTACATCTCCTTCTCTAGACCGCTCCCAAGGGAGAAATGGAAAATGGGGAACAAACCTCAGCATGTACGCACTCTCCCCTTCCCTTGACCCTCAGGATTTTCAAAGCTCATGGTTTGCAAAACTGGGTACAAACCTCTCTCTCTCTCTCTCTCTCTCTTCTCCCTCAGGATTTCCAAGGTTCATGGCTTGCAAAATGGGGCACATGTTTTGGCATACTCTTTCTCCCTTACCTCGCCGTCTGTTTTTTTAGCTCTGGCTATGAAGGAAGGCTGAGGGATAAGGCACATAGAGAGACAGAAGAGCGTGTAGGGACTCAAACAGGGAACCAAACTCATCTCAGCAGCTGTTTGTTAGCTCTAACTATGAAGGAAGAGTGAGGGATAACACGGATACATACACAGGAGAGCATGCGGGGATTCAAACAGGGAAGCAAACTCCCCCTCTTTCCCTCTCTCTCTCCTCCATTTCCCTTGTCTCACCAGCTCCAAGGAAAGGCTGGGGGTGTGTCACACATACACAGGAGATTGCACGGGGAATCAAACAGGGAGCTTTTTTAAGATCCCTGGCTACAAGGGAAGGGTGGATGCTTCTTTTAGGAACTTTATAAGCAGTATTAACTTATATATTACTTGACACATGATTTTGGAGTCCCATTTTGGGGCATAAATTTCTTGACTTGTAGTCGAATATATACGGTAGATTTTTTTACTCAACGTATGTTAAGACTGGGTACCAGAGATAGTCATGTTTTGTTACCTCCCCTTAGAAAGAGGTAAGAAAGGCAGTCTGTTAGCTGTTCAGAAAGCACTGTCTTGTTTTTAGATACTTTTTATTGCAAAAGCAGACAGGAATGCTTAGTCATTTCTGCTGTGTGACAAGTGAAAATTGTTGGAACTGCAACTCCTAGCAGCTGTAGCCCGTGGCAGGGATTACTAGCAGCTACAATCCAAAAATATTTAGATGCATCTTTCCCATTGCCACTCCATGGAACTAACAAACACTGTTCATGGATAAGGCTACCCATGTATAAGGATATTCTGTGGCATGGATTGGAGGGAGGATATGTGACCCTTCAGTTGGGAGTGCAACTCTCATGATTTTTCAACATTGGCAAGGCTAACAAGTTGTTTGGAGATCCAGTTCAGCAGCTTCTTGTGTCTGAACGTTTCTTGTTTTTGTTAGGTGGAAATTAGAGTTACATTGATTGGATTGATACCCTGCCTTTCTCCTGAAATAGGATCCAAGGTGGCTTCCAGATGTCTAAAACAATGTTCTCCCCAAATGTGCCTGTGAAGGTGGTGGGATTGACAGAAAGCCCTCCCCTGCAGAAATTAAAGCTTGCCCTGGCTTGTATAATAAGACTTTCTTCTAAGTAAGAGGCTTAGAGCCAATATGGTGTAGTGCTTTAAGCATTGGACTCAGACTCTGGAGAACAGGGTTTGAATCCTTGCTCAGCCGTGGAAACCCACTGGGTGACCTTGAGCAAATCACATTCAGTCTCAAAGGAAGGCAAAGGCAAACTCCATTGAACAAAATCTTGCTAAGAAAACCCCTTGACTGGTTCGCTTTAGGGTCGCTGTAAGTCAGAAAGGATTTGAAGGCACACAATAACAAATAGGCTTAGAGTCAGGGTATCAGTCAGTCAGTCAGTCAGTTTCCCAGTTGAACTCCCTTGAGGTTTTTCTTTTCCATTTAAGGTACTAGAGGAAAAATAGATTCCAAAAGCATTTCAAATAAGGTTAAATCATACTCTTAGCCTGGTTTCGGCTTTTCAAATGGCATTTTCCCCCCTAGTCTAATCTTACAAGCATTCCTCACCTAGCAAAACAGTCCAAAAGATCTAGACAGCAGAATATTATTTTTGAGAGCAGAACTGTTGGTTTCTACATCTGAAACCAACCTCATTCCATCCCTCTCCCAGCAACCACCAGCACCTTCGCGTCTGCTGTGACTGGCCTGAGATCTAACAACTTATATGAATGTTGAACAGATTCCAAATAGCCTTAAGCCAAACCCAGAAAGGAATGGGGGGGAGCATAGGGAAAGTTACTGGTCATTCTTCAGAAAGTAACTAAAGTCGTTGATTTTTTAAAAAGAGTTGACCAAGTGTCTTGTTCCCATTCAGAATAATCACTTATTCTAAATACAGTCAGTCCTCCATATCCATGGATCTTTTTATCCATGGACTCAAAGTATCCCCAACTTGAAATATATTTTAAAAAGTACATACATTCCAAAAAACAAACCTTGATTTTCCCATTTTATATAGGGACACCATTTTATTATTCCATTGTATTTAATGGAACTTGAATATCCACAGATTTTGCTATCCATGGTGGGTCCTGGAACCAAAGGCCTATTTAGCCCAGCGTCCTCTTCCCGTAATGCCCAAACTGCAGCTGAAATAAGTAAATATACAGCCATTGTGACTAATGTAGTCACTTATATCTTTTATTGCACAAAGTATTTTACTTCCCAAATTTGTTTATCTGACATGTTAGTCAGATAAAAGGAACTATGGTTCTTTTTATGGTATGATCTGCACTGCAGAAATAATGCAGTTTGACACCACTTTAATTGTTATGGACCCCTCCTATGGAATCCTGGAATTTGTAGTTTGTTGTGGCACCAGAGCTCTCTGACTGAGGAGGCTAAATATCTCACAAAATAACAGCTCTGAGAATCCCATAGCACTGATCCATGGCAGTTAAAGCAGTGTCAAACTGCATTATTTCTGCTGTGCAGATTAGACCAACCTCTTCACAGGTGTAACCACTCACTTAAAAGGCTTTAAAATAGGTAGTTACACCAGTGAGGAAGTAGTTCTTTTTATATGACTTGAATGTCCTACTAGTGTTAAGCATCTGTGGATGACTCCAGGCTGTACTACTATGGGAAAGAGAAAGTCGCATACATTCCTAGCCACTCATTCCACTTCGTGCATAATTGTATACACACACCAAGTACATGTCTGCATGCACTTGGTATGTGTGTGCGCAGCTAAAAATATCCAAACATTTTGGTTATAGGAAAGTTGCTTCAGCCCCTTCATCATTTGAGCAGACTTCCTTTGCATCTTTCCAAGCTCTGCAGTGTTCTGTCTGAAACTGACAACATAGCTTACAAAAGAAAGACAGCTGATATTAGAGTTATAAATTAGTGTTTATGACAAGACTCATCAGACAGAGGTGAGGATGTGAACACATATTTTGTGGGTATGATTGTTACTCTATGGTAGCTGTAAAATACAAAACAATTCATTATAAAAATATTTTATTAAACAGTCACAAAACATGCATACATACTTACATACCAGTACTAACATACAAATCAGTTTCCAAATCACTTTCCATATACATTACATAATCTTTTCTCCTTGTTCAACCTCCTACTCTTTTTCTTCATCTCCTGTTTCATTATTACTGTAACTTAATTACTGGAAGGCTAGACTGGAATGCCATTCCCAGTCATGAGGGAGCAATGGGCAGAGCTGAATAAGAAGATGCCAGTCTGTGTCGCCCCAGTCTGAGCCACTCCAGCTTTCCATAGTCTTCCCATTGGACAGGTAAATATTACCACCCTGCAAAAACATCAAACTCCACTATTTCATTTCAATATTTCCATTTCAGTTAGCTCTGTATGCTGTGTCTGTGTGAATTGCTATCTTGTGTGTGTGATTGCACCCTGCATTTAAAAAAAAATAAAACATGAAAATTCACCAACACCTGGTGTCATCCTCAGTTATTACCAGTATACACAGGTGCAAACAGTCCTAAAGGTTACCCAGCCTCTTGCAAAAGCTAATTTCCCCAACAATTACATACTTGGTAGGGACTCCCAGCCCTCACCTTTGTTTGGATGCCATCTTCCAGTTCTTTTCTCCTTTCCAAAGCCTTTTTCCTCAGACTTCAAGGCTGAAATTCTATAAATATGCTTACCTAGGAGTAAGCCCCACTGAACTCAGTGAGGCTTTCTTCAGAGTAAATACATACACAGTATTCCATCTAAATACATACACAGTATTCCTTTCCAAAGCCTAATTCCATCCAGAGGGAAGCCACAGCTGCCAAACCGCGTGGCTTCTCACCGGACTAAAAAGAACCCAGAAAAACCGGATTCTTTTTGCACAACAGGGTGGACATCACAAGTGTGCCAATGGCACACTAGTGACATAAGCACCGTGCAGATGCCACACTGCACTTATGTCACAATGGCAGCACCCGTGTACACATGACACTGCCATTCTTACGTGCCACTCCGTATTAGGGTTAGGGACCGTGCAGTTGCTGCACGGTCCCTAACCTTGGTATCGCTGCCGCGATGCCACAAAGGGCCCGTTTGTATCGGGCCTAAGTCTTTTTGACATAGTACTTACCATTTATTCATTGGTATTACATCCATGTTCCCCTCAAGATGCTTGTGGCATGCAAGATTCCAACCCTATTTTATATTCACAACAGTTCTGTCACTAGATTAGTCTAAGATATGATGACAAGTCCAAGGATATCACTGGGCTTTGACTGTTAAATAACCAGTGTCATCTGGTTGCTAAGCCATTTAACGATTGTTATTGCTGTTTGCCCTGAAGTCAACTTCACATTACAGTAACTCTATGAATGAGATCTCCAAGGACCCTGGTCATCAATAGCCTTACTCAGGTCTTGAAAACTCAGGAGAATAGATTCCTATATTGAATCTATCCACCTATAGTGTGGTCTTCTTTTTTCCCTGCTGTCTTCCACTTTGCTAAGCACTATTTTCCAATGAGTCATATCATCTCATGTGTCCAAAGTATGACGGCTCATTTAATGATCTTGGCTTCTAGGAAGAGTTCAAGCCTAATTTGCTGTATAGTCCATTAATTTGTCTTTTTAGCAGCCCATGACATCCTTAGAATTCTCTTCCAACACCACATTTCAAATGCAATTATTTTCTTTCTGTCAGCTTTCTTCACTGTCCAGCTGTCAGAATTACACATAGAAATTGGACGCAATCCCACCTCCACAGAAAGGCACACCATCCAACTATTAGAGAATTCCATGGACTCCTATCACCGTAGAATCCCACCATCTGGAAAGGTGAGCAAGTTGACCGTGTTGTCAATTAAATGTTACTTCAGCACTGGTAATAAAATGACACCTTTCACTGCACCTGAAGACAATAGAATTCCATTCTTTAGGGAATGCAAGGCAGGCCACATGGCATACTTCTGTCATCTAACAGAGGGAATAGCATGGGGTGGGTCTTGGAGGTGCTGCCAATGTTCATCCTATTCCTAACACTCTGGATGGCTGGTGATTTCCATGTTCCACCATGCCTAGCCCAGAAACAAAAGAAGGGCCCTTTATTCCAACTTCCATTGTCCTGGCCACAGAAGGAGATAAGAACCACTGGACGATCCCCTTCCCCACTGCCACGATCCTCTTCCCCACTGCCATCCCCTTCCCCTTTTGTTTCATGTCTTTTTAAGTCTGTAAGCCTGAGAGCAGGGAACTGTGTAATTAACCATTTGTAAGCCGCTCTGGAAGAAGAGTGGGTAATAAAAACTATGAATGAATGAATGCAAAAGGCTTAATAAACCCACTCTGGGTTTCAGTCCTTACTTTAAAGGAGGTGTCCAAGGTACTTAATGCTATCACCCAAATAGATTCAACACCTTGGACATCTCCTCTGACAATATGGAATTAAATAGCACCTGCTCAGAAGGTCCTTCTGTCTCTATTTTGCCCCTTTTAAATTGCAATAAGCCAGTCTCTGGTTGGTGTATCATGTCCAGCATTTTCAAAGAGAACTACAGCCTGGGCAGTTACTTTTTTAAAAAATCACTATAATGCACTCTAAAGCTTCCCACAAGTAATTTGTTGTGCTTAAATTATGAAAGCCATTTTAACAAGCTGATTCATTATTTATTGCTTTTCCATTTACTCCTTTTTCAAAATATTGACAACAGAATGACAGAAGACTCAAAATAAAATTCTCCTCAAAATGCCCCAAAATAGCTTTAAATAGTAACTTTAAAAACAACTTTAAATATTACTTAGAAAAGGTAATTTTCTTTCTTCTCCATGTTGCCTTATAACAGCAGTGACAATTGTGCAGCCCATATACAGCCCCTTAAAAGAACCCATGTAGCCATTGAGGCCCTCAAGATGTGTCCACCCACCCCCAAAAAACCCATGAGATGTTTGCCTTAGAGTCGCCATATGTCAGAAACAACTTGAAGGCACATATAGCATCAGGAAACTATAATAATTGTTAACTCCAAGTTCTGAAAAAAACCCACAATCTGTGATAACACTTCCTGGGAGCCTTACATACCTCACTTTCCTTTGCATCACTGGAACATATTTTCAAGTGCATGTGCGGAGGAGCAGGTCCTGTAAGTGTGTGTCTTACAAGGGAAAATTTGATTGTTTGTATCACAGATCTTTGCCTGTTTGGGAGGGTGTACATCAGCCAGAATACTCTGGGCTGCTCTCAAAGTATTCTGGTCCCAGAATTGCCCCAAATGTCCCGCATTATCTTTGCACTCCATAGTGATTCCAGGCAGCTGTCTACAACTGTGGCACCCAGTTTCTGGTGTGAGTCGCTCCCTCTGAGGTTGAAAATGAGGTGCCCAGGGTCAATCACATGGTTGGGCACCTTGTTGTGACCGTGGAGTGACTCATGTCAGCAGTGCTGGTGCCAAGTGGCATATTGGGACACTATGTAAACAGCCACCTGGCATCATTCTGAAACACTCTGGATTTTCCTGGAAAATCAGGAGCAAAAAGGCAAGTCTTTTGAATGCAATTTAAGGGAGGGATGACCCTGAATTGATGTGCGACTGGCCTCAAGTCATGAAAACAGTTCCCAGTTGAATCAGGGCTTTGGCCCAGTGTTGTGAAGACAGGTCACAGTAAGGGCAGGGGAAAACCAGTTCATTTGGCCCATGTAAATGTGCCCTGAGAATCCATTGTGCTTTCTGGAACGGGCTGTTTTCTTGTCAGTTCTCATCACAGGTTTGTTTTGAATCCAAAAGAGCAAGAGCCCTGGCTTTTATTAAACCGATTAACTTTAAACACAATGCTTCCATCATGAGTTTGGACCTTTCAGCAAATTAAAACCGCTTGCCGGCTCCCCTGGAACGAGTGAGCAAATTGACTGCTTCACATTGTTTGTTTTAAAACTGCAGTGGGGCATGGCAGTGTGTTTGTGCGTGAGCTTAGCCGAGAGCTCTGCTTTATATCCAGAAATTATAACATCGTTACTCTTGTTAGCATCTAATTTTAACAGCCTTTAGCTCCCCTAATTTCCTCCCTTTTCATATCTGCACCAGCCATTTGATTTCTGAGGAGGGTTCGTAATTGTTTACTGTCTTGGGCTCTCACTTGTGTCCGCCTAACTCTGGACAATGCCAGCTAGCATTTTCTCAAGGGCTCTTCGAGACAGAACAAAGTTAAATTGGTGTCCTTTTGTTTATTTCTTTTTCTGCCTTTGTTCGTTTTTATTTTTGCTTGACAGCTGGTCAGTCAAAGTTGGACTACTCCAGTCAATTTGACTCAAGGCAGTACATGGCTCCAAACTTGGCCTTGGTTTGGTCTAGTAGCCTGATACCACGGGTGAAGACATGGTATACAAAAACACACCGTATGGGTTGGATCAAACAGTGTCATTCTACTGACAAAGTAGAAGGGATGTATCTATTCCTGCTACATATAGCCTCTCTCATGAACCTCCAAAATCTACTCCAGAACTTGGAAATCTGAAGTAGATATGAGGCACTACTGGATCTTTGCTAGTACAATATTGGATTCGAACCACTGGTATTAGGTTTAAGGAGACCCAGCATGGCGTAGTGGTCTAAGTGTCAGACTAGGACTCTGAGAAACTGGGTTCTGAAGGCCTGCTCAGCCATGGAAACCCACTGAATGATGCTGGGCAAGTCACACTTTCTCAGCTTCGGAGGAAAACAAAAACCCACTTTGAACAAATCTTGCTAGGAAAATCCTTTGATAGTTTTGCCTTAGGATCCCCATAAGTTGGAAACAACGTAAAGGCAAACAACAACATCAACAACAAGAACAACACTAGATTTATGAAGACATTTTTTTAAAAATCCATATTTTTAATGGAATATTGTATCTCTGCTGAACATTAGGAGAGAGGAATCTATTCTACACATTCTAAAATTGTTTGCACTTCAGCTTCATAGAGGACCCAGCTCTCCAAATCTTTAACAGATGATATTGCATAATTTATTTATTTTGTTTACTCAAATATCTTTTTTACTTCAGACTCCAGCAGGAAGATCCCTATACCGGCTAACAGACAATAAATAAAAATCAAGACAGTCCCTGCTCCCAGGCTTTCCATCTTATAATTTTGACCTAAAATGAAACAGGGAAATGGAAAGAAGAAGAAACACAAATTCAGACATGAGTTCTTAATGCAATAAACACTATTGTAACAAACATCTGGAATAAAAAAAAGGCATCTGCAATTTTAAAGAGAATATTTACACTGAAGCATCAGCAAACCTGTATTTCTGGTTTGTGTCACTTTCAAATAATTTTAACCAATGAATCCACTCTCTTTCTGCATTAACATGAGGATTTTTAAATAAAAAACAAACAAACTCTCTTAAATATTTTTTCCTCTCAAAAGAAATTTTAAGTAGCATTTACTCAAAGTATTATTTACATGTATATTTTCTCTTACAGTGTTTATGGAAATGTGTATGCTGGTATTTTTCAGAAGCCCAGAACTGTCACAATATTTAGAAGAGTGAGAAATCTAGGACTTTATCATGAGAGGTTTTAAAACCACCATTTTAGCAAGAGAATAGCACTCTCAGCAGTACCTATTGCACAATGGATGGGCTACAGATTTGCTACTGGATGAACACAGCGTCGTCGTGTGATCAGGTATGGCCACAGATGCTTTTATCTTGTTTAAATCCCACTTTTCTAGCCTTGTGTGATTAAGTCCTAGGTCCATATGAAAGTTGAGCATCCAGCAACAAAAAGGAGTGCAATGGTGAAGACCAGCAGCAGGTTCAGAGGGCCCCCTGCTGGCATGTGTACCCTCAGCAGGTGCCCAGGCAAGCTGATGCTTGGCACCACTCCAGGAAGGGAGGCTGGTTGTTCTTTTCATAGTTCCTGTAATAACCAATATGCCTCAGTATGCACTCCAATAAATCCAATGAAAATCAGACTTCACACTTTTGATTCCTATAGCCTTTGGTGTTTTCTTTTCTTTCTTTTTTTTTAAAAGAAGGCATAAAAAACACACCTTTCAATTACAACATTAAAAAAATCCAATTTTTCCAACCCTCCTTATGCATCATGAAGTTAACTTTTAAAGAAATCCTTGCCTGATCACCTTTAAGCCGAGTGGAAAAACCTCACAGGCACCAAGCAATCAAAATGATGGGTACCAGATACATTAAGGAGACACTCTATTAGGCTGTATCCCCACTGAATTAAACTATTATTAATCCAGGGCCTGAACTATTACAAGTGTGTTCTATTAGTGCAATCCAACATCTGGCTAGACTCAATTGCAAAGGAAGCGAACCCATTCCAACTATTCAGATACAGCTGACTATTTTTGAAGTACTGGCAAGGAGATGCTGGCATATAAAGCAACCAAAATAAATATTTTTTTAACCTATCAGTAATAGTCAACATTATAATTCTGGAATGCATTTTAGTTTGTTAGGAGGCAACGCTCAAAGATCCTATATAGAATGGTGCCAGTTCCCCATGAAGTGGCAGAATAAGAGGGTGGGTTCAGCAGCATCTAGGCAAGCAGAACTCAGTGTTTGATGCACAGAGTGAGGTTGGGGAGCTCAGATACATGCTTTGGAGCATCAGCAAGAGATAGGGAACAACTCTTTACAACTATCATTGAGGCTGAATTTATCACCCCATTACCATTCCAACAGGCTTTGCATTTGTATTGCAATGGGCCTTCCTCATGCATTGAGTTTAAGGGTGCAAAACCCCCAAGAAAGTGGAAAAACTGCAAATAAAATAACCACTATTTTTTTAACCTGAGAAAACACTTCTGTAGGAATCTCTGGGTCTTGCAGTGCAACTCTACATTCAACATCCCCCAGAAGTTGGCCATACAACCATGCTGTAGGACCTACAGATGCCTAGGAGATTATCATATTGAGGGTAAGGATGGGAGCAAAGTGAATTGCTGCCATCCTTATCTCATCCCATTTGCAATATCAGTAAGTAGAGGGAGCAACTTTGAGACTAACTGGACAAAAGACGTTGTAACGTAAGCTTTTATAGACCTGGTCTACTTCTTCTGTGTGTGAAGCATTGTGACAGATGATAGGGAACTGACTTATGGTTCTCATTACTACCGCCTTAAGACAGACATAGAAGATGAAACCTCCAACAGGAAAGTATAATAGACAAGCAATCGCCTTCTATGATTCTATATCACTGCAGACTGTTTTTATTTAGAGATCTGCAATTGGTGCTTTCTAAATTTTATTGGTTGGCTTGTTGTTTCATTTATATTTTGAGCTGGATTGTCATGGCATTTCCCAAGAGGAACAAAACTTTTAACATTTGCAAAACTCTCAGGAAGATATAAAGCTTCAAAGGATTGTCACATTTGGTTCTTCCCAAACTGTAAAGACTGGTATTTTGGTTATGCATTTTGTTCTGTTCTTTCCTAGTTTCCCAATCCATCCAACTCCAGTCCATTACTTCCAGCGCTCTCATCCATCCTGCTCCCACAGTGACTACCTCTAAAGTTTCTTTTCAGCCATATCCTCCCTCCCCTTCCCATTTTCCAGGCAAATTTGAGACTCAAATCCTACTAAACAACCACGCTGGTTTCATGAACCACATAACATAGACCAGGGCACATATACAGCCTTCTGGATCAAGGTCAGGAAAATGACATCATCTGTCATCAGCTCTGAAGAAACAGCATGCAAACAATGAAGACATCTGAGTTATGTCACAATATTGGGATCAAAAGGAGCATATTACAAATATTATAATAAGCCCAGTGATTTCTTTTGAAAGGCAATGAGCTGAAGTCGCAAACATCTGCTGGAGAGTCCAAGGAGATTACAAATGTCCAGTTATGAAAACATTCCAATTAAAGCCTTCAGATGCTTAGAATACTTTTCTAGCTATGTAAGTTGGCGCAACTGATAACATAGCTTGACATGTTTCACATTATTTAAACTCTTTTTATTTGAACAAGGAATAGATAAACAGAAAGTACCTTTTTAATTTTAAAACTCTTGGTTTGATCAGAGGTTGCTTAGTGTGTATTTAATATGGTTTGAATACTGAACATTTGAATGATGTTTTAAAAACAAATGTTAAAATATTTTATCAACCAAATTGCAATGCAATGGAGAAATATGATTATTTAACACACAAGTGGTCCCTAACCAATAACCAATAATCTTGGAGATTTGAAAAATACATGGTCTTACATACATATATTCCAAAAAGTATCTATTGCAAAACTGACAATGAAACCTTACATTTCTTGGAATTACACCAATTCACTTACAAAGGCATACTATAGTTGTAATTCTGTGCACCATTACTTGGGAACAAGTAGCCCAATTGAACTCAATTGGAATTATTTTTGGCATAGACATGCACAGGATAGAACAGCATTTCAAACTAGTCAATTTACCCATTTTGTTACTGTCACTAGAAGTGCTTCCTTAACCAATCACTCTATATTCAATAAAAAGAGGTATTTTTTTTAAAAAATCCTTAAGCTCTTAAAGAAATCTTATGTCCCTTATTCTTAAAGATTTAAAATAAACCTATTAGTGTTAAATCTTTAAGCCCAACAGACTTACTTTAGCTTGTGGTTTTCAATCCACTTATTCATGTGGACAGACAGAGTAGTATATTCAAAGCCTTAGGCATATGTGGTACCTATTTATCTACTTGCACTTTTACATGTTTTCGAACTGCAGGGTTAGTACAGTGCAGCCTTGCCTTACGTGGGGATCCATTCCGGACACACATACATACACACACACACACACACACACACACACGTAAGGCAAGTACCGTGTAAACTCGGGCTTATGGCAGTGCGGCGCATGTGGGCCATGGGCGCACATGCCATTCCATGTATTGCAGTATGCCTTCCACATAAAGTGGAAGCTGCTTATGGTGCACCCGCCTATGGAGCGGGCATGCTGTAGAAGCTGAGACTAGTGACAGGAGCTCACTCCATCATGTGTCACAAGGGTTTCAACCTGCTGACCTGCCGATCTTGCAAATGTCAGAGTCAGCATCTTAACTGCTGAGCTACTGCGTCTCTGACATACCAATGGTCCTTGGCTACAAGCAATTAATGGGTGCCTTTAAAGACATGGGAATGCCAACACATCTGACAGCCCTTATGAGAAATCTGTACTTAGGACAAAAGACTACTGTTACAACAGAACACAGAGTATGGTTCCCAATTGGCAAAGGGGTCAGGCTAAGCTGCATCCTTTCACCCTATCTGTTCAACTTGTATGTAGAATATATTATACAAAACGTAGGTTTGAACACAGAAGAAGGAGGAGTGAAAATAGCAGGAAGGAATATCAACAGTCTAAGGTATGTAGACAACACAATATGACTAACCAACAAAAAAATAACAGACCTAGAGCAACTACTAAGGAAGATCAAGGAAGAAAGTGCCAAGGTGGGCTTATTGTTGAACATAAAGAAAACAAAGATAATATCCACATAGAATTTACACAAATTCAACCTAGACAACAAGGAAACAGAAATAGTAGAAGAGTTCTCATACCTGGGATCAAACATTGATCAGAGTGCAGACTGCAGTCAAGAAAACATAAGAAGACTAAGAATGGGGAGGGTAGCTATGAAAGAACTAGAAAAGCTCCTAAACTGTAAAAATATACAGCTAAGTACAACCGTTAGAATCATACAAGTCATTGTATTCTCTATTGCTATATATGAATGCAACAGCTGGACAGTTATGAAAGCAGATAGAAAGAAAATCAATTCTTTGAAATGTGGTGCTGGAGAAGAGTGCTAGGGATACCATGGACAGTCAAGAGGTCAAACAAATGGATCCCAGGACAGATCAAACCAGAAATCTCTCTGGAAGCCAAGATGACTGAAGTAAGGTTGTCATACTTTGACCTTATCATGAGAAGGCATGACTCACTGGAAAAAAACAATAATGCTAGGAAAGGTAGAGAGAAGCAGAAAGGGAGGAAGGCCACATGCTAGATGGATGGACTCTATAAAAGAGGTCACGGGTATGACTTTTCAGGAACTGAGCAGAACAGTGGAGGCCAGAGAGTCTTGAAGATGTCTCATCTACAGGGTTGCCATGGGTCAAGATCAATTTGAGGTGGATAACAGCAGCAGCAGCAGCAGCAACAACAAAAATACTTTAAAGATACCTGTCTGATCTTAGAAGCTAAGCAAATCAGCCCTGGATGATAAGCAGATCAGGTGTTGCTGTAGGCTATATTTCAGAGGAAGGAACTGGCAAAACCACCTCTGAGGATTCCTTGCCTAAGAAAACTTTAGAAAATTCATGAGGTTGCCATAAGTCGATGGGTGACTTAAAAGTGTACACACATACACTACCTTAAATGTACAAGCTATGGGCAACAACTGTGGAGCCCAATGGCAGACTAACATGGTATATGCAGGCTGTGGTACAGGACAGAAAGCTCTCATTAGGAAATCCGTATCTCCTTTTCTATAATTTATTATATCATATTCATGAACTCCACATCCTGCCTCTTCAAAGCAGCTGTTCTCCTATGAGTTGTCATCAGTGCAAGCCACAGGACCCAATGTGAGAAAAAGTAAAATTTTCTTCCAAGCTAAAATATAACTCTGGATTGGAGAAACAATTGACCTTACTCACCACAGTGGTTTTCTCAATTCTAATGCAATCCCTTTCCCCACCTACTGCTTCGATTCTATGGCAGATTTGATCCATTTTGTTTATTTGTATTGAGTCTATTTATTTATTTATTTATTTATTTATTTATTTATTTATTTATTATTTTACTCATTTAGACCTTCTTTCTCTCAATAATGGTGCTCAAGATGACTAACATTTTTAAGCAATTTAGATTAAAAACACTACAGTAGTTAAATAAAAGTATAAAATATAAATTAAACAACCATAGATTAAAACATTAAAATGCCTTAAAATAATAATAATAATTAAAAAAAACTATATACTGACACTTTAAAACTTCAAAATCAATATCACACAGCATTAAGAGTTCAACAGTTTGTACAGGCCTGGTGGCAGAAAAATATTTTTGCTTGCTGCCAGAAGGACATCAAGGACAGGTCAAGCCTGACCTCTCTGGGAAGGGAATTCCAAAGTCTGGGAGCAGTCACTAAGAAGGCCCTCTCTTTTGTTCGCACTATACAAACCTGAGAAGGTTGTGGGACAGAGAGGAGGACTCTCCTGATGATTTAAAAACCTTAATGGGCTCATACAGGGAGATATGGCTCTTCAAGTAGCCTGGACCCAAGTCATATAATGCTTTATACATCAAAACTAGCACTTTGAATTGTGCCTGGAAATGGACCAGCAGCCAGAGGAGCTGTTGCAACAGAGGAGTTATATGCTCCCAATAGTCAGCTCCAGTTAACAACCCACCTGCTGCTCTTTGGGCCAGTTGAAGTTTCTGACCACTTTTCAAAGGCAACCCCATGTAGAGTGTATTACAGTAGTCCAAACAAGATGTAACCAAGGCATGTATCACAGTGGCCAGATCCAACTTCTCCAGGAATGGGCACAATTGGTGCACTAGCATTAACTGTGCAAAAGCACTCCTGGTCACTGGTGAAACCTGGGCCTCCAGGCTTAGAACTGAATCCAGGAGCACTCCCAAACTGCAAATTTGTGTTTGCAGGTGGAGCGTACCACCATCTAACACAGGCTGATACCCTGTGAGTATCATCAGCAAAGTGGTGACACCCGACCCCAAAACTCCAAGCAACCTCTCCCAGTGGTTTCATATAGATGTTAAATAGGGGTTAGGTCTGAGCCTTAAGGGACTCAATACACGAATAGCCAGGGAGTTGAACAGCAATTACCCAGCACCACCCTCTGAGAGTATCCCTCCAGGAAAGAATGTAGCCACTGTAGAACAGTACCTCCAAGCCCCATGGTATCCTTCTGACAGTGACCCAGAGAAGTGACTCAGAAGGATACCATGACTGATGGTATCAAAAATTGTTGAGAGGTCCAACAGAACCAACAGTGACCCTATCCAGTTGCCTGTACAGGTTGTCCACCAAGGAGACCAAACCTTGTCTCTGTCCCGTAACCAGATCTGAAACCAATCGAGATAATCAGCCTCATCCAGGAACCCCTGGAGTTGAGAAGCCACCCCATGTTCCAGCACCTTGCTCAAAAACAGGATGTTGGAGACTGGCCTATAGTTATTTAATATAGCAGGATAAAGGGAGTGGCATCACTAGGTTTGATGTCACCCCAAGAAGTAACTCATGGTGACACCACCCCCATTGACCTCCTTCTATACAACACCATACAGAATTCGTAGTCATGTTTTTTGTACTAATGTTACTCATTAATCACAATTCCTGCATATTACTGAATGTAATGGTTATAGTTGTGACATAAACAACCAGCAAAATTAAAATTAGACCTTTATATTACAATATCATACACACTTAACAGATTAATTACATATACAGTACATATTCATAGTTTCATGTGGTGGAAGTGAAGATTTGGTAAAATGTGATATTTTTAAAGAAATTCTTTAAAAAAAATTTAAAATAAAATTTAAAAACAGGGGCCTCTCCTTTCTCATCCCACTAAGCCACATACTACTCACCCCATCTATTCAGCATTTTTAAAGGGACACAGGTGAATGCTGCAGCCCATTTCTGCCCAGAGGCAGATGTTTGGGGAGCAGTAGGCTGTCATCTGGTGTGGTCCACACTCCCTGCACTCCCTATTGATGCCACTTGATCCAGGGAAGCTTTTTTCCCCAGAAGGGGTCTTACCACAGCCTCCTTCAGGCATGTTGGGACATTGTTGTAAAGAGGCATAAACCATTGGTATATTGTGAGAGTATCACAGCTGTGATTAAGCAGCAATTGTGATATGTAGCAGTCATGACTATGCAGCAATTGTGAATAGTAATGGGAGGAGGAGGAAGCTACTTAACTAAATAGCTGAAGTAGAACTCTGCCTGTAATTTTTTTTTTAAAAAAAAACTAATTTGATCACTAGATGAAACAAATGCCTTCTGCAAATGATTTTTTATTTCCTCCAAAGCTACACAGATTCCCAAGAGGACCGCAAGGATCAGTAAAAATGATTTTTATCCAGTTGTTTAAAACCATTTTAGAAGTATGCTATGCAAAGCTGTACAGAGTGTTCCCATTTTATTAATGCTGCATAAGAAATGTCCATATAATGTCCACCTAATGTGTCCTAATGAGCAGAAAGGGAAAGTGTCTAGCATTACATCACTTGGCTACCATTTGTGGGCCTCATTTATTTTTGAACTTGAAAGGCGTCCAGTTATTACTGTCAATAGAAAACTCCTCTAGAGCACAACAGTGGAGAATAAAAGTAAGTGCTAAGCTCATCTAGTCTTATCAAGCACTTTTTTATCTACAAAGTTAAGAGCTGTTTTTGCAAAAGAAAGATTATCTTTGTTTCTTAAGTGACTACAGTAAAGCATGAGGATTTGTGGTCCAAAGCCATACGCAGTACAGTGTTCTTATACCAGGCATGCTAATGTGAACTAATTGAGGGATTTGGGATGAACACAAACACACAAAGCTGTGCCACAAGGCTTCTTCTGGAACTCTTTTAGTCATAACTGACAAAAGGGACTGTACCTGGAACCTTTTGTATAAAAACACATGTTCTTCTATTGAGTAGGAGCCTTTCTTCTTGGTTGTTGACAGCCTGAATAGTTGCCACCATTCCCTCTTCTTCTTGCTCTTCCTTGACCCATGTGCTACCATCCCAGTCACTTCTACCACCCAATAACTCTCTTCATTCAGTTCAACCATGAAATTTGTAAGGACTACTTTGGAAGATGGAAGATTGGCTGAAGCATCTTTATCTGTACAAATCCTCAACATCTGAATGAGCATCATGATTCTGGGCCAAAGTATCTGGTTTTCTTCATTCCTCCTGAATAATTTGTTGTCTGTAATAAAGACATGCAAAATGGTCAGAATTTATTGCAAAAGAAAAATGAAACCTAGTGTTAAAATGGGAACAGACTTTGCACCTTAGACACATGCCTTCTCTTAGGATCAAGCACTCATCCTTCAAAGCTTACCAATGATCAGCTGTTAAGTGACAAGTCACAGCTGGCCATGCTACAAAGATATTTAAAACTATGGCACTGTTCAGCCTTAACTCCACTTGAAACTGTCAGTGGAAGATGTATAACTTATTCGGACCTGAGGGTCACATGTATATATGTGATCAGGATATAATGTGAGGAGCTGCTAATGCATACATGTGCAACTACTCATGTGGACACACAGACATGTATAAATATAATTGCCTACTAGTCCTACAAAGCACAATTCAATTATAGGCATGCTAGCTTAGGAGCAAATCCTGGTACAAACGTTCACTCTTAGAAGATGGAGCAAGCTTGTCTTCTGCTGTTCTGGAGACTAGAACATGAACCAGTGGATTAAAATTACAAACCAAGAGATTCCACTTAAACAATAGGAAGAAATTCTTGACTGTAAGAGTTATTCAACAGTGGAATATGTTGCTTTGGAAGGTATCTGTATATAAGGTGTTTGAGGAGAATACAGCTGTGCTTCCCATGTACCATCTGCTTTGCATTTCTTGCTGGCATCAGTTGCAGAAGTAAGATTCAACAGCCAGATTGGTTGTGTCTGGATGTGGAATAGGAGAAGCGCACTGTCTTGTCTTTGCAGCATTTCTTGAGCAGACTCTGGATCTTGAGACCTGCAACACTGTTTCCTCTAGGGAAAAGGACATAGTAAATGAAATAGGAATATAAAGGCTGGGTTGCCTAGCATTTGGGATTTTGTTTTGTTTTGTAGAGAAAAGTGTATAATTTATGTGCCTTAATATAACAGGAAGATGGGCAGAAGGAACTGAAGCAAGTAGGGAGCATTTCACCTAAGGCTGGCCTAGTGAGTTCATGGCTGATGTCAGATTGGAAGTTGTCCTCCCAGCATTAGGGATATAATTCTTCCCTAATTTTCTTCTTGAAGGAAGCAACTAATTTTAGCATTCCCCCCCCCCCTTGAAAGTTTTTTACCCCACAGTTTTTGAAGCCTATTTGCAATTTTGGACTTTGTGCAAAATTCACATGTGGTTGCTTTGCATGAAAAAAAAAACCCTGCATTTTCTGCACCAGAGAAAATGTTTTCTTCACAGAAAATAATGCTGCTATGCAGAAATATTATTTTCTGTGCAGAAAAAGCTTTTTATATGCAAATCAAACATTGTTAACTTCACAGAAATTGTTCTGAGCAAAAAAATACATATGAAATTGTGAATGTTCTCATCAGTTCAGGATTCTTCTCAGCAGGGTTTCTTGATACTCAAAGAATATGTTTTTCAACCATCTTTCAAATATTTTGAAATAGTCTTTCCATTCCAAGGTTCCACAGTACGCAGTCAAGGAAGTGAAAGTGGAATAATAGTGCTAGAATTGTGTAGTATGACATTATATAATCTCAAAAATAGTACAAAATGTACAACGACTTCTAGGCCTAAAGATAGCTTCGCACCTCAATAGTTTTTGGTTTACAACAAAGGCAAACTGACTTCCTTCAGCATGTTTACTTGGAGGTAAGTTCCAAAGAAATCAATAAACTTTCATTCAAAATAATTATGTTTAGGATTAGTACCTACCTACTGTACATCCAGATGCAATGGCTTAGTGGTTAAGACGTCAGTTCTGATGATCAGAAGATAAGATGGTTGGCAGTTCGAGGCCTGAGTGAGATGGTGAGCTCCTGTCACTAGTCCCAGCTTCTGCCAACCTAGCATTCCGAATGCAAGCAAATGCAAGTAGATAGAAAGGTACCACTTCTCAGTGGGAAGGTAACTGTGTTCAGTGCAGTCATGCTGGCCACATAACCACCAGAGTAGTCCTCAGACAGGGACGTAGCCAAGGGGGGGTTTCTTGGGGTCCGAACCCCCCCTTCCATTAGAAAAATGAATGGTGTGTGCTGCTGCGCCACCGCACCCAAACCTCATTATAATGGTGGCACTTAGTCTGGACCCCCCCCCCCTTCCTAAAATCCTAGCTATGTCCCTGCCTCAGACAAACTCTTTGGCTTAGAAACAGAGATGAGCACTACCCCCTACAGTCAGTTATGACTAGACATTCATGTCAAGTTTCTACCTTTACTTTTTACCTTTACTGTACATCTACCCTTAAGACATAGACGCATTTCACTCTTACATACCACAAATTAAATTCCCCGTTATTTAAACGCCTAAGAAAGTTTGGAAAATCATGTGTATATATTACCAAGAATTACTTCTTTTTATATTTCACAGTATCCTGTGAGCAACTTGAATCCTTAGCATGGGGCTGTTAAGTGAAATGGAACCATTCATCCTAATTGGATCACAAATGAAACACCTTATAATAGGTGAGCACTAGAAGTACCCACAAGTAATATGTTATAATTTATCAAGCACTGAAATAACACATTCAAAGTTCCTTTTATTAAAGCTGGGGAGCCATTTCACCAGCTCCCTTCTGTTTGAAGAGGATAGTTAAAATAAATTTCAGGGAGGAAAAGTGTAGACAGTGTTTAGAAATCTAAGCAGTCTGATTGGCTGCCTGGAACAAATCACTTAATACTTAGATCAAAATATCACATGCCAAACAGCTGCAGAGGCTAATTCTGGCTTTGCTGGAATATATTGGGGGTGAGTGGGAGGGGAGGTCTAAAGGCACAATCCATGCCAAAACCACTGCACATTGCAAGCAGACATTTTTGATCCATCTATATTAATCACTGTCAGGTTTGATAAAGTGGTAGACCCAATGTTTTGACATAAAAGAATGCAATGAAGATCATGGATGCTAAACGGTAACAGAAGATGAGGCTGTAGTGTACATTAGCACAAAAGAGAAGAGATTGTTGACTATAAAGCATCATTAGGCCCAAGGACTTGAGGCAAATTCTGTGCAGTTGTTCTCTTGAGCACCTCCACCTGCTATCACTATGTGCGAAAAATTTTTGTAAGAGTAATTTGGAAAATTCACATGAAAGGTACATAAAATATGTGAGGAATATCTCAGGCTTGAAATACAGTACCTCCTCTAGCACTTACATTTTACTAGCAGGTGGAGTTTTTTGGGGGGGAAATATATGTGTGTATATATATATATATATATAAATGCTATGGGAAAAATTATGTTCTTAATATGAAATAATTTGCTCACTTTCTCATTTTTTCCAAATAGGGCAGGGATCCAGCCCAAGTTCAGCAATTCATAGTCCCATTAATTTTGATATTTAAACACATGCTCAACGACTCTCTTGCTGAACTCACTGAGATTAGTGCTGGAACCATACCTAGGTCTTTGACTCACATAATTGGCAAAACATAACAAAACAAAACCCCTTGGGATCAAGATGGATGGTCATCCAGATACTTTGTGAGTCTTATGCTTTGCTCAGGCCTTTCCTTTGGAATAGTCCCATGTTCATGCTTTGGTCAGACTTCACCTGAAATGCTGGTGAAACCACCTCTGAGAATTCCTTGTCTAAGAAAACCCTATGCAATTCATGAGGTTGCCATGAGTCGACAGGCAACTCGAAGGCACAGCCACACGCACATAGTTATGTATGGCAGAGGATGAACTAGATTGCCCTTGTGACCCCTTCCAACTCTAAGATTGCACTATTTGATAACTCTATAATAGTTTTTTCTTCAGGAAAACAAATAGCCACAGCAGTATATTAAGCACTGGGGACTCAAGTGGTCTGCAGGACTTTTTTTTTCCCTATTAGTGTAATTTGCTCTTTTTCTTTTCTTTTTTTAGCCCACAGAACATCTCCATCTGGTGCAGAAAACAAAACGCCATCACATCATCACCATCAAACACACCAAAACACCAAGAAAAGTTCTTCTTCTTCCAGGCAGGGAGAGATACTCCTTTGAAGACCAGTCTCTTCAGCAGGCCTATCCAGATAATTTTAAATTGTGAATTAAGATGTTAAAATGTATATGTTTTATTTGTCATTTTAAACTTTTGCATGTTTTACTTAATGTGTTTTAATTGATGTTGCTAATTGTTGAGTTGTTGTTCCTTGCCTTGATCCATGGAGAGAAGTGGGTAAGAAATAAACTTTAGCATCATCATCATCACGACTACCACCACTACTTATGGAAGACCAAGGGGCTGTACTGGTCCCCAGAAGAACTTGTAAGTATGCACACACACACACACCCCAGCATCCCTGCCTGTACAAATAAATAAATAAATAAATAAATAAATAAATAAATAAATAAATAAAAGGTTTTTCTGCAACCAAATGCCATCTGAGGAGTTGGGAGACATTTTCCACATGTTTTCGGACCTTTCCGATCTATTTTAGGCCTAGAAATGGCCTATTTTTAATAACAGGAAGTCAGCAGACATTTCTTGTTCACTTTGTTTCCTAAAACAGCTTTTTCAGGTCCTATATTGGTCCAGGGGTGCCTCCTAAACATGGAGGAATTGCCCTCTATGCCTCCTACAGGTTATTTTGCGGCACAATTTTTTAAAAAATAAATTAATAAAATTGTGTTGTTGTTGTTTTACAGACCTCTGGTCCATTCTATAGTGCCACAGTACTAAAGCTCTCTAGCAAAAGAATTCTAAGTACCATGTGATGGAGCTGTGACAGTTAAAAGTGGCATAAAACTACTATATCTGTGCAGTACAGCTACCTCTCACATCTGAGCACAGCTTTCTAAACCTGACTGGATTTATAAGGACACTATGAAGATTATCGCACCGGGGTTAAAACGTTCCCCGGAGCATTCTAACGTGCACACGTGGGGGCGCACACGGAGCGTGATGGGAACCCGATGGGGCCCAGAATGCTATTTTACTGCACAGTGGAACGCAACCATCGCCACTGGGCGTTCCCATCGTATTCCCATCGAGTTCCAGGGGACGCAATTTCTGGGGATGCTTTGAAACAGTTCCCAGAAATGGCATCCCCTGGAACTCTATGGGAATGCAATAGGAATGCCCAGCGGTGACGGCGGCATTCCCCTGTGCAGTAAACTGGTGTTCTGAGCCCCATCAGGTTCCCATCACACTCCATTCGCCCCCACACATGCACGTTAGAACGCACCGGGGAATGTTTTAACCCCGGTGCAATAATCTTCTATGATACTGTCAGTTTTAACTCACCTCTTTCCTAATTTCCCGTAACACAGAATTTGCCCCATTAAAATTCTGGGGTTTTCATTGCATCACTTACTATGGAGCTTATCACACAGGAGGAAAGCACCAAAATCCCTTGCATAAATGGGGTTTAAACCTGGGAAAGGGCACCTTGCCTCCCATGTGATAAACTCCTATGATGTCCTTCCTGATTAATCATGGTCAGTCCAACCACACTGGCATGCATGTAAAGTTAAAATTTTGGGCTACCAATAAATACATTTTTACCCTTAATGCTAAAACCTATTTGATAGACCATTCCTTCAGTTTTGGGGAATCCTATTGCAACTCTTAGCAGTTTGCCTGGAATGTGTTTATCTGAAATAATTTGATATCATCCATTGCATGGCTCGGTCCCACTTACAGATCATTCACGAACAAGGGAAATATATACAAATGCACATTTGGTGGGAGAAAGGTAGAACAAATGGTGTTCTGAGATAGGATCACAAATGGAATCAGATGTGTGGGAAGGGGGGGGGGTGATTCTGTATATTGGTAATGTTCCTATGAATTGTCTTGAGGTCTGTGTTTATATGAAGCAAACTCTCTCTGAGATCTAGTAGTGCTCCCAGATGGAGGATTCCTGGAACTACCAATCATTACTGTTCCATTGAAAGCTAAAAGTCGAATGGCCATTGACTGTTGTTACTTCATGAGATCTACTTTTGGCTGCTGGTGGTGCTTACATATCTTACAACGTTCCACCAGGTTCAACTCCCTGACCCCTTTATAAAAATTAGGCAGCTCCTTCTGAAATTCCAATGTTCTGTCCCAGCAGTGTAAAATTCTGCATTTTTTAAAAAAAACAAACACTAAACTGAGTCCAAGTACAAATATACAGCTAGATCCAACACTACTTTGCGTGATAACAATCACTAGCAAAGTGCAGCACATGGGCCAGAGGCAAAGTGAGATGATGTCCTCCTTTTCCAGGACATATCTTCCATTTCACCTTTCTGTTCAGAAGGGATTTCAAAATGTCCTCCATTTTGAGAATGACTAAGAAGCATGAATTTATATTTATATGAGTGTCTTTAGCTTTTATTTTATAATAAAATAATTATTTTTGTAATTATTATATTTTATAATTAAAATAACCTACATTTTTCTCAATTGTCATGACTTGTCCTCCTTTGTGGTTAGGACATCTGGTCACCCTGGCCAGAGGTGGCCCTTAGCTTCCCAAACTGTGGCCCCTGTACCCCCCCATGCTACTCATCCCACCTGCTCCCATGGTTTGTAAGCCTTGAGTGAAGGAGCAAGCATCTTCCTTTGTGGGATAGGAAATGCTTCTGCAAGAGACAGTGTGTGGGATTTCCCCAACATGGCACTCACCCTTTTTAGGGACAACTCCTCTCATTTTTGGCTTTGCACTACCAAAAGGTTGCACTGCTGTTCTGCTGTTTCCCTTCTTGTAAGATTTTCTCTCTTCTTTTGTGTAAAAACAAGTACTGAGAAAATTTGGACACTTTCTATATATATATATATATATATATATATATATATATATATATATATATATATATATATATATCTGCACATTAGTGGTGGAAGATGAGCCATTTGGATTTTCCAACTCAAGTATTGAAATACCTTCAACAGTTCTCCCTGCTCATAGGTCAGGGGTGCACACTCTGTGGCTCTGCAGATGTTGGAGGAAAAAGTGAGGAGGCATGAAGAACAAAACAAATGAAGCCAAGGGAGAAACAGAAAAGTTGCAGCATTCAGTGCATTTCAGGAAATCCTGTAATTCCTTCAAAAATAAGAGACTGAAAAAGAGAATGTGCACTCTGTCAACAACTGGCAAATCAAACTATAGGATGCCAGATTGTATCTTCCATTATCCCTCTCAATTGCACCTGCAGGCTAGGGTTGACATCTGGATAGTGGTGTCCCTAGGGTTGGTGTCACCCCAATGCGATAAACCCATGTTATCACCCACAGGCAGGCAGCCACTCCAGGGGAGACATCATGGGAGGAGAATTGAAGGGCAGGTGGTGGAAGGAGAAGAACCAACAAGGAGAGAGGTGCATATACCATTCACTTGTCCTTTTCTTACTGCCTCACCACTTTCCCAATCCTACCCAAGCTGTCTGGCACACACACCCCACTGCCCCTCTGCCCTGTGCAGCTGGTGGCATGGGTGGGCTGCTTCCACCTGATAACCCCTTCTCCCACCCCATCCTCTGCCAGCTCACTGTAGTCATCTCCTCCATTCGGGCTTCTCTACAGCCTTGCTTCTCTCAGACAAGACAGACAAAGTAGTGGAGAAGAACAGGCAGGTGCCAGTGGCTGAAGTGATCTGTTGCTGCCACCCAGCAGACGACTGGGTGGGTAAGAGAAGTGATGATGGCAGGAGGGGGAGTCTGTGGCACCATTTCTGCTGCTGCTGTCGGTACTTCCCTTTCCCAGCCAGCCAGCAGCCCTGAAAAACATGGAAACATCTACCAGATAGTAGCTGCACTGCGTCCCCTGAACAACCATAACAGGTGGAGGGCCCAACCGGGTGTAAATACACACACGAAGGTATCACCCAATGCGGTCTGAATCCTCCCACATTCCAAGTGATGCCCCTGCACCTGGATATCCATACATCACCTACCTTTGTACTAGGTCATTTGTGTTTCTCAGGACAGTGCATAGACCATTTGTTTTCAGGATTACAAGTCTAGATTCCCCCAGCCAGCATGTCAACTGGCCATAGTGGCAGAGAGATTCTGGATATTCCATATTCATAAAAAGTTTCATTTCCAAGCTCTGCTGAAATATTCCCAAAGCTACAATATAGTGGCCATAGTTCTATGTCAAAAATGTGCAGCCCTCCTGTTTATTAAATGATAAATCTATTACTGCATCTTTTCCTTCTTTCCTCTCAGCAACAGTCATTTTCTCCCCCATCAACCTCACCAAGTTTGGGATCAAGCTGAATTATTCTTCCCTTTCTCTTCTTATTGTGGTGTTGACTGCCTTCCCACAATCTTTGCATTATGAGCATCCAAAGCACAAAAGAACAATGGGTAAAGATTTTGGAGACAACTCAAAAAAATGATGGCAGATAAAGTTCTGGAGCTTTAGCAAATTCCATTTGCTAATCCTGACTAAATTCTCTTGGAAACCAGCCCTCCTGGGTAAACTTGATTTCAGGAGATAATAGAGTCTTTTGGAGTTGCTCATAAGTTTTAAGTGATTATAAACATGTGTTCTGAGAACACATGTAAGCTGAAACATACAGCATTGGGGGGGATGGAATCATTAACAAACTGAGCAGTTAGTGGAGTAAAAGTGATTTTGAAAAACTGTATAGATAACTTCTCAAATTTTCCTGAAACTAAAGGGATTCCTATAATCTCCCTATGAAATCATTGCAGCTGGAAGTCTCTGCTGCAGTTGATGAAAACTATTAGTTGATAGTAACTGACTGCAAAAGCAAGAATGCTTTTGAGCAAGAAAAAAATTCAAGACTCAACAATTCTTGATAAAGCTATGGATTTCTTATTTCCAGGGAGATAGTTGTGCTAGTCTGTTGCATTATAAACTAACAATATGTTAGGGATGTATTATTTGCTAATTTCTTACTTGAAGGAAGCAATTAGTAATTTTAGCAATTTTGTCCTGCTTTGAGGACATCTTCAGATGAAGACTTCACATTTTTTTAATATTATCATCATCCAAAAAAAATTTTTTTAGAAACTAAACAAAACACGTAGTATATATAAGTCACACAACACATTTTTCATAGGACTCAAAGACAAAACAACAACAGCCATAAATATTACACAACTTCAGGCCAGAACAGACAGGCCAAAATAAAGCTGCTTTGGGTCACTTTGGAGGTATGCTGTTTAAATGGCACACACATCTTAAGAGGCTGGAAGCTGGGCCAAAGCTGTGCTTCAGTCCTTAGGACTGGATCGTGGCTTTGGCACAACTTCAGGACTCTTAGGATGCATGCACCATTTAAACAGAATATCTCCAAAGTGGCCTAAAGCAGCTTTATTTTGGCCTGTCTGTTTGGGCCCTTCTTTCCCAATTTGCACCCAATTACCCGACCTACAATATGACATTCACACCCCTACACTAAAACATCCACACATACACCCCACATTCTCACCTGTAGTGATCTTGATTGAACTTTAAACCAATAGAACCATAGAACCATAGAATAATACATCCATACAATTCTGACATTCATCTAAAACTCATTATTTCCTTGTTTGCATCTTTAGTATTTACAATTCAGTTTCCCTTTCTAATAAAGATCATCTTAAAAAAATATCAAAATTAAGCTTATACTGATTTATTTCTCTTATTATTATTTCTCTTTTATACTTTGATTATATCATACATTTTATCCATTTTAACATTTCATCCTATTTTATTCCCATAAGAACTGTTTCTCCCCATTTATGTGTGAGGTATTTTGAGTTTCTCCCATTCCTCTGAATATTCTTTGGACTGTTCACTTTTAAATTTTCTAGATAACTTATCCATTTGGAGCACATGTTTTTTTTCCAATTCTTGGCATACAGCATTCTTGCAGCTGAGACCAAAATAAAGGGAGGTACTGACTCTGAAGATTCCAGCAACAGATGCTGGTGAAATGTCAGGAAGAAAATCTTCTAGAACATGGCCACACAGCCCAAAAAACCCACAAAAATGAAAATGAATATTTCCCCCCATTTCTCCCCCCAAATTCAACAAAATTCAGGCTTCAAATTCACATTTAAGGATTTTATCCGTGCAAAATCTATGCCTTTTTTCCCTCAGAAAACAGCTGTTTTTGTTCAGGATACAGCATTTTTTGTGCTGTTTCCTATACCGAAAAGGCTTATTTCTGTACAATTTTGTTTTTAAAAAATTAAAAATTCACATGCAAGCTTTGTACAGAATGAGTCTTGAACTGTGAAGATTCCAATCACTCCAAGAATCTTCTTGTCAGGGTTTCCAGACATTCAAGAAATGTATTTTTAAAGCCATTTTTTAAATATTCTTTCTATCCTACAAAGAGTCTTATGGCACCTTAAAAGCCAGCAAATGGTTGAAACTTCATGGATCAGATGAAAGTGAAACATGGCCAAGGAACATTTTATGCTGTACTATGTTTCTGAGAGTCACTGTGGTCTAGTGGTTTGAATGTTGCACTATAATCCAGGAGACCAGGGTCTGATTCCCTGCTTAGCCATGGAAACCCACTGGGTGACCTTGGGTGAATCATACTCTCAGCTCCGGAAAACCCTGTGACAGGTTCATCTTAGTCACCATAAGTCATAAACAACATGAAGGCACACAACATAATGTTTCTACTGTTCCATGTTTCACTTTAATCTGATCCATGAAGTTTCAATTGGGGTTTCAGAGTACATATGCACTGCACACAGAGTGCATAGAGGGATTGTCAACAATGGAAATAAAATTCAAAAAGTACAGGGAAGGGACAATCAGATTATTAACATTGTTACTACTGCCAATGGAGTTTAAATTTTACTGTTCTTTGTCTCAGTCCCCACAGGACTAAGAGACGAAAGGCCTCTGCCTGCACTGAGCTCCAACTAGATTAGAAACATACAAAATGTAAACTTGTAACTCTAACATTGTCACTTTTCTTCTCCTGTATGATATTTGCCTGATGAAGAAGCCAATGGAGCTATGAAAGCTTTGCAGGATGTGTTTTGTGTATTTTGGTTGACCAATAAAGGTATCACTCTTTGGTGGATTTGGGAGTTTGTTTTATGTTTCTGTATGGCTACCTGTAAATATTATTAACAGTGTTGTTGTTGTTGTTGTTGTTGTGTGACTTTAAGTCATTTCTGACTTATGGCAACCCTTAGTAAACCTATCACAGAGCTTTCTGCAGCTGAAAGTGGGTGACTTGCCCAACGTGACGCAGTAGGTTTCCATAGCTGAGTGGGGAGTCAAATGTTTATCTCCAGAGTTGTAGTCCAACTCTCAAACTACTACACTGCACTGGTTCTCATTAGTAACAGTGACCATTCATGAAAGAACACCGGCAGCAACTATAATACTAATTTGTCATTCTGCTTTCTGTCTTTAATTTCGCTAAGCTTTCCTGTGGGTCATTGAAAAAGAAATGAAAGCTTGCAATTTACAAAGGATGTTGCAGAAACCTGCCAGCCTAGTTTCATGCCATGCCATTGTTGCTTTATGATTTAATGTTTAAACAAGTACCACAGAAAGATAGCAAAGAAGGCATTTCCAAAGCTTCTTTATGGGCTTTGTATGTAGTCACAGTGTGGAACCTGCTGCAGTGTGGACCTTTTGCATTGTCTTCAGTACAAAAAACATTTTTACTGTGGACAAACATGGCTGAGAGTTGGTGACATGTGCATACTATGAAGTGCAGATGTGTCTCTGAAGCGCATACATCCCTTTGGGTGCTACCATTTGGATGGTAATTAATGTTTTGATGGCATCATAAAATCATGTTAATAGCAGACTTACCTGTGCATGCCCCAATATTTTCCCAGTGCTATTCTTTCCTTGAAGAAAAAACAGCTTTTTCAAAAACTATTGGGTTAAATCACACATTTTGTTTGTGCACCTGGAGTTTTCCTTGCCTTACTTTTTTCAGCAGCCCAAATTGTACATTCCAAGTAAGGGATGATGGGAGTTATACTCTCATCCACCAAGAATGCCCCAGTTTGAGAATATCTGATCAACATGAACAGAACAGATACTATTCTCCCCCCCCCCCCCTTTAACATAACAAGGAGCTGGGGATGTTTGGCCTGGAGAAGAGAAGGTTAAGAGGTGATATGATAGCCCTGTTTAAATATTTGAAGGGATGTCATATTGGGAAGGGAGCAAGCTTGTTTTCTGCTGCTCCAGAGACTAGGACCCGGAACAATGGATGCAAACTGCAGGAAAAGAGATTCCACTTTAGCATTAGGAAGAGCTTCCTGACAGTAAGGGCTGTTCAACAGTGGAACACTCTTCCTCGGAGTGCAGTGGAACTCCTTTGTTGGAGGTCTTTAAGCAGAGGCTGGATGGCCATCTGTCAGGGATGCTTTCATTGACAGTTCCTACAGGGCTGGGGGTTGGACTGAATGGCCCTTCCAACTCTACGATTCTATGATTCTATGCTTACTACCTAATGGGAGACATATCCCTTTCACATTTAGCAGCAGCTGAGATGGGCAAAATGTGACCAGATGCTTCAAATTCCTGACTGAATCTTCTGCCTCATCATTTATAGCAGCAGCTTTTAACAAAACAAACAATGGGGCTGTACAGATGAGAAGAAAGGGGCAGCCAGAGGACACCCCTTTCTCCCCTGGATCATTGACATGGCAACCATGCAGGCGTGGCAATGATCTGCTCCAAAAAGGAGCCATGAAATGTGGCTCCTTTGTGCACCACTGCCAAGGTGCCATTAGTACCCTCGTGCGCACTGATGGTGTACACACAGCATGGCACTGTTTAGATGCTGTACCACATGTACGTCATCATGGTGGCCCCTGTGTGAATGGGGGCAAGCCATGATGACGCCAGCGGCACGTAGTAGGGCTCAGGAGTGTGCAGAAGCTCCATTCACCCGAGCCCTACTGTTGGCCCCAGGCCACCACAAAGTGGAGGTCTGTACTGGGCCAATGATTCAGACCAGGACCACAGAACACTGTGCAGAAGAATTAATTATTTTCTTTCATGCACTGTTGTCTGATCTTCATAGCTGACCTTCCCATTGCTATTCTTCTTTTAATTTCTTGAATGCAGCCTCCATTCTGATCAATATTTGATCCAAGATATAGAAACTTTTTGACTATTTTAATTTCCTTGTAATCTCAAATGAATTCTTGTAAATTTTCCATGGTCATTGTTTTTGATATTTTTGGTCCATGGTCATTACTTTTGCTACACAGACTGTGAAAGTCCTCCAACGTCCATTTACTAGGACGTAGCCACTGCAACCAATTTTGGGGTGAGTGGGTGACTTATGGTTCCTCCCCTTTCCTCGCACAAACAATCTATGGTGCAAGGGGGAATTGCAACATGGACCCCCCTTCTTGCCACACCAGAGATCACTCACAGGAAGGGGTGGGAACATCAGTCAGATGCTTCTCAAGTGATGGTGAACAAGTCTCCATCGACTGTAGTGGCTGATTCCCAGTAAGTGGGGATCGATGCCCAGTAAGTGGGGATCGGGATGGGACTCACTCCATAGCCCTATAGCTACAATGTTTAAGCATAAGTAGATCCCCAACATGATTCTGGCAGATCATAAATTTCAGAAGGTTCTTATTTTGAAAAGGCAAACAAAATGCTCAAACATCCGTACCAGCCAAATTCAATAGGTATGGTTATTGAATGGAAGAGGATCAGGTTATACTTGCCTGCCATGTAAATGTGAAAATTTTGTCCAAAAATTTAAGAGGGAGAGAGAGAGAGAGAGGTGGCAGCCTTAATTCAGCAACATCACAAACATGGCTGAAGTCCTGAGCATATAAGGCCTTCTCTCTGTATGAGTGAGCCTGATGTTTCCTTTCCTTTCACAGCTGGATTTTTTCCCATTTCATCTCAGCTTCATTCCTGACAAATTGGCAAATTTTGGAAAGTTCTTATCAAAAACCAGACAAAATTCCTAGCCATCAGGAGAGGTTGCTATCAATCAACAATAATGTCACAGGTGCTATGTATAGCCCTGACTGCTGGATGGGCCTGTATTCTGCCAATGGATTTATCAGGGCCAAAGGGATTTAAGGGATTATTCATGGACTTGGCCCTCTTTTTGAACAAGTGATGACATTTTGTTTGTCAGATCATGTTTAAGGGGGTGCTGGTAAAGCAGTCACTTTGGCACTCCATTGCCTGTGTCTTTTCTGAATTGTTCATACCCTTAACGTTATTTTGACAGCTCAGTAACCATGGACTGAAAAGTTCAAAAACCGTCCCTTTGAAAGGTGCATGCCATGTTGTGCTCTCTTAAATAAAGGCAACAACCTATCTAGATTACAGTTCCTTTGAAAGCCCACAAACCTATGAGAGACCCATGTGGTCAAATCACATGCATGGTTAGATAGAAGTAAGTCCCATTTTATTCAATGGGATTTCCTTCTATGTCAGTGGTTCCCAACCTGTGGGTTGGGACCCCTTTGGGGGTCAAAGGATCCTTTCATGGGGGTCGCCTAAGACCATTGGAAAACACCTTTTTAATTACAGTTATGAAGTAGCAATGAAAATTATTTCATGGTTGGGGGTCACCACAACATAAGGAACTGTATTAAAGGGTCGCGGCATTAGGAAGGTTGGGAACCACTGTTCTATGTAAATGTACATAGAGAATTGTCCCTACATTTTGTAAAAGGGTGGACCTTGGTTTTATATTTGATTGCACTACCTTGTTTTCTTTGTTACAAGTGATTTGATTAATGCAGTTTAGGACATGGACAAACAAACACAACCACTCTGCAATAAAGTAAACCCTCAAAAGCTTAAGACATTAACCTAAGTATATAGTGCTGAGAATGGGAAACTTTCCCAATTTTTAAAAACTTAGCTAGTACACTGGCAGTTTGCATACCTTATAATGGCATTCAAACTAAGAGAGCCCAAAGCATTTTCCACTGACACAGCCATCTGGAAAATATATACATACACACATGCACACACTTACACACACACTCACATGTATTATGTGGACGTGATTAGTTTTTGTGTGCTTTCGGTGCCCTCTGGTGGAAAAAGACCTAAAATGTGGCTGCTAAGACCTGCATCCCAGAGCAACTCTGTAAAGAGAAAAAATATGGTCAGTCAATACTTTCATTAATCAGGACAAACCAAAATCCCACAGAATAAGAATAAAGCTTTTAAATTCTGCTGAGCTCTTAATCTGCCAAAGCACTAAATAAAAATGTGTGGAGCAGAGAGGAAAAGGGAAATCCAGCTTGATCTTGTGGCCACAAAGTCTTCATTTGATCACAGTTTTAAGATGGGACTGCTGGAGACGGAAATGACAAACCTCTTCTGAACAAATCTTACCAAGAACACCCCATGATTGGTTCGCCTTAGGGTCACCATGAGCTGTAAACAACCTGAAGGCACACACTACACACATATGCTGGGTTGTATCACCAGAATCTTAAATCATCATCTAAGTTATGTAACTGCACACATACTTAGCTACATAGCAGAGATGCAAAAAAACAAAAACAAAAAAAAAACCTGTTAGTGAATTCTGAACTTGCATAAAAGGGCACTGGCAAGCGTACCCAACAAGTATTAGTGCCTGATGCACATTGTATTGGTGTGATGCACATCCCATTGTACGTTGATCTTGCTCCCATTGTGCAACAGTCCCTTTGCTGGTTCTGCTATGTAGTCACATGACAGCAGCCCTCTGCTGGATGTGGAAGTATGGAATTGTCCCATTCTCATTCCTGCAGATGTAAGTCAATTTACAAAAACATAAATGGATTGCAGCTTATAATTTTTTAAAAAAGTAGGGGAATCAACCATTTATCCAAATGGACCTGAAACCTGCATACCACTTAGAATCATAGAGTTGGAAGCCACCACAAAGCCTATATAGTCCAACCCCCTGCTATGCAGGAACTCACCCCCGACAGATGGTCATCCAGCCCCTGTTTAAAGACCTCCAAGGAAGGAGACTCCACTACACTCTGAGGAAAGAGTGTGTTCCACTGTCGAACAGCCCTCACTGTCAGGAAGTTCCTCCTAATGTTGAGGTGGAATCTCTTTTCCTGGAGCTTGCATCCATTGTTCCAGGTCCTGTTCTCTGGAACAGCAGAAAACAATCTTGCTCCCTCCTCAATATGACATCCCTTCAAGTATTTAAACAGAGCTATCATATCGCCATTTAACCTTGTCTTCTCCAAGGACTTTATTGCACTGCTTTCAGTGCCTGACTCATCTCTTCTGAATTTGAGCCAAATTCAAAAGTTAAGCTGATTTTATCGCATGGACTTTCCCCTCAAAATGGCTTCCCATTGCCTCCAATGTCGAATTTGGCCTCCGTAAGTCGCTTCACCCGCCATTTTTTTTCCAAATCAGAAGCTTTGAGATTGGAAAAAATGGCCACAGAAGCAAACTACGGGGCCCAAATTCAACACTGGAGGCAACGGGAAGACGTTTTGAGGGAAAAGTCTGTGTGATAAAATCAGCTTAACTTTCAAATTTGGCTCAAATTTGGAAGAGGTAAGTCTAAACAAGTGCAGAATGTTGACCTGGACAGGATGATCATCCCCTACCCAGGGGATACAAATTATATCCCTCCCCATTTTGCTCAACACTCTGCTTTGTAAAAACCAATCAGTAGGGCATAATCCCAGATATATATCCATAGAACTGTAGCCTCAACAAGCAAAACAAGCAGTCATCTTTCACATGTTATCATTCCAAGTTTTGCAGGATGCTCAGAGTTCCTTGTAACAAAGTGTGTGTGTGTGTGTGTGTGTGTGTGTGTGTGTGTGTGTTTAAAAAGTACAGTATCCATCTGACAGCCTTGGCTAATGCTGCATCTTCTGCCAAGATTGCTTCAATATGTCATGGTTTTATCCCACCAGTTTGTCCACCTTTCCAGTGCCAATTTTTCTTTCTCTCTCTTTCTCATTCTCCAGCCTTTGCATCTGGAAGTAATGATCTTCATATTCTGGTTCTACCTCCCTTATAAAAGCTATGTCACACAGAAAGTAGCAATCCTGTAAACTGGGCAATCCCCAGTAAACAAATTTGACATTGACATACCTTGCTAAGTTTGTCTCAGATTCATGTAAAAACAAATTTCCCACTGTAGTCCCAGAGGACATACACAAGTGTGGAGGAAGCTGATCATGATCTGACAACCATTCAGGCTTATATCTGTTTGGTTTTTTTTTAACTTTTGAAAGGCAGTAGGTCTGGCAGAATAATGGCAAAATATGATGTCCTTTTTTTGGGCAGGACACAAAGCGTGAAAATATTTTCTATTTTAAGATGACTCCTGCCTTCTCTTTTTTCTTCTTAGTAGCTTGTTGATTTGTGGCCAGAGAAAGAGCAGATGTCTATCCCAAACAGCAGCAACTTGTTTGGAGCTGGGTCTGCTTGTCTTGCCATCAACCTGTGGAAGAACTCTTATAGTGCAGACACTCTCTGAGGTCATATTTAAAGTGCTGGTTATGACCTAGAAAGCTCTATGTGTCCTGAAAGACCATATTCTTCCATACAAGCCTGCCTGTGTTTTTAGATCTTCTGGGAAGGCCCTTCCTTATGTTCACCACCCTGTCACTTAGATCTCAAGGGTAAACAAGTGGTTGATCCCAAGTTCTTGCTTCTTGGTGGTTGCTCCCAATTTCTGGACCTCCCTTCCTGGAAAGGTTAGACATGTACCCTCCATGCTATCTTTCAGCAGGCCTTTTAGAGACTGATTGTTTAGGGGAAATGGGTCTTGCATATTGTGCTAAGAAGTAACAAGCATATGTGGTTGAACTATTGTGGATAGACATCTCAGACAGAGCATTCATAAGACCATGCACCCCCTTGGAGTTACACTATATTTGCACATTGGTGTGTGGCTGTTTATCCACCTATTTGCCTGTATTCATTGTATTCATTGCTGACAGCCAGTGTGCTATTCTGTTTGGAGCTTGGGACAACCACATTCTAGTTCCTTCAAGCCATAAAACTCCCTGGATGATCTTTGGTAGGTCATACTTTGTCCTACACTGACCTATTGTGGTCAGCTTCACAGCTTATTATCATCAGCTTCACCTTTTAGGTACATCACAAGGATTATTATGAGAATAAAGTGAGGAAAAGAAAAGCCATGTAAGTTACCTCCAGGTCACTGGAAGAAAGGTATGATGTAAATGTAACTATGCATACACACACATACATACACACACAATGGATACACACACACACACACACACACACAGAGAGAGAGAGAGAGAGAGAGAGAGAGAGAGAGAGTATATCTCTCCATAGTGATCAAAGCTGTGACCAGGGTCCTGCTTCTCTTCTCTTGTTTTCAAGGCCCCTACTTGCTCTCCCTTCTTAGGTTTTTCCCCGTTATAAAAACTAGGCAGCCCTTCAAGCAGATAACACTTTTAGGCCAAGTACTAGACTCTGGGTGCATCCACACTGCAGAAATAATCCAATAATGCACC
Organism: Sceloporus undulatus; assembly: GCF_019175285.1. Lineage (NCBI taxonomy): Eukaryota > Metazoa > Chordata > Lepidosauria > Squamata > Phrynosomatidae > Sceloporus > Sceloporus undulatus. The sequence continues at coordinate 151,930,878 of NC_056522.1, read as the reverse complement.
CTCTGTAAAGGAGGGCACATGGCAAGCCTAGATCAGATCTGGCTGGGCATGGTCAGGATCTTTCTCAGTGGGCATAAGACAGGGAAGTTGCAAATTGGCATGTGATTGTTAGATACAGTCTTACCATGGCTATGTACCATTTGCACATGTCTACTTGTGGTCTGGATATATTTGTGAAGGTCTCAAAATTTCTATGGCACCATATAATTCTGTCTATATGCTTGTCTAATCAAAAGTAAGCCCCCACTGAATTCACTGGAATTTACTTCCAGTCATATAAATACACAAAAGAGTGCAACCTAAGTGAATCTTTCAATCAATTTCTCTCTGTCTGTCTCTGTCAGAGACAAAGAAAGAGTTCACCATATCACAAGGTAAATGTGACATTTAACAGAGTATGCTATGGATGACTGGAAATCTTTCTAATTACAGGTCCCATATGTGGCTGTGGCTGTGTATCTATATCTGTGTGTGAGAGAGTTGATATGTGCATGCACCACATTATCATTAGCCAAACTGAGCTGGTAGCAACGCAGCCATTATAGATTTCCTGAAAGATGCTAATCTAACTGCTGCCTAGTGAGTTAATATATCAGACCTGACCTTTATTTAACCTGTGTTCTTGGCACTAAACAGAGACTTTGACAATGCTGAATCCAAAAGTCCAAACATCCCAAGACATCAGATGGAATCACCAATTTATTTAAACCACAAGGGCTTTAAAAAATAATAATACTGAGTTGAGAGGCTTAGATCTGACATAGCTTCGAGTGTGGATTTGCAAGCCTGAAAAACTTGTCTCTGAAATGATGTCTCTGTGCACTGTGGTTAACCTCTTTCTGGCAAATTAGTTTGTGACCTGAGAACAGTTAAATAAAACTGTGAAGATATCATGACAAGGTTATGTTGAGTGGTTTCCCCCCACCTCTCCATGTTTTATAGCATCCGTTCCCTGTTATATTTACAGAGAGATTTGTCATGTGCCTGCTATTCTCCAGGTTACTTTTAATTCTGTTTTGAACTTTTCAGTTTCCCAGCCTTCATATATTTCTCTGATTGTGTAGTAACAATATGTTCAATCATTTATATCAGGGTTTTAGGCTGCTTTGCTATGTGCGCTCAGCTGGGAATGTGTCTCATTGGACTCTGAGGGGATTCTTTGAGTAGACAGGTACAGGACTGCATTCTTAAAACCACATTGTGTGCTAGCCCAGAAGCATCATCCCATCAATCGGAGGGCCTGAACAGACAAGCCAAAATAAAACTGCTTTGAGTCTCTTTGGAAGTATGCTGTTTAAATGATGCCAAAGCCATGCTCCAGTCCTAAGGACAGGAGTGCAGTTTTGGCCTCTTAAGATATGTGTGTCATTTAAACAGCATACCTCCAAAGTGACCTGAAGCAGTTTTATTTTGGCCTGTCTGTTCAGGTTCTCAGTCTGTAATAAGTATGCATAAGGATCAAGTCCACACAGCAAAAAAATTATCTGCATGTTGCTTCAGATCAGAAATGAATCCCTACTCCATCACGCTGCCTTGAAACCGTGATACATTTTTACCCAGCTCAGCTTGTAGGCATACCACATTACTGCACTACACTCTTATAGAGCTGCTATTCCACTTTTACTACTCTGGCTGCCTCCTGTTGCATTCTGAGGCTTGTAGTTCAGTGATGCCTAAGAGCTCTCTGGCTGAATATTCTAAATGCCCCTCCCTAAACTACAAACCCCAGAATGCAACAGAAGGCAGACAGAGCAGTTATAGTAGAATAGCAGTGCTATAAGAGTGTAGTGCGGTAATCTACTCTACTATATTGATTTCCTTGTTGATTTCACCTTTCCAGTTATGCTTCGGGTCCATTGTCTGTCTCAAAAGTATGGCCTCTTGATAAGCCCTGTTCATAGGATAATATGTGTTCATACATATGATACATCCATATGATAAATGGCACCAGTTTGGTTCTCTCAAAGTCCCAAACATTGGTGTTGTTTTCATCTGAGAAATTATTTCATGACATCACACTTCCTAGCCAAAACAGTGTTCATCACATCATCTTTTTATTTACTTCAACCAGGCAGAACATATCCTATCTGACCACAAGACTGTACAAGTCACTTTCTAGTGAGAGGTACCTTTCATGTTTTCATTTACCTCTACTGGGTGAAACTGGTGAATGCATGTAAAGGGATCTTGAGGCACCTTTGAGGCTAACTGAAAGATAGAGGTTGGTAGTGTGAGTTTTTATACACTTGAGCCTCCTTTCTCAGATGCAAAGCTCATGCTACCAACTTCTGTCTTTCACTTACTCTCAAAGGTATGGTAAGATCCCTTTGCCTACTAATTTTCAAGATTAACACAGCTAGGTCTTTGAATTTTACCACATGGTGAAAATATGTTTTCTATGATTAAACCACTTAACCATTTTTCCTTCTCATGATGGGATTTTCTCATGATGCCTCAGCAACCACATGCAAATTAAACCCATACTTACCTTCCAAATCACGAAACAAAGCATGGTAAGGGCAAGATACATAGGTGAGGAAAATCACATGCTGTGACAAAAACCATCTTTCACTTGATGAAGCATCTCTGCAAAATAAAATAAAACAAGAAAGTGATAAATGTAGATCTAACTCTTCAGTGGTGGGCCTGAGCCTGATACTCACTCATACTGTACTTAGATTGATACATTGACAGATTTATGTAGTGTTACCTGCTGCATGACTTGATTGGTGGTTTGGGATTCTTCGGACAGTATTATCAAGGGATTGAAAGTTCTTTGGTCACGTTTTTAAGGAATGTATAAATTAAAATGTTGCTGATGACTTTTGAGTTCATGGTTTAAATTTTTTCCTCTACTCCCTCCCCCACCACTTACCCAATAATTTTTTTCCTGCTTTTAAAATCATGCTTCTATTTGAATTTCACCTCAGTTCACAACCATTGCAGAGACCAGAAAATGCTCAAGATTCACAAACACTCTCACATGCACACAAAAACGCCATTCTTTCCTTGAGTATGTGTGCTGCTGTTCAGATTCGATATTCCCTTTTGTGAGCTTAACTATATTTATCATTTGCGGTAACTCCAGTGTCTCCACAAAGGGACTGGGATGTCAGCAGAAGGCTTCTATAAGAGAAGACATCAGTCTCCTATCACAAAGAGAGCCTTTTAAGTTAACACTAAAGATAGCCCACTCATGCTTCATGGAAGTAGCACTACTGAAATATAAACAAAACTCCCTCCACCCCAGACATTTTTGGTTATGTTTACAGATTAAATCTCAGGATGTGTATATTAGATGTTCTTGTTTCAGGATATTAATGGCAAAATGAACCTGTTTTTGATGTTTAAGTCACATTAATGTCTGATGGACTGTTAAAATGTTAAAGGGTACATCAGCCTTACTGTAGTGTGTGACATATGTTAGTCATACCATACTAGCTTAGGAATTTAGGATTGTTTATAATGAACATAAGTCGACTGAATTTAAACCCCCCAACAGTTTAATCATGTTAAGTTCCACTTCCTCCAAAAGACAGCTAAAAAAAAAAACCCAACCTTAAATGAAACATGAAAAGTAGTTGCATTCTCATCTTAACAGTAGTTTTTAAAAAACCAGAACCACTGGTTACTGTTCCTCACACTCACACACACACATACACACAAACACACACACAATCCCTACACACTTCAAGGTTCAGCTTCATTTCTTGCAAGAAAAAGAAATCCACTTGCCAGAATGTTATCCAGAAAAGAAAAGAAAGCCATTTGTTTACTTGGTATCTATTGTCTTCCTTCCTACAGAAAACCTGTTAAGAGGGAAATGGTAGTATTTCAATTGAAGTTTATTTATTTATTTATAATTAAAATATTATATTCCACCCTCAATCTCAGGGCAGCATACAGCTAAAATTCATCATAACCGTTTTAGATTTTAAAGCAAGAAAGAATCATTTAAACAATCTAAAGACATATCACACAATTTAACAGCACAAAGATAAACAGTTTAAAGCCACATATCTCAACAGATTTGGACAAAACTGTTAACCTTCAAGATTTTGATAGAAACTGATGACTGGCATCTTGTTAGTGAATTACAATGACATTGCTGTTGTTGTTGTTGTTGTGTGCCTTCAAGTCACTTTTGACATTTTGAGACCCTAAGGCAACTCTCTCATAGAGTTTTGTTAGCAAGATTTGTTCAGCGGGAGGTTTGCCTTTGCCTTGCAGACTGTGAGAGTATGACTTGCCCAATATCATCCAATGAGTTTCCATGGCTGAGCAGGAATTCAAACCCTGGTCTCTAGAATCATAGTCCAAGGCTCAAACTGCTGCAACATGCTGACTGTTCTACAATGCCATAAGTCAGACATGTGCATCACAATTTACTTTTTGGGACATTAAAGAGGTCAAAGGATTCTGTTCTGAACATGCCACAACCAAAATGCAATCCAACACTTGTTGTCAGAGAGAGATATTTAACTATAGCTGGATGACTAAAAGGACACCAGCTGCAGGGACAGTCCCCAGGACTCTTGGCGGTCCTGCAGATATCTGTCACAGTGTGTCCAACTAAAGAAAATAGTTAATAATTAATAATTATTTTTTATTTATATACCGCTATTCCAAAGATCATAGCGGTGAACAGCAAGTAAGCTAATTAGCAAATGAGCTAATTTGCCCCCAACAGTTTGGGTACTCATTTTAGCTCCCTCCTCGGAAGGATGCAAGCCTGAGTCGAGCTTGGGCCCTTTTGCTGGTCTTGAACTCGCAACCTTGTGGTTTTGAGTGAATGGCTGCAGTACAGGCATTTAACCACTGCGCCACCAGGGCTCCATTGGATACACTTTTGTTGATCCCCTGCTCCCAACAACACAGAAGTGGAAATGTTGGGGCATGCACTGTGGATTGAGGGAAGATGTAGCTGTTGTGACGTAGGCACATGATACATGTACATCTCCTGATGCAAGGTCTTGGCCCATGTTTTAGCTTGGCACCAGAATGAAATCAGCACTAGTATTCCACAACTGGAGCCCCACAACAGAGAAAGCCCTGTACCATGTCCATACAAAGTATATAGTTTCCTTAGGTAGGACACAGAGGAGAGCCCCTCCAACAGACACCAATACTCAGGCAAATAACTACATGGAAAGACACTCCTTCAAGTATCAACATCCCAGGCCTTTTATGGCTTTGAATATCATCACCAGCAGCTTGATATCAAACTGGAAGAATATACTGGGTGCTTCTAAATTTCTAATATTGCCAGTTAAGACATGGTGGAGCTATTTTATGTGTATCTACACTACTCAGTTATAGCAGTATGGTTGTGATGGGATCCACCCTATGCAATCCTAAGATTTATAGTTTGATGAGGCCCTTATAATTTTCTGCTGTAGTTCAGGGGAGTGGGGTGGAGCTTTCTAGTAGGGGATTTTAAGCACCATGCCAAACTACAAGTCCCAGGATTCTGTAGAACAGAGCAATGGCAGTTAAAGTGGTATCAAACTATAATAACTCTCTAGTGTAGACACATAATTGGGGTAGTTCTACACAGGTGCCTTTTAGAATGATCAATCAACAGATATGAAGGAACCATGGTATGACAGGTAGTGCTAGACAGCAGCTGTCAGTAAGTGCAAATGTCTCACTAAACAGGAAGACAGAAGGATATCCATATCCCATAACTAAAAATACATATTCTTTATATTCATATAGTCTCAGATTTATATTCAGATGCTTGTGTCTGTACCCAAATGCACCCATACACTAATTTAATTCAAGTTTTTAAGGTTTTAAGAAGGAGAAAATGGCAAAGAAAACCTGAGTTTCTGTCCCTTGAGCCATACAAATGCTATTAATTATCCTCCAAAGTAAGTAGCAAGTCAGTTAATATATTCTGGATAACGGCGGTTATTAATAGCAGCATACAAGGTAATAGATGTGAAATACTTTTCGATGTTTTTCTCAAGCTAAATGTGTACTAACAGACTTAGCCATTTATTTTTAAAAGTATATGGTACCAATTAAAGTAATCAGTTCTCAAGGCTATGGAAAGAATGTTAATAGTAATTTGTCCAGCAATGTCAAGAGCACTTTGATTGACCCCTGCAAGCCAAACATGAAAACTTCATCAGACAAGTGCAGCTCCCCGGAGATTTAGATGCCATTTTGCAATGTTGAAAGAGTTGAAATGAAGCCACTAGCAAAGCTTGGAAAAGTTATCCTTTGGGCATGCAACCCTCTGAATTATGGTTGTGACAGTCCAAAAAGGAAACTTTTATGATCACTAGTTAGGCTTTCCATCATCTAACAGGACAAACTTAGCACTTTGCCTTAAAGTGAATATGAAGGGTTAAAGCCACCAAGCCCAGCATCTCCACAGATACGATGGAAATGTGTGTTAACCTAAGGAAATGGGATAGTTGATAGACTGCTGAGTTGGGGGGGGGGGACTAAATAGCTACCTCCTTGGATAAAATCTCCCAGATTCTCTCAGTCAGTATGAGCAGTGACTTTTTCAAGCTCTGAGATTGCACCCCCCGATGAGCAGACACATGCCTCTTTCTCCTTAAATATTTCACTTACAAGGATTAGTTATTTGAAGCATTAGGGGGTCATCTTTGGCAGATGATTTAAAGTAGGAGATGGTGGGACAGTGTGAGAATGCCAATATTAAAAGAATTCAGTATTCATATTCAGGGAAGCGTGGCTCATAAGTGGATTCATCAACAGCATCTCATATTTCAGACTGAATACCATAATGTTCAGAACTGCATTTTCATCTGAAACACCTAAAACATTCCACCAGAGCTGCAGCAAATCTAGAGAATAAAACAAGCTAATAGGTACTCTGTTGTCTTTACTCTTTAAAAATATATATTTTTAAAAACTGTTTTAAGTTTGGAAAAATATAAGAAGAATGCATAGATGGATTGTCATGATTTGTTACCTTTCTGATGGTAACAGACCCAATTGGTGAGTTAAGACAGGTGTGTGAAAGGAGGCAAAAGTGTTTGAATATTGGCAAAACACAATGTGATCTTGGTTTTCAATGTCTTACTGCTTTTCTTCACTTTAGTAAAACGCTGAAAACCTGAGACTAATACATTTATGAACACTGTTAAAGGAAGACTGGACTTTGCACATATGTATATTAGTAATAAAAAGGGCAGGGAGACAGAGGAAAAGAAAACTGTATCAGACTGAATACCTGGAATGTTTTGTATAAAATTAAAGAGTGCAGAATGGGTAAACTGAGGCTCCCTTAATGCTTCCGTTCTTCTGTAAAACAAAGATCATTTCATTGCAACACTGTAATCTTTGGAATAATTTAGATGAGGAAAATTTTAGAAACAACCCTAGGTCCCACCCAATCAGTATTCACATTGCAATCAGGAAAGCATCCTGCTGTTATACAGCCAGTCAAATGTGTCTGTGTGATGGCATCCCTGAGATCAAGGACTGTCAATTTTCACTGAGGACAGTTTAAACAAATCACGCAACCCTTTGCTGCAAGGTGTACAGAGAAATCATCTAAAAGTATGCTTTTCTATGATCACTAATGAAAATGTTCACCCACAGAATGTGAATAGTTTTATCTCAAATGTAAAGAAGAGTAAGACCATACATCATACATACATTGGAGCAAAAGAAGAAGAAGAAGAAATCTCAGCAATTTCTTTTGAGTTTATCACATTTTTTATTTTAATTCCTGTATGACTCAATCTTTATTTTCATGTTACGTGTTGACAAACTGGGGTGTTAATATCTTTCAGAGTGGGATGATCAGGTTACAAGATAAAAATATTGCTGGCATTAGACAGATTTGTAAAAAGGATCACGTTCTAGTCTAGGAGTGGAACAGTAAAAATTCCATGACAATATTTATTTACGGTATTTATACCCCACCCTTCAGCCCTAAAGGCTCTCAGAGTGGCTTACAATTATTATTGCCCTCAGGCTTACAATCAATATAAGCTAGGGGTATCTCTCTATGTCCATGCAACATCAGTGGCATCTTAGCTGCCTTAAGAATTTGGGAATCATGACCCAACTTGTTGACTATATGATATTTGATTTTAATCTTCATATGTATAAACAAATAATATGCATATAGCTTCAGCAAGAGGAGTAAATTCATTTAAGATCGGGATACATACATGACCCGCAATGCAGGCCACAGGAAAAATGAATGTCTAGAGAAATACACAAACATATGCCTGGCAAAGCACACCTCCCCTCCTTCCTTAAATACTCCTTTAAGAATTTAAATAGCTCACATAAGATTAAGGATAATTCAGTCATTATTATTAGTTGAGTCATGAAGCCAACTGCATAGTAGGAGCTGGCCCACATCAAATGGATCATCAGCGGTACATGCAAATCAGGCTCAGATTCAAGCGGTGAATCACAGTATGGCTAACATCCTATTAGTGACATCTGTATGTGTAAGTCATGCTACATATGCAGGGCAAATGATTCACCATAATGCAATGGACATCTTCCACTAACAACCGTGAAAATGGAGCAACATATGCAACAACATTGTGCATTGCAACTGTGCACTTCACACACTGCAGCTGAGCTTTGTGGTTGTGCATCCTATGTTGTGCATTGCACAATGGCACACAGTCATTGACATGTTGTGCGATGGTGCTATTCTGCATCAGGGTTGTGTAGTGCTGGTATAGTGTACCACAACATAGGGATATTAATGCTATGCTGAGGGAATATTGGATTGAAGTCTATCTCTCTCCACAGGACCACTGTTTTCTGTGTTCCATCATAACCCTGTAATCAGAAGTCCATTTCATCTACCGCAGCTTAAACCAAATGCACAGAAAGGATGAAACCGATGGACAATGGATTGTAGGCTTGTGTAGTAGTAGGAAGATTTTGAATTTGCTGCATTTACTTTGATGTTAGAATCATGGAAACACGGTGATGGAATACTACTACAAGGGCCATCCAGTCTAAACCCCTGTCATGCAGGAGGACACAAAGCACTCCAGTCCAGCCTCTGTTTACAAACCTCCAAAGAAGGAGACTCACCACACTTCGAGGCAGTGTGTTTCTACTATCTCATGATAGTCTTTCAATTCTTATTGTTGTTGCTGTTGTTTTGCTTGTTTATTTTACTAGAACTTTGAGATCCATGAACTAGGACCGGGTACAAAGGTCAGAAAATTGACAGGAAAAAAGAATTCAGAGCCCAAGAATTTCTTTCTGAGTGCCAAAAGTGAACAGAGGCCCAGTTGTCATCCCTCCTGCCAACACAGAAAATTCACTTCTGGTTACCCTCAAGCTTTCTTAATTTGGCAGTATAAAGGGTTGGAAGAAAAGGGTAAACTATTAAACAATTGCCAATACACACCAAATTTCCCAGATAGTGTCCAATAGCTCCAAATCTATTTTCTGCTTGTTTCTGAACCATGAAGAATACCAGAGTACATCAGTCAGCACAGACACCCTGTAAAAAGGCAATATATTTATCTATCTGTTCTCAGATGTTCTTTACTCTGACCAGGACAGGTTGAATGTTGCTTCTAGCCCTCACATCATTATTGTTGTTTTAATAATCAGTCTGATTCTGCACTTTTAATGACACTTCTAGCACACCTCATGGTACCTAGTGTAGGATTGGGAAACTGGGTGACCTTCTAGATGTTGGTGAATTCCAATTTCCATCAACTCCTGCCAAATTGGACAATGGAGGAATAATGCAAACAGTCAATTTTTCAAGGGCCACAAGTCCCCCTTGCTGTCCTGCTGTGAATGTTGCTGTCATAACATCTCTGTAATAAATACCTTCAGAGTAATGACTTCCAATCATCATTTGCAAGCAGGCTGATTCACTGTCTTCTGCTCCTTTTACATCAGCTAAACAGAAAAGTGGGACAGAGACTCATCAACACCATGTTTTAATTCATGGGCGTGGTGCTAAGAACAGAACAAAACTTGGGGTTTTGGATATGTGAGATGGGCAGGATCCTTCAGGGAAAAGGCTAGAACTGATGGAAGCACAACATGTAATGTTTTCCAGAGCTGAACAGTCCCATCCAACTGGAAGGCTTAAACTCTTTCAACAAGATTCCTTGTTAGGTAAGCCAAGCCTGGTGTGAGCACTTGTGGGTAGTTCTCAGAAAAATCTTTTCTATTTTTCAATCTGTCTGTCTGTCTTGCTGAGATCTAATGTGGCATAGTCGTTTAAGCATTGGATGGAGACTCTGGAGACCAAGGTTCAATTCCCAGCTCAGCCATGAAACCCACTGGGTGACCTTAGACAAGTCACGCTCTCTCAACCTCAGGGGAAGGCAATAGCAAACCACCTCTGAACAAGAATACCCATGATAGGTTCATCTTAAGGTCACCATGAGTCAGAAATGACCTGAAAGCACACAACAGTCTATCTATCTATCTATCTATCTATCTATCTATCTATCTATCTATCTACATACACATATACATACATGGCAGCTTCACACGGAAAGGTGTGTGTGAATTTGCGCTCATGTGTAAAGGTTATAAATGTGAGAGACAAGTCATATAGATCCCCTCAATGTGAAGCCGCCATAGGATATGCCGAGTTCCAATCCCATAGGCCATGTCTGGAGGGGAGTGGTCTGGCTTTCCACAGCATGCATTGAACATAGCATGGATAACCATCCTTTGGTTTGGGTTGTACTTATGGGCAAGCAGTCTACTGGCTGAAGTCATGTGGCCTCCTTCAACTCATTCTGCCATCAGTGTGGACTTGAGTAACTTTTGGTGGCACTACAGTTTGTCTGACTTACTCTGAATCTATATGGATCCTGAGAAGTGGGTCTAAGATGGTAGCATAGACTTTACCTTATAGTTCAAGCCTAGAATTTGTGACTTCATTTATTGCAAGCCACTGACACAAGCATTTTTACTAGTGGATCAGTCCTTCCGTACTCAAAAGTTCTGTTTCTTGGTTTTCCCTTGTTGAAGTCCACTGTGTGAAATCATCCAACTTTTCCAACCTCCTAGTTACTGATGCACTTTATGTCTTTTCTGTGTAATTCTATTCCAAGTTATCTGATTGAGATGCCCAGCCATTCCCTCAAAAGTTGTCCGAACAAGGATGCAGATACAACAGTGAAGAACTGCAGATGAAGCAAGGCAGAGGTATAGTCTCTGAAGACAGACCGTAGGAACTCTCCTCCTAATCTGAGCCCTATCTGGGTTTCAATTCTTCCACATTATTAGAATTGTACACTAGCAATGAGTGTGAGTACTCTACCTCATTTGGACCTTTCCAGTGCATCCTCATTGTTGTTGTTGTGTGCTTTCAAATCATTTCAGATTTGTGGCAACCCTAAAGCAATCCTAATACAAGGTTTCCTGGGGCTGAGAGTGTGTTTGACTCACTCAAGATCACCCAGTACATTTCTATGGCCAAGTGGGGAACTGAACCCTGCTCTCCAGAGGTGTAATCCAATCAATGCTCAATCCACTATACCACACTGGCTTTCATCCTCATTGGTGCTCCGAAAGAACTTCACATATTCATGGATGAATGTCTGTCATGGGAAACCAGCATGCTGCATGATTTAGAGGCTTAGGTGTTCAGGGTTCTAAATTACATGGAGATATCTCAATTGAAACTTAGTATTTTTTTTTAAAAAAATGGGAAATAACACTTAGAGAAAAATTGACATCTATTGTACAAGATGATAGACTAACCTTCCTTTCAACATGGTTTCCTTTGATCAGTTTCATTAGTGACAGTGGGGAGTTTCATCTTCCTCTGCAGTCACATTTGGATCTATGGAGAGATTCTTTAGTTGAATTATAAATGTATTGTTATTTTCTAATGCTGTGAACCTATGAATCAAAGATTTCAGGTAAACATGGAAAATCTTGCTTTTTAGGGGAGAGGGGGAATAATATACAATGTCTGATGAGTTTCTTGTGTGTTGCAATAAAACGACAGTTACATTATGCCACTATGTCATGTTGATAATAACGTAATAATAATAAAAGAGAAATTAGATGAAAAGCCCAAACAAGTTGGACAGCCTCACTGCTGCAGATGAAGAGGGAAGAGCCAGCATATTGATTCCCACTCTCATTCATGTTCTCCTAATTGCATGATAGACCTAAATAGGACTCTGGAGGGCCAGCAAAATGTAAGTCATGTACAAGATTACACTTAAGAAAGCTGCTAAATTGCAGTTACCTTACATGCCCTAGGCATTGGTATTTGGACTCATGTTTGCGATCTGTTTTTCCATGGAAAAACTAACATGCCTGAGATTGGTATCCGGGAAATAGACACTGGAGCACTTTCTGTCAACGTGGCTGTTATGAACCTTTGAGGATTCTAAAGGCACATGCTTGGATGAATCCACTCATGTTTTCCTCTGTATTGAAGAAATTGGGAGTTTCATATGCTATTGATTTTGTATGTGACCAACAATGTTTGAAGACATGTCAATTGAGTCTGTTCCGTTGGCAGAAGGAGAGTTACAAAACTGTTGTGCTCTTAGAAAACTTTTTCATTGAGATACATAATATAATGAAGGTTGAGCCTCCCTTATCCAAAATGATTAGGACCAGAAGTGTTTTGAATTTTGGGTTGTTTTTTTAAAAAAAATGATTGATTGATTGATTGATTGATTGATTGATTGATTGATTTTGGAATATTTGCATATACATAATAAGATATCTTGGAAATGGGTCCCAAGCCTAAACATGAAATTCATTTATATTTTGTATACACCTTGTACATCTAGCCTGAAGGTAATTTTATAAATAATATTTTAAGTAATGTTGTGCATGAAACAAAGTTTGTGTAAACTGAACCATCAGAAAGCAACAGTGTCACTACTTCAGCCACAAGTGAAAATAGCTTTGGATTTTGGAGTATTTTGGATTTCAGCATTCTGGATAAAGGATACTGTATAATAATATAATATATATTTAACAGCTACTGCTATTGAAATAAATAGTGGGGAGTGGAGGCATTTTATTCCAGTTATTTTTAATGATCAAATTATGAACAAATGAGATACACTAAGAAAATTGTTATGAGTTTCATTGTACCTGTTTGCCTCTATTACAGGACTCACAGCAACAGATGCAGTGTTATCATGGGAATGGCAATGGAAGCAGAATAAGCAATGTGTTATTATAACAACCCAGACATTGATGGGTATACAAGAAATGGAAACACATATATGATTTTAAGACAGCATTGTATGTAAAATGGGTGACATGCTAAATTCTTTCTAAGTACATACAATATATGCAGCAACAGATTTTAGAGTAAATATAATTGGATACTGAGCTAGAGATAACTATTGAACTCATAATTAGGGGATATAAAAGAGAGAAAATCAAACTCAAGCTGCATCAACACTAGGCCTCTTTTAATTACAAGGCTGTTGACACCAGACTTTTTCAACCTGATAAAGTGAATATACTGTTTGGGCTTATCATATGCCCAGATATATAGTCAGTAGATTTCTGTAACACAAATAATAAGGATATCATACCAAAATGAGTTAATTTGGAGTCATTCTCCTAGGCATAAATCTCTCATATCATAGTCAGTTCACCTTAGTTCACCCTCTCTTTGCAACCAAGTAGTGATCCCTAGACTGCCTTCTTCATTGAAATCCATTTGAATTTCCTGTTAAGCTAGAATTTAATAACAAAATAAAGCAAGAGCTAGAAGAATTTCATCAATGAAAGTAGAAAAGAGAGTGTTAAAAATGCATTTGGGACTATTTTGCCAAAGGCACCCAAGTAAAAGACACAAGGATATCCAACTTTGGCATCTTGATGAAAAATTGATTTAATGAAATGAAAAAAGCTGAAATCAACTGACCAGGATTCACTTCAACAAGATGTTGCACTGCCATTCTATCTTTTCCTTGTGTGTGTGCATGTTATCATAGTCATATGTTTGAAGAAGAAAGAAAGAAGAAAGGCGAAGGAAAAATGGGGAAAATGCAGAAGCAACACCAAGGGAGTGGAGGGTTACAAGCTGAAAACATTATGTCTGGGCCTCACTCATAAAATTCCATGCATGGTATTGGGTGAGTGTACAGTAAAAATGTCAATGCAGAGCACTGAAGAAGAATCCAGAAGGTATTACTCACACCATGTTGACTCATTCGTGAGAAGCAAGGTGGTGCAGGCCTCTCAGCTTGTGCTGCAATGAGACCACTTTAGTAGGCAGGAGACAGAGTCAGGGGCCCTGGACTTTGTGAACACAAGCCTAGAGTGGGGCTGGTTTTTTGGTTTTGTTTTTAAACTGTAAACCAATTTGTATAGATGTAAGAACTGTAGGTTGGAAGTAAAGAATCTTGTAATTGTTGTCCGTTATCACACGAGCAAAATTTGAAGTTATCCCAGGGTCAATGTAAGGCAATGCAGGGGCAGTCATGGGGTTTCAATCAGGAGCCATCTTAAACACAATCGGGGGTCATTCCAGGTTTATTCCAGGTTTAGGTACATTCTCTTTCCCCCCGAATTTACCTAACCCTGCAATGACCCTGGAATGACCCCGATTGTGTTTAAGATGGCTCCTGATTGCGTTTGGTGTCGTGTGATAAACAAACTTGAAACCCCATGATTGCCCCTGAATTGCCTTCACATTGCCTTCACATTGACCCTGGGATAACTTCAAATTTTGCTCGTGTGATAAGGGCTGTTGTAACAGCCAAAGTCAGTTGCATGGACTTCAGCTCCCAGAATACCTCCAACCTGGGGAGTTTTAGTTTTAAAAAGGAATTTTTCCAAGCCGTGGTCAAAGCCTACTTTGCATAAGGGCTAAGGCTTAAGGGGTCAGAAAGTCTGTCAGTTTCACTTGCACCCCCATTTTAACTTTGCAAATTTCAACCAGAAGGTAATAAAAGTTCTCACCCCCATATGAACACCCAATTTTTCCCCAGTTACCTGTCCCACATCTTTCATGCTAGCATAAAGTCTACCAAAATGCAACTCTCTATTTATGGTTCAGATCATCTCCATCCATTAACAAACCACATCATTGCTTCCCAAGTTCCAGACTCAGACTCCTTCATGGACTCCCATATTTCTGATAGCCAAGATGCTCAAGGAGCTTGAAGAATGCACTGGCAGGAATAAGGAAGCTATGTATATCAGAGAAGCACAACTGTGTACTTGATTTTGAAATGCCATGGGCCACCTGCTCTGTACAGTAGACAGATGTTGACAGCAGAGTCAGGTATTATAAGAGAAGTTTTGCCCCTGGTGAGCTGTTCCAACCTGTTTCTTATCACACATTCTGCCATAAGAAAACTCATTTCTCCACTGTGAAAATGCCATTGAGGCAAACACTATTGTGAATAATGGGAGGGGGATAAAGTTAGCAAGAGTTTTGAGAATACTCTGATGTCCATTTGTCTAGTGATGAGAAGGTGGATGTGGATGGAAGAAGAGGAAGATTGGCATTGTTACTGATGATTCAAACCCCAAAGGAAGGAAATAAACAAAACAGATCCAATTGGCATGAACACTATGAGAAACACAGGGTGACCAGAGCTTGCCAAATGGAAAAGGAGTAAATCAACGAAGGGAGGTTTTGTTTACCACTCTAAAAAGAAATTCAAGTAAGAGAAAGCTTTTTAGGGGGTAAAGGAGATTTAAATGTTTTTTTTAAAATCCCCTTGTAGAAGTATCCATTTCCAGCATGTACAATTAATATTGGCTGGATTTTACATATTTTTTCACTTGTGAAATGTAGTCTAGAAGAATAAATGATCCCCTCAGAATGTGTCCACAGGGAAATTGAAACAAAAGAAAACTTTAGAAAGGAAAGAAAGAGATGCTCCTTCATTTGTTGCTGAGCCAATCTCTGATTAAAAGATGCTTCTTGTGGAGACTTAGTACATTCTTGGCAATGTCTTCATGTTTTCCTTTCTCTGCTCAGCTGGGTCTTGTCACTGCGCATACTGGAGAGGGGGGAGAGAAGAGAGAGTGCAAAGAAGTGTAAGATTTTCTTGACATGTAAAATATTAGCTGCTGCTGTGTTGGGTGGTTTATAAATGTCTATGGATGTTTATGGGAACTTGCTAAAGATCAGAGAAATAGATGTACAGTGTTAGAGCTGCTGGCTGAGTAACAATAGTGCTAAACTGAATGGCCATATGTTCCATGCTGTCCAGGTTTCTGCATGGAGTTGGTCCTTGAGTTGTGAACCTGTTGCAACAATCAAGGTGGCAGTTTTACTCTTATCTATACAGCAGGTCATTGGACCATTCTCTTGATCATTCATTGTGCCTAATCATTTACAGGTAAGATCGGTTGTTTCAATGGACCAGGCAAAGGAAGCATTCACCAAAGAACCACACAGATATGAGCACAGCACAAGAGAGGAGGATGGTGAGGACAGCAAAAATATTAAAGCTCAAGATGGTTATTAGAAATGGTAACTTATGGTTGCACAACAGGAGTAGCCCTCCAAATATTGTGGGACTCTGGACTTTATCACACAACACCTGTTCTCACTGCATCATGTTAATGAAAGGAAATGCATACATACTGGTTTGGGAGCATTTTCTGTCACACCAGCCACATATTGCTCTCTTGTCTTTAATCCTGCCTCCCTGACCTATTCCCTACCCAGCATGCCTTTTGTGTATTTGTGTGTATTTGCGTGTGTTCAGGGGTTGTATGTGTTTTTTGATGCAATTCAGAAGTTATGCAAATGCAATTTAGCAATTTTTTAAAAATACCCAGGCTGTTTTGGTATAGAGAGGGGGAGAGTAAGATACTGACACTACATGGTTGCCCATTCCTAGGCTGACATAGGAGAAACTTATTGACTCTGAGGATTAACTCTATACCAGCAAAATTGGGAGCTTATTGATGGGTTTTCCCCCTCAATGGCAAGGTGTACTCTATCAGTGCTTTGTGGATAAGGCAGCAATGAGATGGAGATTGCATAGCATGATAGGTACTGCCAAAGGCTTTGACTTTTCTGACTTTTATTGTGTTTTAAAAGCTGCATGTGACAAAGTCCTATATGGGGTTATCACACAGCTAAATAAATTGCATTACCACTGCTAAATTCAATTCAAATTTGGGATACATCCAGATTTTATCACACATGGTTTTGCCACCAACGCCACCAGGCACGTGTACCCCAGGTAACATCTGGCTAGAATCCAAGTTCAGCTGGTCTATTTTCAAAGCCGGGAAGCTCCTGGATGAACACTGACATGCATCCTTCAGGATCTTCTGAGGATCTTCTGATGGCCCTGGGAAATGGAGTTAGTGCTGTGCAACACCTTACAAGATTGGGAGTTTGGTTAGTTTGTGGTCAAACTAAATTTTTGATTTCTACAGTAAAAGTTTGAAGGTGTATGTTGTTTAGCACCTTTTAAAATCACTAACATGATACCTGTCAACATCTGCAAAGCCATACACTGCCCATCCTTGGTACAGGCTTAATAAATTTATCAGAAACAAAAGATTTATCCAAAGCCCTGCAGCCATGATTCAGATTTTGCAGAGTTCTTCTCAGAATGGTTAGGAAGTAATTAATTTGCTCAGAAAATAATCACATATTATACATGGATAAATACACGGTTATTTAACAACAGTAATACATTCACAAATCTTCTCATGGCTGGAAACCTATAGCATGCAAGCATGCATTTCTACATATGTATTGACATCATTTCTATGATAACCTAATAATGTAAAATACAGAGAGAGAGAGAGAGAGAGAGAGAGATGTATCAGGCCTTAAGGGAAGGGTGTGTCTGGAGCAGCAACAGCTCCAAAACCAATAGACACAATTTGCCTGGCCAAAACAGCCCCTGGCAACTTGAAACTCCTTGAAAGCTTTGATTGGAACCAGGAATGACATCTACCACTCCAATGACACAATATTCACCGGTTCAATGACACAAGAGCACCAGCTATTACTGTTATAATATGTACCAAATGAACCATGAAGACAAAACTGAGGATGGACAGAAGAATCTATTTCTAGTTTCTATCAGTTTTGCCCATAGCCATTCATACATCCATTCCATATATTTCTACACCAATCAGTGAATACCTCCCCACATACTTTGCATACATTTATTTTATACACTTTAAAACAGTGACACACTTCCTCCTATATATTTTACCCCAAAATGCATATTTTTATGCACATCTCAAACCAAGCATACTTTTAATGCACATACTTTTAAGATGAGAATTATGTAGTGACATTTAGGAGATTATCACATTTACTTTTTTGCCCACTCTGGGCACAGGATGGGATCAGGCTGCAATGGGGGAAAACGAGTGTTATCTCACACAAAATTGCTGCTGTGCTGCTGGCCAACCACCACCTGTCTCTAAGCCAGCTCACTTTGAAGGACAGAAAGCTTCCATATTACCAAAATTGGTGGAATAAGTCCCATGCTTGGATTGGGCAAAAAATGTACATGCTATAATCTCCTTAGAGAAGTGCAAAAACCAAAGGATAACTTTCAGTCTATGTCTCATACCCAGCAGAGTGGTTTATTTTTTAAAATAGGGATCAAATACAATCCTCAAGCAACTGCATATGGAACTTGCTGAACTAATTCATAATTTATTAAGTTCAATATGCAACTCTTATTTTCTTCTGAATAATATATTTCAGCATTTGTAGCTGGGCCAGCAGAGTAGAGGTTATTTGTTTGTTTCCTTCTTTATCCTTTCTGAGGTGCACCAGAAAGAAACCAATGTATCCATATTTGATTTCCACAGTCTTTCTCTAAGACAATCTTATCAGAAAGCCAAAATCACAACTTAAATTACATTGCTACTGTAACTGTGGTGTGTTGGGAGGAATGGCATGTATATGAACAGCTGTCTGCTGCTGTTTCAAGAAGACATATGTGCTACTTTGCAATGGATTGCTTAAAAATTACCAGTTAAAACTGGGCCAGTTGTAACCAGGACTAAGGGAGCATCAGCCCATGTAGTAGCCCATATTTCCTATCAGTCATGCAGAATTATGCCAAGTCAGAATTGTCCAAATCCATTCCCAAATAACAATTACTTTTGTCTCTCTCAAATGTCTTCATTTCAGAAGTGTAGTGGCTAAGAGCATGCACTGCACAAGAATCAAAGGTAAAATCATTCTAAACCTTCAGAATTTTATCACACGTGGCTTTCATACTGCCATTATCTGCAGTATGGATACTACACCTACATAGTAGAGTTTAATGAATTACCAAGGTAATAAATAGAGTAGAGAATAAAAGAAAACTCACACTTTTTTCTCATCCTCAGCATATCCAGCATATCCAACACATCTCCATCTTCAACAACCTACCCAAAACTCAACTGAAAAAACAAAGGTTCACCCGCCAGTTCAAGCTTTCAAGTAAGAAAAAAAAGCAAATTTTTGTTAATTTAATTTTCTGTCAGTTCCATGCCAAAATCTTCTTTTTTTACAGCCTCCCATCTTTTGTGCAAAAGAATGTTTGCTCAAAAAAGTCTGAGATCATGCATCTCCTCCTTGGGTACAAATGCTTAACTAACATCTCAAAGTCTCACCCTTCAAACCTACCTTAATAGCCATCAGCTTTACTGAGTAATGGAAATCTGTTTTGCTGCCAAATAAGTTGTAGCAGAATGTCATTTCTAATCTCTTCCTGCCTGTGAGCAAGGCTGTAACAATCAGAAGCAGGGCCCCTATTGCAACCCCTCATTACAGCCTTGCTGGCTGGTTGGAGTGGGCTAGAAACCTTCATCCTTCTTTGCCCTGGTCTCCAGTTGAATAGAAATCCATTGCTCAATGTAGCTGATGGCTGTTAAGGTAGATTGAGGTGCAGGAGGTCTGGTAATTTTTTATTGTGGCAATTGTGGCATCATATTTGTGAATACAGAGAAGTTATGGATCTGCAATTCTAGATCAACATGCCATAACTACAATACAGATTGCAAGCCTTTGGGTGGGAGAAATGAAATGAGTCAGTGCAGCAAGATCATTTAGTGTATTCAAGAATGTCACAAGTCAGCCTGGTGAGGCAATGGATCAAGCTCCACAGTTATGTGACTCTGGCAACTGAGGATGAACGGATAGGATTGATCTATTTGAATATTTAAAGGCAACAGTTATACCTATGTAGCTTGGTAGCTATATTTTGGGGCCATAAGCACGTGTAAGAAAAACATCATGCATGCATAGAATGTCTGAGCTGAGCTTGTTGATTAATTCCATGCCCTCCATATGATTAGGACTAGAACTCTTATCAGTCACTTTGAATAGCAATATAGCATTGAGTGAGTTGTAGTGCAAAACAGCTGGAAAGATCCTGCTGCCCACCCTGATCTACTGTGTCACCAACACCACCATGTGCAACTCCAGCATTCAATAATAACTCTATGAAACATATAAGGAAAATGTATTTACATTGCTATGAAATGCCAGGGGTGTGGAGCCACATGCATGGAACCAAAGATCTCTCTCTTTCCCATACAAATTCTGTCTTTTTTTCCAAGCAATGTTCTTCTGGGGAAACAGTCATATCATTTGTTTCACTCATATATTCCTATTACCAGAGTGGCATGGAGCCCAAGCATGAATAAGTGGCTAACACTCTATTGCAGGTAAGTATATCAGCCCTTCCTTAAGACCTGGTAAAAGCCAACACACTGTTGCTCTGTGAAGGACATTTTAAATCTCTCCCAACTGGACATAATACTTCACTATGTAGATTTCCAGTTTTTCCTGCACCCCAGCAGCTCTGCATTGGGGTGGCAGGCATCACACAATCTGCATTGATCAGTACTATGTACAACAACCACCAGCTAAATATGCAGGGATAGCTGTGTTGGCCATTTAGCAAATTCAAACAAAAATCCACCAAACAGTGATATCTTTATTGGTCAACTGAAATGCACAATTTACTTGTTGCAAGCTTTCAAAGCTCCACTGGCTTCTTCATCAGGCAAGATGTTGCAAACCAAAAAGGAGGAGGGGGATGGAAATGTTATAAGATGCCTGCATTTTGTTCTTTCTGTCCTTAGTTAAGATGGTATGAGGAGGGAAAATTTTGCAGGCTGGCTCCATCTGGCCATGTGGGAATTGGGAGTTTAACAAAGTCGAGGAAATTTAAAGTCTATTTGCATATCAACAGGACTCTTTTCTTGCAGTCCAATCTGTCTCCATTCCTGTGAGGCCACAGGCCTCTTGTATGCAGAGGACAATGTATTTTTCAAGAAGCCAACCACCAGCCTAGAAAAGCTGAACATGAGTTGAATATGACCACAACATCTGACCTTTAATTTCTTCATATCTCCTAACTTTTTGTACCATCACAGCCAATTAAGTGTTGTCCAAAGGTTGACAATTCACACACTTTTGTGACATTTTGATTGCCCAGTCCTGATTTTTGTTGTAAATAGTGGCACAGCACTCAATGTTGGATGAAAGGACAATTTCATTGTCTATCCTCTGATAAAAATGAAGGAAGGGGACTTCCCAGTTAGTCATATTGGAAACTTTGCATTCAAAAGAATATAAACCAGGGTTGTTGTTAACCTTTTCTTCAGTCAGACAAAGGAGAGGATAAAAGGCCAGTTCTTTTATTTTATTTTATTTTCTCTCTCTCTGCTGAACATGCTCGACAACTGCCAGCTCTTAAATTTAGACAGCCTTGGGGTAAATGTGAGAATAAGCTGCAAATTAAGCATCCCTTGACAGATGGAAGTTTGCAGAGTGAGAAAAGCCAGACCCCAGCCCTTAGCACAGTGCTGACAGGTGAAGGATTACACCATCTCTGGGAGTGCGAGCCACGTGTTCTAAGTACCTCATCACAAAGGAAAGGGGGTACATGCACTCTGATAATCCTCAATTCCCCCCTCCCCATGATGATTTATTACCAGAAACATGGACTGCAGTCAAAATACTGAACACATCTGACACCCCAAAGGCTTCAGATAGTACTGTTCAGTCCTTACAGAGGAAGTCGTTCGTTGTTTTTGTTGTTGTTTTGAGGTCTTTCCTTACAAACTATGGTTACACAACCTGGATTCAAGATGATGGCTGCCACTGCTTTTGGATATCTAAAGACACTAGAGGCTTCCATATGTGTGACACCACCTTAACTGTGCTGCTCAGTACTGTGGCATTCTGGGATTTGTGGTTTTGTGAGATATTTTGCCTTCTCTATCTGAAAACTCTGGTGCTACAAAAAAAAAAACCCTATAAATCCCAGGATTCTACAGCATTGAGCCATAGCAGTTAAAGAAGTGTGAAACTATTATTTCTGCAGTGCAGATGAAACCATAATCATGCCATTTTGGTAAGAGATCTATACATATTAGGGCCATGAACAAGTCTTGCAAGACAGGATTTTAGGGCAGAGGTTCAGGGTTTCACTCAACAGAATGAGGCACCCACCACACAGAGAGACAGAGAAACAATACAGCAGGGCTGCATAACCACACTTAGAAATGAATAAAGTAATCCATTTCTGTAGAACTGGACCAATTTTGCTGCCTGTGGTGGAAGAGCAGCTGGTCATGTCAAACTGTACACAAACCCAAGCCAGCCATGTATATGAGTGTGTGTGTGTGTGTGTGTGTGTGTGTGTGTATGTGTGTGTGTATATATATATATATATATATATATATATATATATATATATATATATATGGCACAACATGCACATTTCAAGCAGCAAATATGCAACAGCAACACGTTCAACAACTTAGCATTTTCTACCCTTTCATGACCTACAAAATCTGATGGCCAGAGACACTGCCCCACTTTGCCTCACTTTGCTTCATATCAGGGCTGGCACTCTTGATTTAGAAAGAAAGCCACACAGATCTTTTGTCACTTGAGTATTCAACAGCTGTTGAATGGCGCAAGCCTCAAGCCTCAGAGACAGGCAGGTAAGAAATAAAAATTGTATTATTATTATTATTATTATTATTATTATTATTATTATTATTATTACCGGAGAGGAGTCTGGTGGTTTAGATTGTAACTATATGGAATTGTGCTGTATTATTTATACTCCCATAGGTCAAACTTAAACACAGAGCAACTGAATCATGATGATTGATGAGAAAATGAGGTGCAGCCATATTCCCTGGCTAGATTTCTTGTTTTTTAGTACAGATCTTGCACTGAGTTCCGAAGTCAATTTTTGTCCCCTAATGCCACTGTAGGGGTGAAAGAGAGACATTATCAGGAGAGAATCAGAAAACTGCAAGAAAGCAATTAACACTTCCAGTCTTGCTGATACTTCTCCTGTCAGCTATTACAGTACCAGAAAATTCCTCTTCCCTCCTTTTTTTTTTAAATGGCATCTCCCCAATAATCTTACCATAACCATCACTGACCATGATTCTTCAAATTGTGGTTGAAAAAGGAACTTGTCCAATTTCTTGCTGTTATAAATACAAACACACACATGATGCACACTACTTAGCTTCAAAAACCAGTAACAAGGGTTGCCTTGGATGGCCATTATTTGAGGGATGAAAGGCTTGTCCATTATAGGCTGGCAGGTGTCCCTTATTATAAGCGATGTCCCCTACCAGAGCATTATAAACTTTTTCCTTTCATACAGACTGAACCAAAATACCCCAAAATCTCATATTTTGGGGCGTGGGCCCTTCATAAAGACAGCAGGGTGTGCATTATGTAATTTATGAATGTGGGCAATATGTTAATTTTACAAGGAAACACATGGCTAAGTTAACTGAAATTGATACTTGGTATTTTGGTAGAACACAGACTTGATAACTTGTTGACTTCCTGATTGTCAATCCTAGTTGTCATAAATTTCAAGTGTTCCATATACAGTAGGTGTTTCAAAAACCTAGCAAGCCTACATGCAGCCAAGCTATTTCCTAGTTGTTGTCATAATAAAGCCTTGAGTTCCCGTTATTAACTCTGGTGTCTTTTGAACAACAGAGAGTCATTGCAAACACTCTGCTTTGTTTAGCTTTTTGGCTGTGAGGGAGACTTGATGCTGCCAAAAGTTGGGTGGCTCACAGGAGCATCAATATGTGGACAGAGACAGGACTGGACAAGTTGCTGCTAATGCGTGTTTGGGGTTTATTTTTTAAAAATTCCTTTGACGAACTCATCAGCATTTTAATTTGCCAATGATATCTCTGTAGGTGGCTCAGACTTGTACTCAGGTCTTGAGATCTTGACATGTTATCCAAAGGCAATGGCAAAGTTCCATTCATACTACTCAGTTAGAAATAGCAGCTGTTTTCTCCACTGGGACATGAACAGGATGTTGAGATTTATAGTTAATAATTTCATGTCCACAAGCAGTAATGGGCACTTTGAGAACTACATCTCCAAAATGCCTCAGCCAGCATGGCTAGAATTCTGGAAACGATAGTTCAATTTTTTTTCCCAGATGAGGTCTAAGTTCCAATAAAGTGTGGCAAACTATACTATGCTCTTCTTCTCCATATTTTGCTAACTCTGAGCTGAGGATGGAGAAAAAAAATAAAAATATTAGGAAAATGATAAGAAAATGTATTTTTCAAGTGTTGAGAAATTCTAAGGAGAATTCTGGACTGGTGTTTACAGTCAGGACTTATTCAATGTAAAATTTGCATGTGGACATTTTGAACAGATAACAGTATTTTCTGTGGGAGAAACAACATTTTCTGCACAGAAAAAGCTGTTTCCTGCTCAGAAAATGCTACTTTCTGGGCAAACATGCCACAGGCAAATTTTGCACAAAATGTCTCAAACTGCAGTTAGAATTTGAAAACTGCCACAGTTTTCAAGACCTTTCTCACAGTGAGAAGAAAATTGTTAAAAGTACTAATTGCTTTCCTGAAGAAGAACATTAGGAAAGAACTACATTCCTTCTTTGAGCAACATCCTTCTCCGTTTACTCCAGCCTCCTAGTTCCACATTCTGATTCTCCGTGTATCTTTTCATCCAAGAGTGTTCAAGTGCTACAGATGTACAAGCTTGACAAGTCGGATTAGTTGGGGTGTTTCTCTGCCACAGCTATGAGAAATTCCACTCTTGTTTTAGAACTCCCCCCCCCCGGCATTTTTGCAATGAGAACTATGGGTGTGGTGTTATAACATGTTTATGGGGCTATGAGGTTTTGGCCTCTCCTTTCTAGGGAAAAATTGGAAACAGAGGTGCTCTGTTTAATGGTCATTCTTATGAATCTCCGTCTGAATTTATATATACATGTGTGGGTGTGTATTACAATGCACACAAAAACAACCCAAATCTCCTTCCATTTTAACTCCTCCTTGCCAGAAAGATCGATTTATCTTGTTATAATGAAAAATATTCCAGGCCAACAATACTGACTATGTTATGCTATGGTGAAATTATGCATTCAATTACTTATTTGGGGGTTAGGGACTCTGCCACCTCCAAACCACAATATGGTGGCATTCCATGCACATTAATGATGCCCTCTTGCCTCAATAAGCACTAGAGCCTGAAACCATGAATTTTTTTGATTATGCTGCCTGGGGGGAGATTCTGAGGGTTATACTAAAAGGTAGCTTTCTGACTTCTGATCAGCACCTTTACTGCAGATTTTTTCATTAGTGTGGGTAAAGGCACATGTTGTTTCTGTAAGGTTCTGATTCTGTGCTGAATCAGCTGTGTCCCCAAGTTCTGTTGCAGTGGAGAGAGTTAGCCATAAGCACTGCCTAAGGTGCAGGACAGACGATCCCAAAGCACTGTGCCGCTGCCAATTCTAAGGTTAGGGACCACGCACCAACCTCACAGTCCCTAACCCTAGTATGGCACAGCAGCGGACTAATGGCGGTGTCCTGCATACATAGGTGCCACCATTTTGATATAAGTGACGCGTAGCATATACATGTAACTGTGTGTCACTTATGTCATGAGTTCACCATTGGCGTACTTGTGACATCCGCCTGGAGATGGAAAAAGAACCTATTTTTTCCAGGTTCTTTTTACTCCAGAGGGACGCCGTGCGGTTTGGCAGCTAAGGCGTCCCTCTGGAGGGAAATAGGCTTCCGGCAGGCCGCCCTTTTATGGAGGTCTGTCCCAGGCCTTAGTTTTGTTTTGACAAAATCACTTCCTCTGTCCCCTCCTCAAAACCCAGCAGCTTTCACAGAAGAGTAGGTTTTCCCTCCCTCCGTCCACCCACTCTGTTTAAATGAAAGCAGCAGTATTACTCACAACCTGTACATTATTTTTTTTAGGTTTAAGTTGCCTTGTAAGTTCCTTCTACCTGCAAAATGAAGAGGCTTGGTGTTCCCTCACCAGTACATTAAAATTGAAAGAGCAAATTGTGTATTAAAAATGCTAAGTGACACCAAGTGTGCCATTTATAGATGGTAGGTGTGAGCCAGCATGTTGGAGTGGTTTGAGCATTGGATGACAACTCTGGGGATCAGGGTTCGATTAATCACTTGGTCATGGAAACCCACTGTGTGACCTTGGGTCTCCGTTAGTTAAAAACAACTTGAAGGCACACAACAACAATTACCTAAAAGTAAATTTTATAGAGTTGAATAGAATTTACTCACAGGAAAGTGTGTTTAGGATTGCAAGCCAAGTTTCCTTAAAGTATTATAATGGGTGATTATGTCTGAGGAGCATTTAGCCCTTTAAGACTAACAGTTGATTGAAATACAGTCTACTTCCCCACATTCCCTGGAATGCCATATTCATTCACATTTTGCAACATGCAAGCGAACACACAGGTCCAGTAGCTGATTATAATCCACAAAAAATGCATGCTAAAATAGGTTGCTTAGTCTTCAAGGTGCCATAGTGTTCCTTTTTTTTACTCGACTGCTTTTTATATTGAAACATATATATGTATTTTGACACTTTAAAGAAGCACTTTGTGCTACCTTCCTGTGAGTCTGTTCCCACTGTCACTCAACTAAAATAAACACAGACACGCGCTAATTGAACCATGAAATGGCATCCTTAATGACAAACAGTTGAATAAGAGGGCACAGGATGAGAGGAAAAAACACATTAACTCCAGACAACTTTGGGATGGGAAATGAATATTAGTTATTATGGATAAAATAATTGCTTCTTTTTATATTTACTACATTGTTCTAATATGCTGGTTTTTCAAACAGACAATATGAATGGATACTTCACTTATACAATATTGAAATAGATTTCTAGATGTTGTGGATCATTGTATTGCAACTGTAACAATAATGGCTGATACTTGGCTGTAGTAGGACAATAGTGGGCTCCAGAAAATGCATCAGTTTGTAGTAGCAGTGAGCCAAACTTTGATGGAAGTTATTTTTCTGAGAATATTGCTTATATATTTCTTTATCATACCCGTCCTTCCTAAAAGGAATGGTACTTTAGCAGAGATTTCTCCAAATAATATATACCTGTATATACTTTAAGTCGACCTCATATATTAGTCGAAGGTAGGTTTTGGGGGCAAAATTATGGATATTGATATGACCCTTGGATAAGTCGAGGGTAAAACTTAGGGACATGCAATAAAGGATCTAAATGATGAAGCAAAAGAAAGCAATGCCAAAGAATCTACAATATTATGGCAGGCAAACCATTTTTGTCTCACACTAAAGATTAGATGGAAGAGAGAGTAGAGGGAGGTCAATGCTTCCAGGACAGATTGCACTCTTGCCTTTCACCAGGGGATGGTTCCCTTTTTAATAAGAGTTAAAATATAGTATTTACATTGACCCGTGGATAAGTCAACCTAGGTTTTGGGGGTCAATTTTTTTAATTAAAATTTCTAGACTTATTCATGAGTATATACAGTAACTGTTCTATGTCCATGGCAATTGCCATCCCCTCAGCAGGCACAAAAAACTAACAATATCCTCACATCCACAGGTGTGTATGTGTGTGTCTACAATTGCCTCTGGTAATAGTTACCCTCATCACTCTTAAATTGTTGGATAACTTCCCCTACCCATACAGGCACTCAGTGAAACTGTACCCCCAAAGTCTACCCAAACATAGGGTGCATAGGAATATACTTTGTCAATTTTCACCTGAAAGCATTGAGTAATTTGAGCAATTTTCTTCTCGCTGTGCAATTTTTTAAAACTGTTTGCAGCTCAGGACTTACTCTGTGCAAAATTCACATGTGGTTGGGTTTTTTTACACACACACACACACACATACACACACACACAAACTTCTAACATTTTTGCAGAGGAAACGTTTTCTGCACAGAAAGTAATATTTCTGTTCAGAAACTTTTTCTCTACAAAAAACTTGATTTGGTACTTAAAACAATGTTGTTTCCTAGACAAACAATTTTGTGTAGAATAAGCCCCAATCCAGAATTGATCTTGTTTTTCAACACTCAACTGCAAAGAAAGAACAATAGATGTTGGCTCAGACAGCTTACTTTTTAGACAAAAACTTTCAGTCCAGAACCACTGCCTTACAATGCACTAGCTGCCAAAGTTGCTAAAACATGTGGCAACTCTGTGATATCACGGTCAAACCTTCTTGTGGCAAGCAGCATTTTGCCATTAAAAAAGCACCATGACAGAAGACACAAATAGATTATCTACACATATGTGGACATCACCACACAATCATACATAGAACTAGCCATATATCTTTACCCAACAGAAAATGAGAGCTGTTGAATCATACAAAGTAACAGTCTGAAGGAGGCAAAGAGAAATAGCTCTTAACTGGGGAATTCAGTTAATATATTTAGCCACTAGAGGAGTAGGAGTAGCAGCAAGGACTGTTGCTCTGGAGCCTTCTGTCCATCCTCTATAACCATTATACTTGAAACAAAAGGAGGAGATGGAAGTTGGAGCATAACAAAACATGGTCCCATTTGTATCAAAGAATAGAGTATCGGTGACCATTCACCTTTTTTTACCAGCCCCTTTGACAAGAGCTCACTATGGAAAATTTGCTTTCCCAAATTAACCATTATGAGTTGTGACCTGCGATGAACTTGTGTGATGTGGTCATAAAAAAAAAATTACATCTTAACAGAGCCCCATACAATTTCAAAAAGCAAGGCTATACAGTCCACCACTTAAAAGAAATTGGTGGTGCCTAGCCCATTTATAGACAAAATATGGGTATATATGGCCTAGTAACTACATCTTGTCTCATTTCACAT
This sequence comes from Sceloporus undulatus, assembly GCF_019175285.1. Taxonomy (NCBI): domain Eukaryota; kingdom Metazoa; phylum Chordata; class Lepidosauria; order Squamata; family Phrynosomatidae; genus Sceloporus; species Sceloporus undulatus. The sequence goes on along the minus strand of NC_056522.1, from coordinate 151,901,791 downwards.
TGTTAAAGCATTTGATATTCTCTCCAGGAAATTAATAAGTTTATGAAGCAGCTGTTCCATCTCCTAGGTTTAAAAAATAATACTGCAGTTGTAAACTACAGATTACTGTTTTTGAGGGGCGTAATCCCCTTAAAATTGGCCTTTCCCAGTTTTAATGAGAGAGCCTGTCATTCCATATTGGTGCATCAGAGAATCAAGATTTAACAATATGTGCAGTTGTGGACCATAGAGGGACACGTTAAATTGATAATTGTTTATACTGTTAATCATTTATTATTGAAACATGCTGTGTTTAGAAAAATGCAGAGCTGATAGCAGCCTCTGTACTGGGCACTCCCAGTACTCAGCAAAAGACAGAATCAAAAATGTGTACATGGGAAGATCATTGTCTTTTAAAATGGTTCAATTCTCATTGGAAGGGGGGGGGGGGACAACCCCCCATTAAAATCTTTTGAAAAAGCACAAACCACAACGGGGGGGGGGGGGAGACTAGAGTATTGAGATATAAAAGCAGCATGATCATCCTAATTCAAGGGATTTTTTCCCCAATCTGATCAATTTTCTTTGTTGTATCAATATCTATAAGTGGCTACTGAAGGTGTATGTACTCATCGCAGATTAAGGGGACAACAGAAGGAAGGAGTGGCAGCCAGCTCATTCACTCTCTCATGTGTGTGAATGTGGATGTGTGCACACACTTTTCAAAAATCTAAATACACACCCACAACATATATACACGTGTCACAACACACACACACACACACACATATATTCACACATCTTTCTTGCATAGTCATGCTTTCCTAGCATTTACTGTTACACATGCATTGGGGTGAGTAAAGTGTGGCTTGTGGGCTATGTATGTCCCCAAAATGTGGTCCTTGAAACACCCAGAACACATGTTGTTGTTTTTTTTAAAAAATTGATTTTTCATCCCTAAAACTCTCAAAAATAGATTAAAACCATCCACAAGTTTCTGTACCCAGAGAAGATAAAATCTCATTGCTGAATTAGAATGTCATTTTGTTTATGGACCATGGAAGCTTCTCTACACCAAAGTGCCTTGTATGGATGATACCATCAGGCTTACCAGGGTGTGACCCCTTCATACTGAAATCCTTGGACTCATTTTACATTTTCCAACCAAGATGCTGACACATCCAGACCTCCTCTCAACACCGCATGAAGGAAGCAAAGTAGCCACTTGGAGTTACAATCTGAGCAGTTGTTGCTGGAGCTTGCAATTTTATTCCCTCCTACACCAGGCATCTGGATTAACAGAAAATCATTCTAGGGGATGTCTTCTGAGGGAATTCAAATGGCCATCTGACAAGTGCCATCAGTACTTGTCAGCTAGTGTAGCTTTTGCTGCCATCTGCAAAAGAATGCCTCAAAGGTGTAATAAAAACAGAAATAATGGTATTTGTATCACTTGCTTTTTGCTTATAAATGTGGGGGGACTGCACCATGGGAAGTGACCACATGGAAAAGTGCAAGTCCTTAAAAGTCCTGACAAACACATTGACAGCCCAAATTAATGTTGCTATGCCATGCCATTTGACATTTGGTTCCTTGTGCTCTTTTTTATATCATCATGTGAAACAAAAAAAGTGGTTTCTTGCTCATCACTTGTGTTTGAACATCCAAGCCTAGCACCAGCATTTGGCATGACATGACACTTCTGAAATGGCTCTGAAAACCAATATGGAGAAATATTGAGAGAAATATTCCCTTTGGGGAATATAAACTTCCCAAATGTCCTAGCTAGCATGGGCACCAACTATATTGGCTATGGGATTCTGGAAAATGTAGTACAAAAAATAACTTTTCCAAGTTGTGAAACAAGAGATGGGACTAGCTTGTTCAAATGTGACCCACTTACAATTTTCATGTAATACAGAGAATGCCCAAACAGAGGGAAAAAAATCTTCTCAGCTTGATGGTAGTACCTTTAATATTGACAGAGCTTTGAATGTTTTGTTTTACATTTATCTTGAGCTGTACTCTATAGGTGTTTTAAATTTTCTTGTTGTTTAATAGCTTTTTAGGAGCTGATTAATGTTTTCATAATTGGGAGGAGGGATGGGTTGGGGAGGGGGGTTAAATTATATTTCTTAAATTGTATGTTATTTTATTGCTGTAATCTGCTGTGATTCCTTTGAGAAAAAGCGGAATATAAATTATTATTATTATTATTATTATTATTATTATTATTATTAGGCTGAAATTAATATTTCAAGGATAGCAAGACAGGAGTCAGATTTTCACCTATATCATGCTGTCCTGACAAATTTCAGGAGGTTGAAAGTTTCGTGCAAAGTGATTAGAAATTGCAATAAACATCAGAAGCATAAGTATATGTACCTATTTAAAACAACCAATACTACATCTTCAAGTAACATCTGCATACTTTGAATGAAGCGCCTCTGTATTTGAAAACATTCTCCTTTCCTTGTTTTACTGCCCCAGTTTAGGCAACGGATATCTCCTCCTCTCCTTATCAGCATGTGCAATCAACTGATTTGTAAGAGGAAACGTCCGGGTCTAGTGATGAATGTAAATCTAGACAGCAATGGTAGCTCTGCATTTTTGCTCTAGACATTTCCCACTATGACAACCTACAAGGGAGCATATAAAAGCAGCAAAGGAAATGCAAGACATCTGTAACAAACCCAGTGAACATGCTATTGATTTGTTTCCCTTGCTGGTGTGGTCCTGGTATCGGGCTGCTTTCTCTAGAGAAATGAGTTAAATAAACAAGTCCAGTAGAGAACATGAAATTCCACTTCCATTCATCTTCTTGATTTTGCAAGCATCACATTCTGCAAACCCCATGCCAGCAAAGCTCTTGGATCAGGCCTCGAATTCTTCTGGATCCTTAAGGGAGGAGATATCTGAGCTGGCCAAGAATCTAAGTGGAAACTGATGACAGAAACTGACATTAATCAGCTCCACAGTATGTTCTGCCCAGCAGGTTTCTTCCAATAAATCAAAGCCCTTGAAATCTAAAGGGCATTTAACCATTGGAGAGCAACTGTTCTTCGTGGTCTGAGAGCCGATACAAATGATTAATTTAACATTTAATTTGAAAATACAACCACTCTATTTATACCATGCCCATGAGCATAGCATACACTTAAGCATATACACGCACACACAAACAGCCAGCTCCCCTCCTTGCAAAACTGACAGCCTGATTTGAAATGCAGGGTGAGTTCATCAATATGGCTCGGTTCTTTAATCCTTCTATGGTTTGTCACCATTGCTAGAAAGCAGACATCTGTTTTTAAATGTCTTTCCCAGGTCCAATGTCTCGGGTGGGTATAATCAGGCAACTCCCAATGTCCCACATGTTACCAATGTCTCCCCTGGGCTGAAAACGCTGCTGCTCAATGCCAGGAGGGTAAATGGTAAAACACCACTGATCCAGGACTTGATCCTGGATGAGCATGCCAACCTGGCTTGTATTACGGAGACCTGGCTAGATGAAGCTGTGGGAAGGGGGTTAATCTCTCCCAGATCTGTCCATTATTAGACAGGCTGATAATGGGGGGAAGGTGAAAAGAAAGAGCAGGAGGTGTGAAAGCCTACTTGTCCATTGCCTGCCTGCCTATCTAGCAAGCATATGATAGCAAAGAGGAATAAAGGAGAGGGAAAAAGAATCAGGAACATCAGCTGATCATGGTGACAGTGGGAAAGTAGACTTGCTGACAGAGGTGGCCCATTGAAGATCTCTTGCCTGAGGATCCCAGAAAAACTGGACCTGGACAAGTAGGCTAGTTTTTACTTTCAAGATGGGAAAAAGAGGATTCTTCCCTACTTTGCTGGCACTGGAGTCCAAACTAAATAGTGATTAGTAAAAGTGCCCAACTAACCACCATTGGCAAGTAGCTGGCAAAGAATTAGCAGAAAGAAGGGAGAGGCAGCACTTCTCTACAATATAAAGCTGTAGATAGGGATCAGGAAAGGAAAATCAGGCCATGTAAAGACATTCATATGGTGTTCTGCACAAGGCAATGGTACCACCAACCCACGAGGGGCCTCTGCGCCATCTCAACATGGTCACCATGTAAAACATTGAAAAGAGAGCAAAGTATGGGATGTGGGACTTGTGTAAAGTATCTTTCCTTCAAGTAATCATGGGGATCCAGCAATTCAAGAAAGAGGCTTGTTGTTGTTTCCCCCCCATCACACAGGGACAGAAACAACAAGCAGACCTTGTGGCAGAATGCTGAAAATGACGAGCATATCCATCACAGTCCACCACCTCAAATATGGAATCTCAGGAGGAGCTCCTATTTCTGTAGGATCACACTGTATTTATTATACAGTTGGTAGTTGGTCAAGTGGGGCATCTTGGTTTTCTGTTAAGACCATTTACTGACCACACCAGACAGATCAAGATAAATGGTATTCAGTGGAAGAAACTATTTCAGTTGGGGGTAATCAGTACAAATGATTGCACAAATTAATCGGTTCAAATGACCACAGACAATCTGGCATGTCAAAAAGGAATGAGTTCCAAATTCCTTGCAACTAGAACTCCATTGATGGAACAGTGCAGAAAGTAATGGAGAAAGTGGGGAAAACTGGTTTTTACTGGTTCCTTTTACCTCCTGCTGTTCTTTCTGGTCTCCAAAACCTACTTTGAAAAACTGGGGAGCTCTCTGGAACAGCACAACAGATAGCAATGTGGGGGCTGCAGAAGGAAAGAGGAATCAATGAAAATCAGTCCCTTTTCTCCATCAGTAGCTTCCATCACATCTTGACCCCTTCCACAAATGGAAGGCACCCTTCCTCTTACAAAAAGACAAATCTGGATCCCTCCCATCAAGCAGTGATGTCTGGTAGTTGCCATGTTGGTGGACCAAGAAATGTGCTCTGGGTTATAGGCCGAATCTTGAAGATGCTCTCTGAGGCTGCATCTGAACTGCAGAAATAATCCAAGTTGACACCACTTTAACTGCCGTGGCTTAATGCTATGGGATTCTGGGAACTGTCATTTGCTATGGCACCAGAGCTGTCTGACAGAGAAGGCTAAATGTCTCACAAAACTACAATTCCCATAATCCCATAGAATGCAGCCATGTCAAAATTGTGTCAAATTGGATTATTTCTACAAAGAGGATGAAGCCCAAGATGCTGAACTCATCTTCAAAATAGGCTCAGTACTTTTAAGAGTTCACCATTCAGACGAGAACATGAAGTGGATCTACCACTCCCATTGATATAGGAGCCACCAGCTGCCACTGCCACCATCAATATACTACATCCATGAGTCTTGGGAATTGTCAGTTTTGGTACAGAATCAGAACCTACTAACATACGTTTTAATTCAATAATTTTTATTTGGCATTTCAAGGAAAAACAGAAGGAGGAGGAGGAAGTCATGTACACACACACACACATATACATACACACAAACAAAATATATCCAACATACATACAATTTTAGTTTATAACATTGTCCCTCCCCAACTCCCACCTTTCCCCTATTAAAAAGACTTCCCGCTTCTCCCTAAATGTGACTTAAAACTGTCACCTATCTATGTCTCAAATCCCCATTCTGCTTTCTTGCTAGTCAGAGTTGATTATTGTTTATGATTTACCTCTTTTTCATAGACATAAATTAGATTTAGCTTGAGTCAGCCCTATTTAACAGCAATCAGATCCAATAGTACTGATAACCCCCTTGTTTGTTTTAAATACTCCATGAAAGGCCTCCAATTTTTTTTAAAAAAATACTTCCATTGGGTTCCTTTTTATTAAATTTGTTCACTTGTCTAAATGAGCTATTTCCATCATCTTCTCTTGCCATTCAGCTAGAGTATTATTAGTCTTCCCATATCTCATGGAAACCACTCAAAGTATCTCAAAGCACTGTAACTTATTAAAGACAGCCTACTAACATGCATTTTAATGCTTATACAAGTTGACTCTCCCTCATCCAGAATTCCAAAATCCAAAATATTCCAAAAACCAAATCTTTTTTCATGGATAGTGGCTTTGCTTTCCGAGGATTCAATGTCCATAAACTTTGTTTCATGTGCAAAATTATTTTAAGATATTGTATAAAATTACCTTCATGTTATGTGTATATGAGACATAAATGAATTTTGTGTTTAGACTCGGGTCCCATCTCCAAAATATCTTATTATGTACATAAAGTGAGCCTGCGCCATACACAGGCTTCACTTTCGCAGCTTTCAGCATACACTGAAACCATGGGAGAATCTAATGAATGACATACCTGGCCCAGAGGGACCTTGAAACTGTAGTACATGCTCTGATAACCTCGAGATTGGATTTCTGCAACGCACTCTACATGGGGCAACCCTTATACCAAACCCGGAAGCTACAAATGGTACAAAATATGGCAGCCAGGCTGGTCACTGGAACTTCCAGGGCCAGCCACATTACACCAGTGCTTAAAGATCTGCATTGGCTGCCTATTTGCTTCCGGGCACAGTATAAGGCGTTGGTGATGACCTATAAAGCCCTAAATGGCTTGGGCCCAGGATACCTGAAGGACCGCCTCTCCCCGTACATTCCGTCCCGCACCCTCAGAACATCTGGGCAGCAATTCCTTAGGGTGCCAGGGGCCAGGTTGTCCTCCACTACGAGGAGGACATTTTCCATCGCTGCCCCGACCCTCTGGAACACTCTGCCCATAGAGCTCCGCTCGACTACCTCCCTGGCCCAATTTAGAAAGGATTTGAAAACCTTTCTTTTCCAACTAGCATTCCCCGACTAAAGTCCAGTGGGCCTCCCTTCCTCTTCTGTGGCAAAGAGGTTGGGCTAATGGGGCTTTTATATTGTTTTATATTGTTCTTGTATTGTTTTATTGTATTGCTTTTGTAATTACTGTATTGTATTCTTTATATGTTGGAAACCGCCCTGATCTATGGAAGGGCGGTATATAAATAAAATTTTTATTTATTATTATTTTTTTTATGTGTGCCCGGGACACACGCCTCATGTGGTGCCACATGCACATGCCCCATTATTTTCAATGGGGCATCATGTACAATTTTTCCCTTATGCAGGGATGTCCAGAACGGATCCCTCACATAAGGGAAGGGAGCACTGTATATACAAATACAGGTATTCTAGAATAAAAAAATATCCAAAATCCAAAACATTTCTGGTCCCAAGTATTTCAGATACTGGAGACACAGCCTTTATAGAGAAGAATTGCTGGCTTGGCTGAATTATTCTGCTGCTATGCCATGAGTTTTTCCCCAAGTTGGACCCTACAATGAGATTAGCGTGACCATTTAAGCCACGAATGCCGAACATATGAAATGTCCAACATGTAATCAACCCCTTGGGCCCCAGACATTCTTCTTGCCTCATTGCCTTGCTCTATGAACTTGCATCTTGCATTGAGAAGTGGGGTAGGGGAGAGAATCAAAATACAAACAGAAGGCCAAAGTCATAAAAAGAATCTGACATTTAAATGCATGGGATTTTCTGCTAGGAAATGTCATTAACATTTGCAGATGTTTGCTGAGAAATCAAATTGCATCCAGATATTTATACAGTGTGAGTGTTTTTGGTGTATTCTGAAACAATCTGCAGCCATGTATTTTTAAACACATCTTCAGGATCATATCCCTGTAATACATGAGCCTGTTATTACACCAAATAATTGCCTCATGTTCATATGTTGGTAGAATTCTAGACTCTGCCAAACCTCAGTTGTATCAGGATGACTAAAATCACACAAGAACAGGTGCCCTGAAATACATGCAAATGCCCTCCATCCCATCATTCTCATTAAGCTGTGTATGTCGAATGCATTCAATAAATAAATAAAATATATAAAAATGTATACCATCTAATTTCCCCAAACATTGTGTCCCACTCTAAAGTGACTAAGAGAAAAAGGCCTTGGATTCTGGATTATCTATCTTTGGTACCGCCTCCTCCCATATAATCCTCCCTGTGCACTTAGGTCCTCTGGGAGGAATTTATTACAATCTTTAAAAACAAGGCTATATACAACCGCCCAGAGGACCTTTTCAGCTGTTGTTCCCAGATTATAGAATGGCCTACTGGACGAGATCTGTCTTATTACCATCCTGAACAGCTTTAAACAAGCTGTTAAAACAGATCTCTTCCGGTATGCCTTTCCTGAATAGATACCCAGCCACCAAATTAAAAACCCAAATTGTGACCGGACCTTGCTTTAGCAACTGTTATTGCCTGTATGATATCTTTTAAAGTATGTTTTAATTTAACTTGTTTAATTGTATTTTAAGGAGGGGGGGATTGAGGGTTTGGAGATGTATATTTTAACTTTGTAGGCCATCCCAATTGCATTTCATAGAGAGGCGGAATATAAATAAATTTTAGATTATTATTATTATTATTATTATTATTATTATTATTATTATTATTATTAT
>NC_056522.1:151805450-151893373 GCF_019175285.1 Sceloporus undulatus | reverse complement strand
TATTATTGGGCCCATACAGACAGGATTATACGTTAGATCCCAGATTCATTCATAATGATAGAGATCACCAGGGGCAGGGTGCAAATTCAGCGCCACCTCTCCACCACAAACCCCATAGATGCCAATGCTGTTCATGTGAAGGAGAAAAGGAGAAGTGCTAAACATGGAACATTAAGTGCCAGCATGGTTTAGTGGTCTGAGAATTGAACTAGGACTCGAGTTTAAATCCTTGCTCGTCAGTGGATAAGATTACCCACTGAGTAACTTTAGGTAATGTGCCCTCTCTCAGGATGCAATTAAAAAAAACCTCATCATTCTTGAAAAGCAGCGAGATAAGCCCAGGTTGCATATCAGCTGCCTATGGCCTGACCACAGGGTAATGCAATAAGATGGTTAAACGTGTGTCTATCCTGTCGGGACTATTAGCGTGTGATAATCTACATAGTTACCTGTGGGGGACACCATTATCTTTAAAGTAATGAACAATGACTTTCAAACAATGAACTTTACTGTGGAGCAGACTTGCATAGGATTGCACCATAGGTTATTATGTAAGAGTTTTAAAAAGGAAGAAAAAACAAACAGTTTTTAAAACCAATGTCTCTCCATTAGCTAGTAGAATATCAAAATCAATTTGCTTTAGATACTGGTAAACAGGAGCTCAGAAAACAGGGGGAAGAAGACAGGCATTTTGCATAGAAATGATGGAAGAAACAGGATAACATGAGTCTGGGTTAGAGTTAGTTGTTTGGGTCATCTGTATAGAGGCTTGCCTGTGTGTATGTGTGTGTATTTGTCCTTTACGTGAGCACATGGTCTAAGTGATGGGTGGCTTCTCCTGAGAGATGAATGCTGCGAGGAAGTTACTCAGTGATTTGGCTGGAGATGGAGCTAGTGGTAACTACTGTATTTTCTGGCGTATAAGACTACTTTTTAACCCAGGAAAATCGTCTCAAAAGTTGGGGGTCATCTTATACGCCGGGTGTTGTCTTATAGGGCAGGTGCTGAAACTTCCGAGCCAGACTGGAGAATCTGCAGTCACTGCATTTGGTGGGGGGAGCTCAAAAACAGCCGCATCCCCACCATATGTATGAAAGCAGATGCCGCTCTGATAGTCTTGGAGACAGGGAGGGCTGGGCAGGCAGGGAGAGCTGACCAATCCAAGCAGGCTTTGTATACAACAAGGTTTCCTGCTAAGTACCTGCATGTCATAAGCATCTGTATTAAAATTACCATATTGAAATCAAATCTGATGGTTTTTTAAATTTTTATTTGGTGTGCGTTGGAAGAGAGGTAGTCTTATATGGCGAGTATATCCCAAACTCTTTAACTGGAAAATTTGGGGGTCACCTTATACGCCCAGTCATCTTATACGCCAGAAAATACGGTAGTTTTCTCTATAGCTGTTCCCTCGGCCTCTGCAACTCACAAACAGGAGCATAGGAAACAGGAAGAGGAAAACAGGCAAGGGTGTTTTGTGGGAGAGTCTGAAGGGGAAGCCTAGAATGCTGTGACACTGCCTACATAGGGTGACTGAACATATATTCAATAACTATTCTGTTTGTTTTCTTGACTGAGGATGTAGGGAGTTATGCATGCAGCAAATGCAAACTGGTTACTCTGCAAGCTGGCTACCCTACTAGAGCAAAAGGTACAACTGCTTGAGATTACATATCCACGCTGAAATGTATCATGGATGATGAGACTTTTTTGGAAACTCTGGCCCAGAACATATGGGCCCGTCACATGATAGGGTTGCCCGGAGACGGAGCACCCACAAACCCCGCAACTCTAGCACGTGATGAGGGTGTAACAATGGTGATGCCCTGTATACATGGGTGCTGCCATTCTTATGTAAGTGCATGCGGCGTCTGCATGGTGCCACGTGGTGCTTATATAACCAGTGCGCCAATGACACATTTGTTACACTGCCATGGCAGCTTTAGGAGAACCCGCTTTTTTCTGGTTGTTTTTCCACTGGCGGGAAGCCATGCGGTTTGGTGGCTGCGGCTTCCCTCTGGCGGAAAAACAGGTGCCAGGAGTCCACCCTTTTTGGGCAGTCTGTGCCTTTATTGGGATGCCAATAGGGAGGAGGACAGTTCTCAAACACAGGAAGTAGACATTTGGAAGAATGTGAGATGCAAAGTGTAATATTAAGAACCACATGTTCCTGAGTTTGAAGCTACATGTTCTCAGTGCCCAGAAAGCATGGGGGAGGCCTGGAAGGTGTGGATGGAAGGGTTCCTGCCAGTTCCCAAGAAGAAGAGGTATGTGATGGTTGTGATGGTGGTTGTGATTCCCTGCTGAGGAACAGAAGCTATGGTATGTGGGCCTGACAGATTGGCTCAAGAGGTCTGCTCTCTTCTAGAGATGAAGATCCATGACATAGCAAGACTCATCAAACCCACTGACCATTATACCTCCCTTCTGATACCTGTGGGAACAAATGATACTGAGAAATACTAGTCTCCAACATATTGCAAGGGACTATGATGCTCTGAGTAGGGAGTACAGGTGTTTGTTTTATCACTCCTTTCTGTTGCAGGACATGGTCAATGAAGAGAGAAAGAACACTGAAAGTGAATAAATGGCTCTATAGATGGTACCACTGGGAAAGATTCAGTTTCTTTGACCAGGGTGTACGTTCATAGGGACTTCTTTCAAGAAACAGGTTGTACTTCACAGCAGCTGGTAGGAACATATCTCTTGGAGTCTCACAAACCTGATCAGAGAGGATTTAAACTGAATTATGCAAGGAATGTAGACTGAAAACTTGTTCATTAAGGCTATTGACAAGCTGGAACATTTCCAAAGGAGAGTGATCAAGATGCTAAAAGGTCTGGAAACAAAGTCCCATGAGGAGTAGCTTGTGGAACTGTGTATGTTTAGTCTGGAGAAGAGAACCTTGAGTGATGATATGATTGCCATCTGTCAATAAAGAAAGGATGAAGGGATGTCATGTAGTATATGCAGCAAGTTTGTTTTCTGCTGCTCCAGAAACTAGGACATGAACTAATAGATTCAAATGACATTCTATCTAAACTTTAGGAGGAAATTTTTGATGGCAAGAGCTATTCAACAGTGGGATACAATGCCTTGGAAGGTGTTGGACTTTCCTCCACTCGAGGCCATTAAACAACAGTTTGATGACCATTTCTCAGGAATGTTTTAGCTGTCTATTTCTGCATGGCAGGGGGTGTAATAAATGGCCATTTTTGTCTCTTCCACTTCTATGATTCATTAGCCAAACTGACGGATTTTTGGTATTCCATACTGATTCAAAATTCAAAGCTATGCTTTCTATTCTTCTGTTATAATTCATTTTTAATAAATACACTATTTCTCCGAATATATTATATTAATATTACTATAGGGCAGCAGTTATATTTTGAAATTAAAAACAGATCTCATCGGTATTGCAGTTTAATGTGATTTGCAGAATTCCAACTTCTTCTTCCAATGTACTTATTTTTGATGAATGCTTTCCCATTTCTAATTTAAGCATGGCTTGCTACATGTATCACTCGAATACAGAAGCTCCAGACACACTCCTGGGGTCATTGGCATTCAGTGCGCTCTGTAGCCTTCACAAAGAGTCATAGGTCCATAAAGATTGACAGTGCTCCAGACTGCAACAAAAGTGGATTCCCCAGCTGGTGCCAAAGTAGCAGAATAAATCCACAGCCCACAACTCAAAGTCTTCCTCTGGTGTAAGAAGTTGTCTCCACAGAGCACAGAAACCAAAGAACAATTATATTTTCAAAGCTCAAACACTGTACATCTGGAAGAAATATTGGATTCTCATCTCAACCTGCAATAACAGGGCCAGCTTTTTGATATAATATTTCCTGTAGTGATGCAACAATATAGCAGCATTCAGTGGGCTTATGAACACCTAACAGATGTCTCCAGCATTTTACAGAACTGTATCTTGCTATCTACTCTTCATGCATGATTTACTGGCATGTGTTCTACCTCACTTTGGCTATGAAAATATATTTCTGGAAGAAAGTATTTTATTTCTTTGGGATTGGATGAAGGGAGATGGTATCTATGAAAAGTTTGGAAGACAACCCAGAATCTCATTCACTGTAAATGGAACCAATTCCACAGCTCTAAAACATGAGAGGCTAGGCATATGTGACTTGGTACATGTGCACAAGTCTATCAAATCAATCACTACCTGGAATTCAGGGACCGAGCTGTCAGGATCAGAGTCCCTCAGCATTCCTGACATGGTTGCTAGTCAATTATGCTGTGCCTGTTTTGCTTTGAATTACTGGCTGATGGGTTATGTCATAACTTTGGTGTTGCTAGGTAGAAGGGATGTTTATCTTTCTTGGAGTTGGGTAATGAGAAGATGTGAAGGAGAGGTAATAGGAATTGGGAGCTGCCAGTCCCATGGGAATACCTGGTATGGAGAGAAACAATGGACCAGTCCAGGAAAGAGTGTGTTTTGGAATGGGAGTGAATGGAGTCTGAGCACACAAAAGGGTTTGAATCGTTCTGTGCTTTCCATACACTGTGTAACTAAAATTAGTTTAGTCCCAACAACATTGCCATTCTGTGAACTGCTTTAGTTTTCTGAATACAGCTTTCTGTTTTCACACTGAGGCTTGGATGTCTGAACTGATGTCAGCCAGTACAAGACAAGAGCCTGCTATCCCAACTATATCCCAAACATTCTACTGTTATTTTGTTCTAATGACCTATAGTAGGAGTAGAGTACTCATGGCCTGTGGATACATATAGGCCATGTGGCCATTTTAGCAGCCCCCACTGCCCCCCAATCCCATTTGCTGCTGCCACTCAAAGTATGCCAATGGAATTTGGTGAGGATGATACTTCAGGGGTGAGAAAAGGGCAACTATTCCCTTCCCTTCTGAAACAGAATTCTCTGTCATGCACATTGGCATGACTGTATGGTACAGGAGGACCCTCTGCTATCCTTCTGCACCATAGAGAGCTGCCACCATTGCTGTTGAATTTCACTCTAATGCAGTTTCCTCACTCCCGAGAGTTGCCCACTTCTCATCCATGGACTGTCACCAGGCTTGGATAGGACCTCAGTATAATGCAACTGACTGGACCTGCAGTCCAGATCTGGGCCTTATCCCAGAGTCCCCACTCCCAGCACTGCCACTAGCTACCCAATTTAAGCCCTCTGAAGATGCTTCATCTGTTCGTCACTTCACATTCACCCATGCTCATGTGGCAGCACCACTGTTTGTTTGTTTTAATGGGGAAGGTGAAATGCATAGCTACCAGATCTGTTGTCTCCAAGTGACTTGCAAAATATACATCCCTTGATGAAATCCCTGGCAATGGGCATTTCAATTTGGTCTTAAATTCTAGAGCTCAGAGCTTGGAACATTAGGAAAATTATCACACAAGGCTTTTAAACCACATTTAAAGGTGGGGAGTCACATCGTTGGCCATACTTATCACACAACATCCCATTTGTAATTGGGCCTTGCATATCCTGACTCCCTGCCAAGAGGATGGGGGGGGGGGGGGAAGCCAGTTTATTTGGTCTGTGCAGATAGCGCCTGATATTACTAGAGACCAGCTGCTTGTTGCTTATGCCTCTTTTAGCTTTATGATAGCTGAAGAATACAGAATCTAATTTGCCTAAAGGAAATGAGTCCACTGAAACTGCAAACCAAGACTAATTTACCACAATCTTTACTTCATGATATTACCTTCTAACACAAATTGAGATGAACTTGGTCAGAAAGCTGGGCAAACCCTGCCATTTGTACAAAATCAGGTGACTACATCTGGCAGTGGATGTTGGAGAGATGCTCCACAGGAGCCCACAGCCATTTCTCTCCCAATAGAGCTATTTGTGCCAGAAACCCAGTCCTATATCTTATAAACTAGCCTACCATTTTAGATGTGATCAGATCTTGGGAAATTACTATCTCTGTTTCAAGACAGCAATCATGGTCATGCTATATAGAAAGCGCTTCCATGGGAAGCAAAGTTGACCCCCTTCCTGCTTGCCTTCCATTGGCAAGCAAAAGCGGTTTTATTCAGGCAGGCTTCTTCTTCTTCTTCTTCTTATTATTATTATTATTATTCAACATACATAAATCACAAATTTTACTTACATACGGCTTATACATAAATCACAAATTCTACTTATGTACAGCTTAGCCTTTTTCCACCCATTCCCCTCCCTATTGATATACATTCATTCTACATTCAAACTGACTTCCTACTAATATAATATAGTAGGTATTGTTTTCTTCACCTTACAACAGTTGATCAATCCCTTATAAATGTTCCCCATAACCTCTGTTTAGAAGGGTTTTATTTCCTTTATCCATTTTCTTAATATCCCTTCCTTGTTTCTTTATTATATACTGTTTTATACATTCTCATCAGTGATTAATTCGGTACCTCCCATAACTTTGTTATCTTTTCCCATTTTTTCTCATATTGTTGGATCGATTTTCCATTCACATACATAGTTAATCTATCCATTAATGCTAAATCACTTAACTTTATAAGCCATTCTTCCACTGTAGGCACAGTTCTCTCTTTCCAGTATTTTGCATATATTACTTGCACTGCTGTAATCAGGTATAATTCAGGCAGGCTTTTAATGGGTAATCATGGGGTAGCTTTTGTATATGAGGTGTTTGCTATATGGGGTGGGTATTGTGGTTTTATTGTGGTTTTAATATTTGTAATTTTATATTGTTTTTATGTGACTTTTAATTGTTTTATTGTAATAAATTTTTAAAGAGTTTTTATTTGTGAGCTGCCTTGGGTCCCGTTTTGGTAGAAAGGCAGCATAGAAATTATTTCCAGTAATAAGAATAATAATAAGAAGAATAAGAATATTTGTTAGGCAGGTTGTTATTAATCTGCAAGGTTCTTATTTTAAAACTATTGTTTTCATATTTATGTTGAATTAATTGAATTGATTTATAACCCATCTTTTTTCTGAGATGGAACCTGAAGCTAAATGAAGATAAAGCTACAAGCATATGGCAATAAATAAATAAATAAATAAAACAAGATATAGTAAAATACCTTCAGTTTTAAAATGTGTAAAATTATTTTTTAAAAAACATTTAATGATTTTCATATTTCAATATGTGGTTATATTGATTTGAATAATTTTTCTTCTTGTTGTTCTTAATGCAGTAAGCTGATCTGGGAAGTCTGGGTTCTGAAAATAGCAACCCAATATCTGGCCAAGTAGCAGCATGGGATGCAGTACCACAATAACAGCACACACATCACTTGGATAGTGCATGAATGAATCCATCTCAGTGCCTGCCGATTTTTCACTAGATGACTCCCAGCTGAATGAGCAAAACTGCCTTTAGCAAAGAACATATTTGAGGTGCTGCAGGGTGAATGTAACAGCTCTTGTTGAGCTGTTTGATCTGTGAGGGCTATTTCACACATGCAACTCATCACTGCCAATCATAATTAAAAAGGCATGTGTGAGCTCACCTTTTGTCCGGATGCCAACAGATTTGGCATTCAGTGACTTTCTGCAGTCATATTGATGTGGAAATCTTAATGAAACCAAGACTTATGAATCTGGATTATGAAATGCCCCATCTACATCTCTGTATCTAGAAAGTCAAAGTGAACCTCATTGTTGCTGTTGACTGCCCTCAAGTCAGCCCCAACTCATGGCGACCTTGTAGATGAAACATCTCCAAGACCCCTTATCCTCCACTGCTCTGCTCAGGTCCTACAAATTCATATTCGTGACCTCTCTACTTGAGTCTATCCATCTGGTGTGTGACCTTCCTCTCTTTCTGCTGCCCTCTACCTTCCCTAGCATTATTCTTTTCAAGTGAGTTATGCCTTCTCATGAACCTCAGGGTTTATCAAATCAAATGCTCCAAAATTAAAGACTAAAGAATGCTGCAAGCCACTAAGAAAACTATTCTGGCATCTTACGTTTGAAATAATTTTCCTACAGTCCAAAGAAGCAGAAAAGAAAAACGTGGTTTGGGAAAAAATCTGTTCACATAATCTTATAGAAGTAGTGCAATATTTTGACATGGATGTACCTAATGTGCAATCTGATGGTTTGAATATAATGTAAACCCCAATATATAGGTCACACATTTCTTGAATGATCTAGCAAATCTCTTAGTACCAAATCTGTCTTACACAGGGTCATTTGGGGACTGTGTTTTGGCCAGCTTATTTTATCTCTTTGCTTGATCCATGCCCTTCTGTGAATGCAGAACTGTGCATATGTGAGCTTCCCCCTCCAATTTATTGAACCCTTCCACATGTCCCCCTACCACACCCACACATACATCTCTCAGATGAGTGACTATTGTGACTCAGGCACACAACAATCTTCCTGGCCATTACCATAGAAAAAAGGGACTTACAGAGGCCTTATAAGGGGCAGTATTTTACAATGCCATTGTTTTCAATGGGACTTGTGCATCCATGGATTTTAGTATCCATGGGTGGCAGGGGCAGAGGGTTGCTGGAACCAACCAAACCCCAATGGATGCCAGGGGCCCACTGTATCATGTCCATGTAGCACACATCTTCACCCACAGTTATATAGTGATTATGCTATACCATTCTTATTGTGAATGCCAGCATTGCTCAGGCAATATGTGTGCTTATTTTTCAGTCCCACAAAGGGGAATGCACAATGGTAATACAGTAGTAATGAAAGTGTGTTTAGGGCTGTCTCTGCAGTCTAAATGAACCGAGTCAATTGAAAAAACTGCATAAGAATGTGAAACCACATGTACAACAGTTATCTTTGTAGATGTCTGGTTGTGAAACTGTGAACTGGATAAGTTTGTTGCCCAATAGTTGAAAAGGGACAATCACATTCATAATTTATGCATGGTATGATACTAACAGCCAGAATGTGGAGATATTTATTGTCTATAATCCTAACAGACAGATCTCACAAAGATGTTGAATAGTCATAATGTGCTCTTTTCTTTCATGCCTCAGATGGAGTAGAGTGGATTATAAAAGGACCCATGTAGATTGCTGCATCTAGAAAGTCAAAGTGAACTTCAGGGTATATCAAATCAATTGCTCTGAAAACAAAGAAAATATTTGCACACACTCATGCTAAGCAAGCCTGCTGTGTTACAGAAGAGCTCTAATAAAAACCACACAGGCATAATTCATGGGATATTTTAGACTTGGATGTGCTGTGTTCATAAAATCCAGTTGTTAGTTCCATACATATCCAAGCACTGGACTAAACCTTGCATTCTTTGCAAGCAAGTTCCATTGAAACCAAAGAAATTGTATTTAGGATCACAGTCCAGTCTTTTTTTAACCAGAGATTTAAATCTGTGTGGTGATAGGAAGCCACATCAGTGGAATCAGGAAGAGATAAATCATTTTCCCCAACTGTATCCCCTATGCAACCATGCATTGTGCTTTGATGGACTAATAAGTCCTCCAGACATTCTTATGAGGGAAAGTTCCGCTGAACTTACAGTGCTGCAACACCAGTACAATAATGGATTTAGGCCTTGGAATATAATAGCCAAATGCTTAAGGTAGTAAATAACTTGGTGAAAAGACAGAGCCCTGTAGCCACTTTGAGACAGAATAAGGAAAATCAAATCAATTCCACCTCCATGCTCACATATTTAGAATCATAGAATCACAAAAAAAGCACAGAGCTGGAAGAGACCTCAAGGGCCATCCAGTTCAACCCCCCTGCCATGCAGGAACTTACAATCAAGGTATCCCTGACAGATGGCCATCCAAATTCTGTTTAACAACCTCCAAAGGAGACTCCACCACATGCCAAGGCAGCATGTTCTGCTGTCAAACAGTTCTTGTCATCTGGAAGTTCTTCCTAATGTTCAGGAGGAATCTCTTTTCCTATAATTTGAATTCATTGTTCTGGGTTCTATTCTCTGGATCAGCAGAAAATAAGCTTGCTCCATACTAAGTATGCTCCCACAGGAATAGGACTACCTGCTTGCAAATATTACATTAGGAATGTGTAACCTCAGCAGATCTGGGGAGTGTTAAGGGTAGCATCTCCCCTGAGAAATCCATTTTTTATTTAAAAATAAGGGGAGGATATTGGGAGGGAAATTGCCTCCCTCGACTCTGCAGTTTGCTGCTCCTGTGTTACATGGTTGAGAGAGCAAGTAGGCTGTAGAAATAAGCCTGACTGAACACAATAGGACTTCTTGTTGTGTGCCTTCAAGTCATTTCCAACTTATGGCAGCCCTGAGGAGAACCTATCATGGGCTTTTCTTAAAAAAGATTTGTTCAGAGAGAATTTGCCTTTGCCTTCTTCTGAGTTTGAAAGAATGTGACTTGCCCAAAGTCAGTGAGTTTCCATGGCTGAGCATGGACTTGAACCATGGTCTCCAGAGACCTAAACCACTACACCATGCTTGCTCTCTACAGTAGGCGTTACTTTGCAGTAAATATGCAAAGGATTTTACCGTCTTTTATGCAGATCTATTGATTGGTTAGTAGTTGGTTGGTTGATTATGGGAAGCTGATTCAAATGTATCATTCCATAGATTTGGGGGGTTGGACTGGATGGCCCTTGTGGTCTCTTCCAACTCTATGATTCTATGATTCTATGATTCTATATGATTCTAAAATATCATTTACTATTTAGTGATCAAACAGCACATCATTATGAGTAAAACAAATCTTGTTGGTAAAACCAAAAGTCTAGTCAATTCAGCATTCAGTATCCTTACAGTTACCTCTATGAAACCCACAAGGAAAAATGAGAGCAACCTTTCATCTATGGTTTAGAATTCAGCTTCAGATAAGCAAGCACCACGACTAATACTGATTAACAATAAAAGGGATATGTATGCCATAGTTCCCCGAATCTTCAGGAAGAGCACTTACCTGTTTTTGCAACCAGTGGAATGGTGTTTTTACTATTTTTAGATTTATCAGCTAAGACCACAAACCCCTCATTACACTTCAGCAAGTTATTTCTATACACAGCCATTTTGCTCCACACACTGCTTAGCGAGAGGTTTCTGCAGAAGCTCTTTCTATCTCTGTTTCACTCCCTTTCTCTCTGTCCCATTCCAAACATTGTCCTTCCTCTGGATTGGACTAGATGATCCACTACACACATATTTGGAAGGAGGGCCTCCTGAAATGGAAATAGATATGTTTGTACCAGCATAAGCTTCTCTTGTTTCCCGTATGTTGCAGGTTAGCACAAATTGTTTTCTGGTTGTAAATTAGAAGTAAACATGGGCTTAATTTGCACATCTGATTGAAAAAACATAAGTCTTCTAAGAAAGCCTAATATTACAACGAAAGTGTGCTAATTTCAGAGAATAAACATTTCCTTGTAACATTCTGTTTAGACTTCTATTGCAGGAAAAATCCTGCAAAAACTGACTTGGGGGGATGGGGCGGTATATTTCTTTCCAGCAAATACTTTAAATTTACAGATATTCCATCATAGTCCTGTATGAAAAGAAATTATTTTAGGCCACTAATAATGTAAGCATAGCATTTTCTTCTACTTCATTCTCTGGAGATTATCAGATGGGGGAATGTCCCGTCCTTCTTGCACGATTGCAGGAAGGACTTTCACATGGCGTCACACTTATCCAGACATTGTCCTGTCCTGAAAGCATGATTGACTGTGATCGAGTGAAAGGCTGCCTAACATGCTTACTGTTCATTCCCTTCAAGGAAATGCACCTTATCCTCTGGCGGCAATCCTTGCCTGCTGTTCCTAGCTTTAGAAGGATTCTCTGATATGCAGAGTTAAAGTTAAAGTTGGCTCCCAGACTTGAACCTCAACTTGCTGTTTGAATGGAAAGTATCTTGTAAATTGAGACTTGAATGTAGAGATTTAGTCATTGAGCTGAGATTGGGAGTAAAAGATTTGATTACATCTCTGTTATGGTAGTTGCCATATAAAAGCGTTTTAAAAATTCGAAAGAGAGTTCTGAGATATATCAAGGCAAAGAATAGTAAGTTTCTCCCAAATTTAAGAATTAATATTTTCATTTATATGCTGGCCTACTAACAAAAATGTAGCAACAGAAAGAAAATGGTTGGGCTAATACAGATAGCTGTTCTTGTCATAGGAGATTATCACACCTGCAAAAAGACGGGAGCATAATGGTATGTTCCCATCAATACTGCGTGATAACATGAAGATTATCACACAATGTCACACAACATCATGATTATCCCACAATTAAGTGAATAAAGTGAATAAATAAAATTAAGGGAAAAAGTGAATAAAGATGAATTCTAGAGCTGCTTTTTATTCATGAAAAATCCCTGTGAATAAAAAGCAGTGCTAGAATTCCTCTTTATTCATGAGATAATCATGACATCACACAACATCATGTGATAATCCTCGCCTTATTGTGCAATATTGATGGGAGCATACTGTTATGCTCCCATCTTTTTTGCCGGTGTAATAATCGCCTTAGGTACTGAGATAATGGCTCCATCAGTAAAATTTTGGGTGTGAAAAAACTGCCAAATGTAGATATCAGAAAGTTATACTACTTAAGATTTAGCAAAATTTGTGGCCTGCGGTTGGTTGGAAGACATTGCTTTATGCACCATGTTAAATATTACACTGCCATCCAGAGTAAATACTTTTACATGACATACACACGTGTATGTGTGTGTGAGAGAGAATTAAAACTGTGTATCTAAGAAATAGCACAACATATTCCATTCCAGAAGACTAGCTATATTTGGCCTGTGGCAGTAAAAAAAAACTACAAACAAATCAACCCATAATGTTAGAGACTTACCTTACAAGGAATTGGTCTCGTTGTTGTTGGCAGCATATTTAGACATTGCTCATGTAAGTGGAAAAGTGATAAATCTGGTTACTCTTGTTCAATGGTACATGAAGGCATGACATTTAGTTTTGATGGACAAATTGGCAGAACAAATAGGTGTGCCTGATAATCATGGCCAAATACAATTGGGCCCATTTATTGTTAGCTAATCTGTGCTTATTGCTGACATCAGTTTTTCAGTATACATTCTTCAGATCAACACAGATGTTTCTGGTATGTTAATTCCAGACTATTTTTTGTTACTTTTTACTTTTCTTTCTTGTTACGTGTGTGAAAATCCCTCTTTTAACAATAGAAAATGTAGTACATATTTTGCCCCAACTGGTCTTATTTAAATTCATGTTTTACATTTTCATCAGTTTCATTTTTATTATTTCTTCAGGGAAAAGGAATTACAGTTCAGAATTGAAAAATGGGTAGAGACTGATTTGTCGTAGTCATGAGATTTTATAGATAAGAGCCTACTTCATTTATTTTCAATTATTTCTGTGAAGCTTCTTTTTTAAAAAAATAGCCGATAGTTTTTGTTGTGTTAGGACTTACAGGTGACCTAGAATTTATTGTGAATCATAAGAACTAGACACACTGCTGGAAACAGCAGTATGAAAAGCTTGTGATAAATGGTGGAAATCTCACATGACCCCAGTGAATATTTTTCAAAAGACTCTGGTGTTCCTCAGCTGTTCAAAAAATGACTTTTCTGAACTGGGAATCCTGTCCAGTTAAATGGAAAACCAACCAAGCACCCATATAGTCACACCAAACAACATGAAGGTGTTTGTTTGAGGTCTCTGCATGCTTTTCCACAAGGGATAGTAGAGACCAGTTTGCTTGCTTGTTTCCTTCCTTCCTTGGATTTACACCCCGTTTTTCTTCCAAAATGAGATTCAAGGCAGCTTGTGACTTTTTGCACATCTCCTCCATCCACACCTTGTGTGCAGCTTTTGAGGATACTGCAAAAGCTGAAATGCTGAGTATGTGCACACAAAAACTCATAAATTTGGTGCAAAGCACCCCTTATTCAACTCACTACATTTTCCTGAAACTCACTGATCCATAATGCATTATGTATATTTGTGGAGAGAAGAGGGAGAAATCATGGCATGCATCAATGGTGATAAGTGACTTCCCATAGTGGAAGAGGGCAGTGGATCTATTCCATTTTTTAATCTGTATTTTAATGGTGGACTTTTCCTTCACTGGATGTTTTTAAGCAGGGGTGCTTTCACTATGGTTTCCTGCAGAGGCAAGGGGGTTGGACTATATGGCCTTCAGAGACCCTTCCGACTGATATGATTCTACCATGCTGAACTCTGCCCTTTATTGCTGCTGTCTGTGAATACTCTTGTCAATTAACTTGTGTTAGACTAGAAACAATTGGCAGCAAAGGTTTAGAGAATGCTCTGCTGACATCTGGTGGAGAAATATTGACACACTCCTATGTATTTAAGGAGAGCGTTTGAAAAAGTTACTCTTTTGGATAACAGCTTCCGGAATCTTCAAACCAGCAGAGCCAGTAGCCATGGTGCTTAAGGGATTCTGGGAACTATAGTCCAATACCAAGTACTGTTCCAGGGCAGAATGGAGGTCTTGGAATCTTGTTTGTATTTCCAATTTTTATTCAAGTACTGATTGATGTGCATTCTTACAGTCCAATCCTAATTCTTAAGAATTGTGCCACTCTGGTCATGTCAAGGAGGCTTAGTTCCAAGCAAATAGACATAGTACCCAAGAGCCCCTTTCACTGCACACAACTGTAGCATTTTGATACCACTTTAACTACCATGGCTCTATGAAATCCTGGGATTTGTGCTTTCACGAGGTATTTACAATTCTCTGCTAGAGACTTCCAGTGCCTCACAAAACTACAAATTCTAGAATTCTAAGGGATGCAGCCATGGCAGTTAAAGCAGAACCACAGCTATACTTTATGTGCCGTATGGAAGTGGTCAAGGCTGCTTCTCAACTTTGAGACAAACCTTTGATTTGGCAATCACACTGTATCATTCATGGAATGTTATGCCGGGTCCAATTACATTTTCTGTTTGTAGCCCTTCTATGTTTTCCCACTGCTTCTTTTATCTCTTTTCTTATCAGGTAAATAATCCTATTGAGAAGCTGGAGAGATGGGATGGCTGCACAGTGCCTTTTGAAAATTAACACTAGGGAGATTATCACATGGAGAGATAAGGATGAGATCGCTCCCCCTCCTTATCCCACCTTTGACTGCGATCCCGCAAAAGGCTTTCAGATAGCAGCACTATTGTCCTGTCACTGAAGTGGCATTGCATTAACATGAACTCCTGTTAATGCTAAATGCCGGGCAATGCCACTTCAATGACAGTTTCTGTGTGACGCCATTTGAAAGTCTTTTGTGCAATCGCAATCAGGTGCACTTTCCAAATGGGATAATGTCCAGATAAGTGTAATGTCATATGAAAATCTTTTCAAAATCGCACGATGAGAATGAAAAAAGGATGGGACAAGGACATTTTGTCCCCCATCTGATAATCTCTTTTGAGATCTTCATCTGAAAGCATTCCATGTGTCATATTGCAATAGATACAAAGCAAAAAAACTTGAAAGCACATATTTACAGTGGAAGAATGAAAGGATACAAAGTACAGTGTGCTTATACAATGGTCAAAACCTTTTATTTCTTCCAAAGCCCAATGCATTTTGCACTATATGATAGTAAAAAACTAATATTTCTTAAAAAGCTGAAGGAGTTTTGGCCTTATCAGCAATTGACCTTCTTCAGAGCTATTCAGTTCTCAGAAGTTTCTGGAGTTGTAGTCAGCACTTCTAATAATCAAAGGTCCACTCATATAAAGAGTGCAGAAATGTCTGAGAATTGCCTCTGAATTGATAGGAAGGCTGAAACACATTGGGCTTTTAAAGTTTTTGACCATTGTATAGAATATGGGACTTTGTCTCCTTTTACCATATTACTATATTTTCATAGAGATCCAAGTACATATGCAGAATTGTGCAGCTGTTAATAAATGGATGAATTTGTGAACATCATTTTATGACCAGTTGTCATAAGAGCTCAGATATCTGCTCCTATATCCTTTAAAAGGAAATGCTATTTTCTTGCATGTTATTTCAACATTTGACATGCAGGGATATTAAAATACAGAAAATACAGAAAACAATTCACTCAAATCTTGAGACATACAACCCCAGTACACATTAGTCAGAGCATTGTCAGGATTGAAATTTGTCAGTGTTACCAGTGAAAATACATACAGAGAAAGAAAAGCCCAGGCCTTGTCATTTTACCCATTTTATATTCCTACTTGATAGCTAAGCAGCTAAATTTGGGAAGCCATGTTGAGTCATGATCTGTGGATTATGTTCCAATTCATGCATCCAGTTGGGCCACTGCATGAAGGAATGGGAAAGCAGGGCAACTTCTTCTGGTGTGCCATATTGATACTGCCGTGGGAAGTGCAAATTGTGTGGAGGTCTATTTCATGTGGACCACCCCATCACAACAGCCACCTTTCATGAAGAAGAAAAACCACATAAGCCAGACATAGGTGTGATCAGTTGCTCACATGGTAAGCCTGCAGGCAGGGATCCATTTGAATCCTTGCTAACTCCCTCAAACATTCTGTGTGTTTGTGTTTGTGTATGCATGCCTTCAAGTTGCCTGTTGACGTATGGTGACCCCATTTATGTAACAGGGTTTTCTTAGGCACGGAATCCTCAGAGGTGGTTTTACTTGACATGTACCCTATAGCATTGTACCCTATTCATTGGTGGTACTAACCAGGGCTGACTCTGCTTAGCTTCCAAGATCAGACAGGATCTTGGATCTAGTGCCTTTAAGGTATTTAGGCACACTCAGGAACTACACTTTAAACAAAAATCCAATCCTTTCCCCTATTTTTCTGACAAGAATGCTTTGAAATGTTAACATAAGATTATTTCAGAAGGCCTCCTGCCTCCAAAAAGGAAAAAAAAAAACCTTCCCCTAAGATGTCTTCCAAAGCAATCACTTTGGGGCATCAAAAATGTTGCCATGATGGCACCATACCCTCCAATTGTCCCAATCTGGCAGAGACAATCCTGATTATTCCTCTGCTGTGCCAGTTCACCCCAAAAGTCAGAAATTTAGAAATCAGTAATTTGGTGCCCTAATCTGATGCTTCTTTGTGTTCCCATGGCATTTATATAGTTTCCTACCAACATATTAACAGATCCATTCACTTACTCAGGGTTAGGTTGGTCTCATTAAGCCAAGCTGTCATAGCACCAGAGACCTGAGGTGGTTGCCTTACACTATCCTATGGTAGGGCCAGCCTTGCAGAACTCTATTTCACATGTTGAAATGTTTACACTTTCAGATATCCACATGTAAATTAAAATCTTGAAATATCATGGCAGCTTCCATGCCAGTGGGACAGTAAATCCATTCTAAATTTAAATCTGAACTTTAAAGGAGCTATCCAAGGTACTCATCCTCTTTTGGAGACAGGTGGGGTTTAAACATTTTTTTAATTAATTTTAATTTTACACACTAAAACAAACCAATTCTTTTTTTAAAGAAACAAAAAACATATTCCACAGTCAGAATAATGTTCTAATAATGCTTTGGGAAAGAATTTAGCACTTTGAATGCTGCCATTGAAATTCATACTAAAAGCCAAAGTAGATGTATTGTCTTGCTGAGATTATTGTCACCAGCCAATCTTGCCTATTATGATTAATTGTTGCTGTTTTTAAAATTAATAGTCACCTGTCAAACTGTTGTTGCTATCATTGTTTCCTCTCTTGTTGATATTGGGGGGTGGGGGTGGATGCATTCAGGTCATTGTAAAGACCCACACAATATTTCTATTAAAAAAGGACTGCAAGTAGCAGAAGAGATTGCAATGGATTACAAGGGTAACTGAGCAAGAGCTATCACACACCACATGAGATGGGAGCTAATAAATAGAGTTGAGAGAATGGAAATCACAATATTATCAGAATCAGGGAGGCATTCTGGTTTTACAGGCAATCAAGTCATTTAAGCAAAATCTATCCAATGATATATCCACACAATATTATTTTATCAGCCCTTAGCTCTCTCTCTTTTCCTTCTGACTGTAATTTCTCTTTAGCTATGGGTGAGCTTTTAAATATGGAAGAAATCTCAATCAAAAGAAAGAAAGCTTGGTTAGATTCCCGTTAGCTAGTCTCAACTAGAATAGAATTCAATCAGTTGTTGAATGGTATGTCACCACATAGATAAATATAATTGATTCAATGGGTCTGCTTTAGGCAGGACTAGCAACAGAATCCAGGCCTTTATGTCTTATTTCTTGACACCAGCAAAACATAATGAATCATTAGATCAGTGTGGCATGGGAAGAAGTATCATTGTATGAGCTGCATTATTAATTTATCCAATCTTATTAAATATATTGTTTGGAATCTTCTGTTGTAGTTACTAATATGTGTTGTCACACTGCAGGTATAACACAGTTTGACACCACTTTAACCTTCATGGCTCCATCCTATAGAATCCTGGGAGTTGTAGTTTGTTGTTACACCAGAACTCTCTAGTAGAGATGGCTAAATATCTCACAAAAGTACTCATCCCAGAATTCCATAACGTTGAGCAGTGGTGTCACTAGGGTTGGTGTCACGTGGTGCAGTAACTCATGGTGTCACCTCCCCTCCCCAATTGATCTCCTCTCATACCAAACCATACAGAACCTTTAATAATGTTTTTAATACTAACATTACTCATTAATTGTAAAATTCCACAGATATGGAGGGTATTATATGCATAGCCTAAATGCATTTACATATACATAGTTTTATGCGGTTGAAGTAAAAATTTGGTTAAATGTTTTGGTAAAGTCACCAAAATTTGGTGATGTTTTTAAAGATTTTTTTTAATTAAAAATTAAATTAAAAATTAAAAACTGGGGCCTCTCCTGCCACTGAGCCTCACACCAGGACAGTATTTTAAAGGGACACAGGCAAATGCCACTGCCCATTTCTGCCCAAAAGCAGATGTTTCAGGAGCAGCAGTGTTACTCCCCATAGGGTGTCACCTGGTGCATCTGGACACAGACACACACCCCATACCTCCCTAGTGCCACTGAGCCATGGCAGTTAAAGTGGTGTCAGACTGCATTAATTCTGCACTATAAATTCAGCTGTAGAGTTATGCACTCATGGCTGTTACTCATAGCTAGTTTAGGGGATATATAGGGACTGTGAAATTCCCCCAGTCCCACTTACTAGGGATCAACCACTGCAATTGACAGGAGTCTATTGGGAAGCTGCCGGCTGACATCCCCACTCACCCCCATTGCACAAGTAATCTGGCACAAGGAGGAATCATAACAGGGGCCCTGTTTCTGCAAATTGCACAAGAGATCATAGGAGGAGATGGAAACATCAGTCAACTGCTTCCAAAGTACTTGGGGAACAGACCCCAGTTGATCACAGCAGCTGCTTCTCAGTAAGTGATGAATGGGGTGGTCAGGCTGGGATTCACTGCATAGCACCATAACTACAGTGCTAACACATCTGTAAATCCCATTGGACTTCAGCCAATGTTTTTATTTTATTTAATTTGTTAAAGTTAGGGTATTCTAAAATGAAATGAGAAAAGAAACTTATTGATATTTTAGAAAGTAGATAAAGTTTTATTGATTATGCAGTCTACCTCCGGTGTTAGGAATTTATTTTTTAAAAAACCCATTTGCAAAGTTATTGCTACTTATATGTAGTTGTTTAAATGCTGTTAAAAAAAAATCCTAAATAAACTGATGTTTTAGGAATAGCAAAAGTGAGAAAACCCATGTGGCAATGGACTAAGCACAACAATCAAACAGTAAGATATCTTGAGTTATTTGTAGTGTAGAGGTGGAAGTGAAAAGGCTACATTTATTTATACAGCTCTTTTTAATTTAAAAAGCTCTATGTTGTGTCAATCATAAAATCAGATACCGCCGCAGTAATTGTTACAAAGTCTGTAATTGAGAAACATCAGCTGAGATTAGGTCAAGACAAGCAGTGTTTGCAGACAAAAGTCTGACTCTTGTTTCAGTGACAAGTTAAATAACACTCCGGCTTGAGACAAATAAAAAACATAAGATTTCTTACCTGAACTGGGAAAAGAATGTTGACAGTGAGCAGCATTAAGAAACATTATAGGTGGCATTGTTCAAACAGCTGGAGAAACAGAAGGAAGTAGGTGATTGATAGATCAAGAATATCGGAAGTGAAGATTGGGATTTGATAATGAATGATGGAAGGGGGGAAGCAGCTAACTCCATGTTTGCAAAATAACAGAAACTCACTATGAGAGCTGAGAAGGAGAACATTGTGAGAGGGGTTGTCAAAGAAGGAAAGACATATTAGAAAATGAGCCAGGAGAAACAATCTTTTTAAAAAAAAAAATAAGCTACATTAACAATAGCACAATATTTGAGAGGCCTCACTTTAGATATTGCATTACCATCTATTCTGCCTCTTTCCTGGCCTCTTTTTAAACATCTGGGACTGTGAAGGGAGAGAGGTTCATCTTAGGTACGAAACTCGTTCTTAGAATGGTTTCCTCAGTACACAAGCTATTTCAGTCTTTGATACTACATTCAGCTATGTTGTGCATATTTCTTTCCTACTTTGAATAAAGAGGCAAAGGCTGAAATAGTTTCTGAGCAGAATTGTATTGCCAGCAGCTGAAAATGACTGGGCCTATCTGTGCAGGGTAATATATATCCTGTGCAAATATTGTTAGAGGCATCCCTCTCAATCTACTCACTCTCATGAGATTAACTGGTTTTGTGAGAGCCACAAGGTCTTAAGATGGCTGCAACTTGCAACCATCATGAGACCTAGATACAAATACACATACCATGCCTGGCCAAACAAGCAGCTCAGCTGAGTACAGGTTGCTGGCACATCTGCCTTAACAGGCCCTGTCACTCAAGGTGTATTTGGGAGGACATTGTGTCCTAAACACATGAACTATCCCTTCCAGACATTCAACAGTGTTATCATACTGCAGGCTTCCAAACAGATGCAATGCCAAAGGAATGAGTGGAACCATAGATCTTTCTTCATTCGGCCAAAGATGACCTTAAAAAAAAATCAGCCACACAAACATAAATCTTAATGTTTTAAAGAGAAAATTGTATGCTTTGTTTCTGGAAATAACTGTGATTGAGAAGTTAGATGTGGCAGTCCTGCTGAAAGGCCAAAAGTCAAGATGAGATGAGCTATGAGGGATGGCACTGCTTGTGTCTCTGTCAATGACAGAAGAGATGGACAAGAATACCTCCAAAGGATCCTACTCTGTGCCTAACCATTTAGTAATGTTTAGCTGATGTTTGTCTGCTTTTTAACATCAGCTAAACCTTACTAAATGGTCAAAAGAGTTCATGCTGGCATGTAGCATTGACTATTATGTCAAAGGCTATATATTTTCAACAAACAGGTTTGCAAGATTATTGAAGCATCCAAATTTCTTCACTACTTTAGCATTCTGTTTGGAATGCAGATGGATGCTCATAGGAAGTTCAAAAAGAGTGAGGTTACAAGGCTCCACTTCAGTCACAAGGTTCTTGTATACCACCACTCAACTGCTATGGATATAATAACTTCTTACTTCCACCCAAAACAGTAGTTAAGACTGAAATATAGTAAGACTTGGGGCATGCCTACATAGCCCAATTACACCAGTTTCCTCCCGCCTTCAGTGCAACCTATATGATGCAGGGCCAAATTCAAGTGCAGACTGTCCTCATGAGAGAAGGCCAGTCCTGCAGTTCTCTATCCTTGCCTAAAGAAGATTTTAAAAAGTCATCATTTGCTCCAAATTTTGCAGGAAAATCTGGAACACTCCATAGCAATACTGGGTGGCTGTTTACACACACATCACATTGATGCTGGGCACCTTGTTTCAAATCTGAAGATGGAGCGACTCATGCCAGTGGTGGCAATGCCAGGCAAGCACAACAGGACGTTTGTGTGGACAACTGCCTGACATTATTCTGGTGTGGGAGGTAACATGGGTTGTGGTGGGGTGTGGTGGGTTGGGAAATCTGGGGCTGGAACACTCTGGGTGTAGCCTGGAATATTCTGGGCAATGGAGATGAGCCCTTGGGCAATATACAAGCCATTGTTTTAAATTGTATGAATGGAGTCATAAAATTACTTTAGTTTCTGAAATATAGCCTATAGTGCCTAGTATCCTTTGGTAGTCTCCTACCAAATACTAACCAGAGGTTTAAGCGTCTATATCAGACAGAATCTATTGTCTTGAAGGTATTTGATTGAGAGTTCCTGCATGGTAGGGGGTTGGACTGGATGGCCCTTGTGGTCTCTTCCAACTCTATGATTCTATGATTCTGTTTAGGTCCTACAAAGGTCTTTGTTGTTGTTGTTGTTGTTGTTGTTGTTGTTATGTGCCCTCAAGTTGTTTCCATGTTATAGCGATCCTAAGGTGAACCAATCATAAAGTTTTCTTGGCAAGTTTCTTCAGAGGAGGTTTGTCGTTGCCATTCTCTGAAGCTGAGAGAGTGTGACTTCCTCAAGGTCACCCATTGAGTTTCCTTGGCAGAGCTGGGATTCAAACCCTGGTCTCCTAGTGTCCTAGACCCTTATCGCACACATTATTTTCCCAGTTATGGGAATGGGAAGGGGACTCTTGGGGCTGTGTGCGACTGAAAAAATGGATTTTATCACACAGTAAATTGTCCTCAAAATTGCCCCATTCCATTCCATGGCACCAAGCCATCCCCATTCAGTGCTGAGGGACGCATTTTGCTCGATTGTAAAACATCTGACCCGAACATTTAACACTCCTCAGCACTGATTGGGGACGGCTTGGTGCCAGGGGATGGAATGGGGCCATTTTGAGGACAATTTACTGTGTGATAAAATCTGTTTTTTCCCGGTCATGCGTGGCCCCGAGAGTTCCCTTTCTGTTCCCATAACAGGGAAAATAATGTGTGTGATAAGATTCCTAGTCCACTGCTCAAACCTCTATGCTGGCCCATCTACAAAGATCTACTGTATTCTTATCTAGACACTGAGAATTTTTAAAAAGATATCCACAGTTCCAGGCAAAGCCACTTTTTTCTCTCATTGTATCTTGCCTAAGGCCATCACTTCTTCTGCAGTACCTGTAGCAGATGCCCAGACACCTCACTTGCTCTTTACTGACTGCATATACTTTCACGAAGGGGCCTGCCTAACACTCCTTCTAAATAGCATATAAACACCTACCGGATACCACCTCTCACTGTGTTCATTTTCTAACAAGCCTTTGGCTTAACATTTCACCCTCACACCAAAACAAAAAACAAAAATATCTTTAGCTGCAAGTAGGAACGGAAGTCCAGCCCTAACTCTAACACATGGCTCCATCCCATGGAATCCTGGGATTTGTAATTTGTTGTGGCACCAGCACTCTCTGACAGAGAATCTAAATATCTCACAAAACTATAGATCCCAGAATTCCATTGTTGTGAATCATGGCAGTTAAAGCAGTGCCAAATTGCATTCTTTCTACAGTGCAGATTAAACCTAAGCCACAATACACTCCACTGTATTGTAATTTTATTCATTTAAGCAGGCTACAATGCTATACATACTTTGCTATCAGTAGGGCTTATAGAACTTATTTCTGAGGAGATTTACATAAAATCATGTTGTTAAACCAAAGGCATCAAACACATGACCCACCAGGTCTTCTTGGACTGCAAATCCCAGAAGCTCTAGTCAGTATAGCCAATGGTGAAGAATACTGGAAGCAGCAACAACAGTATCTCTTCCTCTGTTTCAGCCACATATGTCACTTCTCAGTGGCTGAATATGAGATAAATTCCAGCTCAGTTTATAAAAACATTACATTTGTACCTCGTGCAAATAAAGATTTCATTTTCCAGTCAGTAAGTGATAGCAAACACATCATTACTTGTGAGAGAATTCAATTACGAGAGAATTTGGGGAAACATTTGATTATTTTTCTGCACTACTTCCAAGTCAAAATGTTGCATTCTTTACCAACAGTTCCCTCCCCCCACTGGTGTGAATCCTAGGGGGGCATTAAATAAAATGCTCCCCATTGTAAAACAGATGGGAAACTATTTTAGAAGGTGCCAGGTTTATTTATGGAAGCATGAAATTGAATTTAGTAGGTGAATTTTGCCAGTATGAAATGTGAACTCTCAAAACAGGAAGTGGATTTGTATTGCTTATTTATTTTATTACTGGATCAGCTGCCCAGGATTGTAGAATCCTTCCTCACAGGAATTGTTTGCTTTCCAGCTCTGAACCACAACATCTTGACCATCATTTGTACATAATATCTGCTGCCAGAACTTCAACTACAAGCACATGCTTCATTGTCTATCTTTGCTGATCTTCTGCAGATTTATATGAAAAATGCTCTGCATTTGAAATAGATTTCTTGGTTTAAAACAACATGAACTGGTCTGCTTGAGCCAAGGGAAAGGAAGATCCCTTTCATTTCCAGCCACTGACAGCAAATGGGGTAAAACCAGACATTTGAAAGACTTTGTGGAGACCACAGATGAACTGAGCTCATAGTTGTCCTTGTAGTTCTTGTTACCAAACATCCGGACAGAGGAGGTTAAATTTGTTATGGGAGAAGGTCGAAGCCATGAAAAAGCCACACAAGACTTTCCTTTTGTATGATGCTTAAAAGAGGAGAGGGCAGAGAACCAGCGCAAATCAGGAAAGCTGTTTCATGAAAAACAAATGCATGGCATCCTTTGTAAATCAGGAAAAGTTCAATAGATAGGACTGGTGTCAAATTCTGAAGAAAGTCTATAATGTTCGTATATGTGTATTTGGGAATAAATCCCATTTTAAGTCAAGTCTGAGTAAATTTAAAGGTCTTTGTCAGAGCCAGCTCTGCTCTTAGGCAGGGTGCTATGACGGCCTCAGGCAGTTGATTTTGGATGTTATGAAACAGCAGGCATGGTTTATTATTTGATCTGTTATCATTTCATTTTTGCTGCCAGGAAGAAAGAGACAGGGTCATAGGATTTGCTGCCTCAGGTGCCAACATAACCTGACCAATGCAGTACCATTTCCCCTCAAAGAGTTGCTTAGTTTCATGTGGCTAAAGTGAAAATTTGGTAAAATGTGATTTTTTTAATAGAAAAATTTAAAAAGAATAAAAATATTTTTAAAAAATAAAAATTAAATTTTAAATTTTAATTTTTTAAAAAAAAAAATCTGGGGCCTCTCCTTTCTCCGCTCACTGAGCCTCACCCAACTCAACCCATCTCTTACAGCATTTAAAACAGAAACAAGCAAAATACCACAGCCTGTTTCTGTCAAAACACAGATATTTGAGGAACAGTGGTGCCACTGTTGCAATATGCACCCCTGCAGCCCCCTAGTGTCACTACTGGCTATAATTGTATTGGTTTATCTCAACTATATGAAACCCACTGAATTTTAGGTAGTGGCACTTCTCTTGACATTTGTAGGTCCTCCAGCACAATTTTTGGTCAAATTCTGGTAGATACTCTATTACCCCTTCTCAATCATGCATGCATCACTGAATAGAATAGAATAGAATAGAATCTTTATCACGGTCATAGACCAACACAGATAAAAAGGAGATACAGAATAAAAGAAGGTAAGAACACAGGTTAAAAACAGTATTTAAAACATCTTTTCAGATTACATAGCTTCAGTACAGCAAGACAGGTTTGGTACTAGTCTGCTGCGGTGGTTATTATCTGGTGAATTTTAATCACAGTTCCACAGAATCTGGCAACATTGGCCTCATTCCCACTGGGTTATAAAGCAGATTATAGGATATCAAGAATTGGATTATAGGATATCATTCCCATTTGAATGTGCATTCGATCCTTTACAGGGGCATTGTTCCCATTAGAATTCAGATTCGATCCTCATTTGATCGATTCTCTAGCGATAACCCAAACCAGCTATGGTCTAACCCAGGTTATCCTGACACCATTTTTCCAGCGGTTCTTTTGCCAGGGGGCGTGTCTGATCCAGGGTATATTAATGGGAACGTCAAGGGTGTCCGATTCGGGTATTTTGGGATGGGAGGGCCAATGTTAAAGGGGCTGGTCAGGGGGTGTCATCCACTTTGTTCTCTTTCCTGGCATTTCCGGCACCATTTTCCCATTCG
Organism: Sceloporus undulatus; assembly: GCF_019175285.1. Taxonomy (NCBI): domain Eukaryota; kingdom Metazoa; phylum Chordata; class Lepidosauria; order Squamata; family Phrynosomatidae; genus Sceloporus; species Sceloporus undulatus. The sequence continues at coordinate 151,867,405 of NC_056522.1, read as the reverse complement.
TATAGCCTTTCCTCGGTGGTGTGGGAAGCAATTGCATGTGTAGCCGAATAATGTTTTTTAAAAAATTAAGCTTTGGGTTTCCGAACATAGATACTTGCTACATTGAGCTCAAAATGTGGTAAGCATACCCCCCCCCCGGCATAACCGTCCCCTGCTGCACAGACATCGAGTGTGAGAAGGCCCATTGAACACCATTTTTAACTATTTTTTTCATTTGGTGATTGAGTGCCTAAGCGCCTAACTGCCTAAGCACCTAAGCGCCTAGACGGCTTTGTATTCATTTGATTTGCTGTGGTTAAAGCCAGGCTTGGTGCGTGGAAATAATTTAGCCTAAGCGATTGATTGACTGACTGCTCAACCCAAAACAAAAACAAGAAAAACACGTTTTAAGACGAAATGGGAACAGGGAACAAAAATAGTCCACGTCAAAATGCACCAAAGAAATAGGTGTCACAGTGATGTCTAATTGCCTAAGCATTTGAGCGACAGCTCAAAGTAAAAAAAAAAAAAAAAAACGGAAAAACCGGTTTCACAAACGCAACGGGAATGGGGAGCAAAATAATTCCACATCAAAATACACCAGAGAAATGTAAATGGGAACGAAACATGACCTAATAAAAACCGAGTCCGTATGCTTCCGTTGGTAATGGGAACAATAACCGTGATTCGAATATGATTTGAATACTCGATCCGAAGAGGACTCGTAGCAAGATAAGTCGTTTATATGCCCAGTGGGAATGCGGATATTGTATGTTACATCAGGATTGATGTCTGAAAGCAACAGAAAAGTGTAATATTGACTAGTTTGCCCTTGATATTTATGCAATAGAGGTGAAATAAGGCTGAGGCAGATGTCCCTGTAGTGTGAGCACTGGAATAATACATGCTCTGATGTTTGTACTTGGCCAAAGTCACAGGGGCATAGTCTGTAAGGGAAAAGGGTCTTCTTATATCAGCCTCCAAGGAGGCATTCATAATTCTATTGGCTTGTCCCAACTTGACCCACCCATCTTGCTGTTGATAACAAGTCCCTAGAGTGGGCAGTGGGGACTAAACAATTAATATAAAATTAACTTATCTTCTTTAATCTGATCGGAAGAACTGATTTATCATTCAGTTATGTTCTTACACTGAGCAGCATATTTACAACAGCTGACATTGTTAATAAATTAACTTTGCTTTTCACTTCCCTCTCCTCCATTCCACTTTCTACCTCCTTTCTCTTTCTAGAGTTGCACTCTTGCATGTTACTAAAAAGATTTGTTAGATATCTGGTACTCTGAAGAAAGTTTGCCAAGAAAAACCCATGATAGGTTTGCCTTAGAATCAAAAATGACTTGAAGGCACACAACAACAACAACCTTTTCATCCTTACAGTTTATCGTATTTAACTTCAGTCTTTGTTTGGGGGGGACTGTAAATAAAAGGCTTCTTAAAATACATTTTATAAAGAATTTGACTTCTGACCTTTCAAAGGGATTCTCATTTTTTGCCACTAAATTGCACCTAACCAGTATTCTGCTGTGGTTGAGGATTTTGGTTCTCAGCAAATTGTCAATAGTAAGTTTTGATAGTTTTAACGTCTTCAGTGTTAACACTTCAAATTACAGAATAACAAATAATCTTTTTCTGGGGAACTGTTTGAGTGGATCTGGAGACACTTTCGTATTTAAAAATGTTTTCATTTTAAAGTAAGACATCAGTTTACTAGCATTGCCGAAGTTATTAACTAAATGTATTACTAATATAATATGTGGCATATTATTCTTTTCTTGCAAGCAACCTATAACAATGGATGGTCATTTCTACTAATATATATATATATATGGGTAATGTGTTAGGTTTTTAAAAAATGTTTCCAAGTTCTGAATTGAATCCTCAGTCAGAATCAGAAAGAAGAGCTGAAAAATAATGTTGATTGTTTCTATAAACCTGAGCAATTCATATCTGGTTGAATGTTTCAAGCAGATAGAGGCTAGAAAACTCATCCACTCCCCCTTCAAAAACCTTTGGGAAAATTTATATCAATCTTATCTATAAAGATACAACTTCTAACACATCAAGATCAATTAAAACACATTTTGGACCTCTTTTTCCCTTTACGGAATGCTAGTTTAGGTTTGATAAAACACATAGTATCTTGCAAATCTGGTATTTCACTCCCAGAGCTGGAGAGAGAGTCCTTTTTACTCTGAGCCAAAAATTCTTCAGCAGCTCACTGTAGATGGTCTTGAAAAGTCCTGTGTTTTTAAAGAAAACCCTTTAAATGGAATCTGAAGTCCAGCTTTATGTTTCATTTTCCTTTGAACTGGTTATTACCACTTCACAAAGTCTTTTGAAACATTAAAGTTGGCTTTATAAAAGAAAACACCATTTTCATAGCACCCAGAAACAATTAATTTTCCCCAGAGAAGAAAATAAAGTTTTAGAAGATGAAATAAAAATTTCAACCATTCAAAGAGTATTAAATTAAAGCATGCAATGAGGGCGGGGGAGAGAGAAAGAAAAAGAAACATAGGCATGCATCCATCTATACAAAAATATGTGCAGGTTGGAAAACTTTGCTTTTTTGCCATAAAGACAAGCCATGGTACAAAATATGAACATTAGGTCAAAATTAAAAACACCTTGTTCCATGCAGCACACAGAAGTAGATTAAAGTTAATTGATTATATTGGTGTAATTTAATGAGGGATGGATTTTTAGTAATAATGTGTTGTTATTTAATGGTCACATATAGGAATTTTTATTATGTTTGTGCATCACCTTGAGAACTGCATGGAACTACTGTCAAAAAGTGACAGAAATTAGACAAAAGAAGAGATAAGGCACATGAACAGACAGAATGTATTCACCATCTACTTGGCAGCTGTATGGAGAAAATCATAGTACAAATTATTCTTTTTTAGACCAAGATCTTTGAGGCAAAGGCCAGTTTTTTCTTCAGAACAGTGTCATGTGCACTAGTTGATTATAATATATATTGAGTACAATGAAAATGCATTGAGGAGAAAGGAAGGAAGGAAGGAAGGAAGGAAGGAAGGAAGGAAGGAAGGAAGGTGGCTGTCGTATTGAAATTTGCTTCACACTTTCATTCTTATGACTATCAGCTTTTCTACTACAGCTCCCAGAAAACTCCAGCCAGCATAGCCAGTTGCCATGTATGCTTGAGGATTCTGGGAGTTGTTATCCAGAAAAGAAATGCTTCCAAACTCTGCTTTGTGCCATTATTATTTCTAATGCAACTTCCCCTCGCCACCAACAAAGGTTCGAGTCTGCCGAGTGCTTGAACTTTACTGGGGAGGCAGACGTGTGAGTGACAGATCTATCAGGGCCAGGAATGTGAGGTATGGGAAGGAGAATCAGGAATATAAGCACGTTTAGTCTGTGGATCTCTTACAGATTCCACCTGGGGTTCAGATCAACAACAAGAGGAAAATCCTATTTGATTTGTTTCCCCCTCTCAATCAGGATTTAATGTGTTATGTCTCTACGGCATGCAACACTGCTGTTCTCTATGTACTTTTAGGCTCAGTTCCATACCTTGTTGAATGTTTTCTTCAGCTACCACTGGTTTCTGTTTCAGTGGTGCAGTGAATTCACTTCAAAGCTAGTCCTAAATTTAAATGAACTATCTCAGGTGCTGATTACTACCTTGAAAAAGACTTTGCACTGGAGTGTAGGTAGGAAAGGTGACAAATGAGGGCCCCACCCCACATTAAAATTTGCCTCCAGTCCTCAAATTTCTAGCATGGCAAAGTGTGAGACACTGAAAATAATAGAATCATAGAAGTTTAGAGCTGGAAGGAACCACAAGGGCCATCCAGTGCTCCGCCATGTAAGACTACACAGCTGAAGCACTCCTCAAAGATGTTCCTCCATGCATATTTCACTACATCATTTGTCTCTCCCTCTCCTTGGCTGTCTGGAGTGCAGGGGTCTCTCTCTATACAATTTTGAAGAATGCTGGGAGTTGCAGTCAACACTATCTGGATGACTAAGGACTCTCACTCTTGCCACTACCCTGCTCTTGGCCAGGCATGCCTAGAATCTCATATGTGACCTTGGAGAAGAGGTAGATTAATGAGGCTCCAAGGTCACATATGAGATTCTAAGGGCATAAAGTGAGAGTCCTTTATCATCCAGATAGTGTTGATCTGCAACTCCCAGCATTCTTCAACATTGTATAGAGAGATGCCCCTGCACTCCAGTCAGCCATTCTGGAGCTATATGGCTGCATGCTCCTTGACTCAGGAGATTACATGCCATAGGAAAATGTCATATAAACAACAGTGCTATGCTGATGTTCCAGCTCTTTTTGCACTTCATTTTAAGGCTGGCTACCATGGAGTTGCCTTGGAGGAAAAATAATGTGAAAGAAAACATTGGAATACAAAACCTAAAGATGAGGCATCCACACTGCACTTCTTGATGGTTTTAAGTAGCTATTTCTTATCATGGTGGTGGTAGCATTAGTGGAGATGATGCTGATGCTGATTTTATTTTATTTTTGTTTGCTGAAAGTCTCAAAGCAGTAAACAACATCATTATAATATCATGTGAGAAAAAAAGAACAGTATGAAATGAAAGCTTATTTGAATTGTCTTGTGATAATGACACAAGGTCCGGTGGAATCAATGAACAGTATGTAAAGGGATCTTGTAGCACCTTTGAGACTAACTGTGAAAGACCAACACCACTATGTCTCTGAATTTTGAACTCAATGAAAGCTCTTGGAGAGGATTAAGGTGTTTGAGACATTTAAAGTGAACTGTAATAAAACAAAATTGCTGAATAGAAATATGACGTCAGGAGAGGACAATGAAATAACTGCTTTTTCAAATTTTGAAGTAGACCAAAGGAGAATTAAATATTTGGCAGTTAAAATCATGAAGAACAACAGTTTGTTATTTCAAAACAACTATGAAAAAGTCTTAAAAGAAATTAAAAGAGACTTAGAAAAATGGGGGAAATTAAACTTATCTCTTTTGGGTAGAATTGCAGTAATAAATGCAAATGTTTTGCCAAGGTTTTTATTTCTTTTTCAAAATAATCACTATTATAAGAAATAGAATATGTTTTGTGCAATCACAGAAAGAGATTTCTAGATTTGTCTGGCAGGCAAAGAAACTCAGAACAAAATTTCAATACTGCTTGGTACTAAGGAAAGGGGTGGCTTGGGAGTCCTTAAAGTTAAATTGTATTACAAGGCCTGTTGTTTTGTATGGTTGGAGAAATAGATAAGACTTAGAGATATGAGACTTTTTGAACTTGAAGGCTATAATTTAAGATTTGATTGGCATGGTTATATCTGGCACAATAAGGACATGCTGCATTTAAAAAACGTTATATTAGAAAGGCTTTTCTACAAGTTTGGTATAAGTATGAACAAAGATCTTTCCCTAAAATAATATAGCTATTATTCATCATAGGAAGCCTCAGGTGGACACGACGGTCAAGAGCACCTGTTATCAGCTTCGGCTGATTCGCCAGCTGCGTCCCTACCTGGACCTGAGGGACCTTGAAACGGTAGTACATGGTCTGGTAACCTCTCGTTTGGACTTCTGCAACGCGCTCTACATGGGGCAACCCTTGTACCACACCCGGAAGCTACAACTAGTGCAGAACATGGCAGCCAGGTTGGTTACTGGCATACCCAGAACCAGCCATATAACACCAGTGCTTAAAGATCTGCACTGGCTGCCTGTTCGCTTCCGGGCGCAATACAAGGTATTGGTTATTACCTATAAAGCCCTAAATGGCTTGGGCCCAGGATACCTTGAGGACCACCTCTCCCCATACAATTCGCCCCGCCAGAACATCTGGACAGCAGCTATTGAGGGTTCCAGGGACCAGATTAGCCTCCACGTCTAGGAGGACCTTTACCATCTCGGCCCTGACCCTCTGGAATTCTCTGCCCATTGAGCTCCACTCGGCCACCTCCCTGGCCCAGTTTAAAAAGGGGCTGAAGACCTTCCTGTTTAAATCAGCATTCCCTGACACAGGCCCCAACTAGTCCCCCCCCCCCCATGTCAGCAGTGGCAAGCTGGCTAGATATGTTTGAATGTTTGAATGTATTGCTTTTAATGTAATTGTTATTCCATGTTTTATGATGTTGTACACCACCCTGATTGTATAGAAGGGCGGTATAGAAATAAATTTTATTATTATTATTATTATTATTATTATTATTATTATTATTATTGGAAAGAATGGGTTAAAAGCTAGAGATTGTTGTACTATGAACTATTTTGAATAAGATAGGTTTAATCTTAGACCAAGAGAGATGATTCTCAAGCAAGGCAAAGATCTTAGTTTGTTTGCTTATATGCTACTTAAGGAAAGATTTAAACAAGAGAAATGCAGTCATAGAGGTTAGAGAAAATGAGTTTTATTAAGAGTTATGTAAAAATGTTGATGATGTAATTTAAAAAGTAAATGGCTTCTGAAACTAGAGACTGAAGATGAGCCTGTAAAGGAGTAGATGATAAGATGGGTCCATATGGATGTATGAGGGAAAATGTGGTTCAGAGATATACAATTTATTTTAAACAGTAATTTAAAAGAAAAGCTTTTTCTTTTACACATATACAAGGATGTAATTGTTTGACTATTTAGTCCTCTGATGTGAGGATGAATAATTTCCAGTTTTCTCTCTGCTGTGGGAGAAAATGAATATTTCTGTACAGTTTTGACTCACATATGCTGAAATGTTTTGGAAAACTATTCCACACAGGTACACAAGTGGGATTTTGTGTGGGTGTGTGTGTGAAAATTTTGTGTGAAAAAAAATATTCTTCTGCAAAAACAGTTTCCTGAAACACAAATTTTTAAAATGCAAAATTGGTGAATTTTCTCCAGCGACTGTGCACAAAGTATTCATATAGGTCTCTGAAAATATATCTCTCTGTGTGGGCCCATTTGTGTGGTTGTGTGTGTGTGTGTGTGTGTGTGTGTGTGTATGAAAAATTGTAGGGTTTCTGCAAAAAAAAAGTAGTTATATTAAAAGTAGTTAATAAAAAGTAGTTATATTTTCATTTGTTCTCCTATTTCCAGAATTGTCCTTATGCCTTTGTTATTGTACAAAGTAATATCTTATGTGCAGTGCCATCTTTGCAATGTATTGTTTCAAGCTTTATGCACATGCAAACGTTAGACAAGGATGATCTGTTATGAGGAGTTATGGTCACAGCACATAACTGTTTTGTATAAAATTGATAAGGCCTTATTTGTAAGTCTTGGCCTTTATAGGAAACAGTTTTGTACTGGCACAGTGGGCATTTGTTGTAGAACAGTTGTGCTTTGTTCACTCTCTTTTTTCAAGTCACCTCAGTGATGCTGTGAGCAAAACATCTCCACCCAAGTTTTTCCTTGTACGACCGTGTTTTTTCCTCCCAGTATTGAGAAAAACCTGGCTTTAGGACAACAACAGAATAACTGCATAGTCTCCCCAGATGACCCCATTGTACAGCTGCTCAACAGCCATTTGGGCTGTCATTTCTACAGATGGCTTTAGCCACTTCCTTCTCTGTGGTGTGTGCCCCTACTTTGTAGGAAACAAGCATACTATTTTATTCCTTTCTTTTCCAAATAATTTTGCCTTTGCATCCATCTTCCTCACCCTCATCACCTTTATTAACAGATATTTTCTTGTAGCTGAACATGCTTGGAGATTATTGCATTGACATATAAAGCGTCTGCTCCCCAATGGGATACAGTCGCAATTCAGGTTGCTATTGGGAATTATTGCATATAACTCACTGCTTCTGTTGCCACGCAACTGCATCCCAGATCCCAGTTGTGCTTCAGAGGCTGCTTTTCCAAGCTACGAGCTTTCCGAACGTGGCTGAGACCTGGGATGCAGCTGCCCAACAACAGTGGTGGCAAATTACATGTGATAATTCCCCAGTACTAACCCAAATTGTGACTGTATCCCATTGGGGAGCATTTGCTTTATTGTCAATGCGATAATCTCCCTATAAGGGCATCATCTGCAGGGACTTCCCAAGAACCCCCACAGGACCACATGGATGTCTGTTGCAGGATACCAAGCTATACAAGAAAATAATCCAGTTATACAAGAAAATAACTGGATGCATTTCCGCTGATCCACCTGCACTCCAGTGCCACAGAAATGGCTATGGAGGCATGCATCACTTAAATCAGGTCTGCACAACATATGGCCTGGGGGCCACATGCAGACCACCAAAAGATTTTGGGTAGCCTGCAGGGATGTGGAATGACTTCAAGGCTCCTCTGTCACTCACCCTCCTCCTGAGCAGAGGGCCATACAGAGAAGGAGGAAAGAGGGCGAGCACTCACCCTGAAAGGCTTTCTCCTGAGGAGGCCAGGGGAAGAGGAGTACAGGTGAACACTCACCCTGCAAGGCTCCTCCACTGCTCAGTTTTCTCCCAAGGAGAAGGCTGGGTGAAGTAGACAGAGGACCAACAAATGCTTGCTCCTCAAGGCTCTTCTACTGCCTAGCTTTTTCTGAAGCTGAAGGCCAGGTGGCAGAGGAGGAGGATGGGCAAATACTTGCCCTGCAAGGCTCCTCCACCACTCTGCTTTGTCCAGAGAACAGTCAAATGCTTGCCATGCAATGTTCCTCCTTTGCCTGGCTCTCTCCTAAGAAAGCTGTGTGGCAGAGGAGGAAAAGAGGCAAATGCTCACCCCTCAAGGCTCCTCTGTCCCAAGGAAAAGTCTGGGGGGGGGGAGGAGAAGGTCAAGAAAGGCTTCCCTGTTGCTCAGCTTTCTCCTGAGGAGAGGGCCAGGCAGAAGAGGAGAACGAAGAATTAATCTTATTAATAAATTAATTATATTTGAACCTACCAGCCCAAAGAAGTTTAGCCTATTTAATTTTTTCCCCTACCTACTGTCAAGTTGCGCAGTTGACTTAAATGGTGGGTTGGGTAAGATAATCTTGGCTGACCCATCCACTCTCCAATATGGAGATGGATATGTTGGAGAGTAGGTGGGTGGGTGAAGGCTATATCACTTAAAAGGTGGATCTGTGTGGTAATGCTGGGAGTTGTAGCTACATACCAGACAAATGTCCAGTGCAGGCTCTCTGTCATGATGTTTTGTTTGGCCTTGTCCTCAGACATCTTGCATCTTTTTTTTAAAAGGTGTTTTTTGTTTCTTTGTTTGTTTGTTTGTTTGTTTTAAGTAGGAAGCTCTGTATTCAGTATATACCTTATCTGAAATGCTTGGGACCAAAACTGTTTTGGATTTTGGATTTTTACACATTTATTTATTTATTTTGGATTTTGGAATACCCCTATTTGCATATATGTAGATAAAGAGATATCTTGGAGATGGGACCTAAGTTTAAACACAACATTTATTTCTTCACATAGCATGAGGTTAATTTTATGCAATATTTTAAAATAATTTTGTGCATGAAACAAATTTTGTGTACACTGAACCATCAGAAAGCAAAGGTGTCATTATTTCAGCCACCCATTAAAAAGTTTTGGTTAGGGGAGTGGTACAGATTTTGGAATTCCAGATAAAGGAGACTCAGCTTGTAAAAACAATCTCATCCTATCTTTTCATATCACTATCATCCTTCATAATCATATTTTTATCCTACTTTATAGCCAGTCATTCCCAAACTCCCAAAAGCAAAAAAAGAAAAAGCACTGTCCACAGAGTGTTCTGTGTTTTTCTTTTTTGGTGGGAGACATTCTCCACACATTACTGTCCCCGCTACAGAACCCACTACCTTTTTCTTTTCCACACGCACTGTACATTTCACCAAATGGACTCCACATCTGAAACATAACCATTTAAAATATTTGTGGCTTCTTTTCAACTTTGGCAGCAGTGGGTAGCTGAAAATAAAAGTTGTGTTACAGCAAATATATCACTGCCATGAAGCAAAAAAAAAAAGTTTTTAAAAAAAGAATCTTAACTGTCAATTGATATTGCCATTAAAAAATAATTCAGATTAATGGCTGCATTTAAGTAATGACAAAAAGCAATGCTATATATAAATATATCCATAAAGTTTCAGGATGGTAGAGTGATGCATGATCTAAAACAGACCGAAACAAGACTGGGGTCATGTTTACATCGCCATAGTTCTGTGAAGCAGTGGTCTACATGCTGATTACATGTCCATCACACAGTGCCTTTGGAAGTTGTCCAAACTGTTTCCACCCCTGCCAAGGCAAACAGCAGCATTTCTGAAACACGTAGTGCCCTTGTGTGACCAAAAGAATCTGTGGGAAGGAAGAGGCTCCAACTACCTGCCTTGCAATTTAATGCCAAAAAGAAAAAGAAAGAAAGAAAGAAAAGAGAGAAAGAGAGAGTGCAGTACTAAGGACATAAGGAGGCCATTTGTTTCCAAGATGGAGAAGGGACGGAATTGTTTTGGATGTTTGTGGTAGGAATGGTGGTAAGAATGTTCATGGTAGAGATGTTGAAAGGATGTTGAAAAATCTGTAAGCATATCTATCAAATCGTACATGCTGTTCTTACTTATGGGCTGCTTTTTTGTACATTTACTTGACCTACAACATCTAGATTTAGTTCTGGGTTTGTGATAGATTTCCTCCCTTCTCCTTTTGTGTCTTGTCTTTTTTAGATTGTAAGCCTGAGGGCAGGGAGATGTCTAATTAACAAACTGTAAGCCGCTCTGATAGCCTTGGCTGAAGAGCGGGGTATAAATAAATAACTATTATTATTATTATTATTATTATTATTATTATTATTACATTTTTGGATGACAAATCCCGCACCCCACAAAGGTCAGGGAATTCTGGGTACCCAAATACAAAAGGTAACTTTTTCAAGTTCTGGTGTGTGGCTCCTGGCAGACTTGTCTGGCAACAGCAATAGAGCAACAACAGCACCCTGAGCAGCACTGGATGGTTGGGCATCCGTCATTTAAATTTCTCAAAATGCTCCAGAATTATGCTTTATCAGAGCCATGGATACTAAAACAGCAGTTAAATAAACTCACCAGGGCTCTTTCACACTACGCATTTACAGTACTATGATTCCACTTTTACTGCGATTGCTGCATGTGTAAAAACCTGTTGTTGAAGCAGTAAAGCTCTTTGCCAGACAATACAAGTACCCCTTCCTAAACTATAAATCCCAAGAGTCCATAGGATGGAACCATTGTAATTAAAGTACGATCAAAGTGCTATAATTGTGTAGTACGAATGCTCTCCTGATGCTTCTCAGAATTCCAGTAAAGGATAACACAAGTAGTTGAGAGGGAGACCCCAACAGATGCCTGGGAAATGCAAGTGGTGGTAAAACTCATCTGCAAACTAAAGTAGGGTATGAAAATAGGTAGTAAAAGAGAAGGGAGGGAGAGAGGGTAAAAAAATGAGGAGATGTGTTCTCATTACAAGGATGGGCAATATGTGGCCCATATCCCATGTGCAGATTCCATAGCCCATTTTTTCATCTGCTGATGCTTCTCCCAATCCCTAGGGCACATGGAATCCTCTTCTATAGCCTTTCCTTTTCATATTAAGCCTCTTTCACTTTACACCTCCCAGAAGAATGATTTGGCTTAAAATGAATGTGTGTCCTCCCTTGTATGTCTTGCTTAATATGAAAGGAAGGGTGGCTACTGTTACTTCATCTCCAAAATTCAGTGGTGTGGCAGTAAATTCAGTGGTGTTAGGAGGATGTGACTTGCTTTCAATGCCTGACAGCACCCACCTCTACTTTAGAATTTGCAATGCTTCTGGGATTTCCTTCAAGAGTTTTTCTCAGCTTCCCCCACCACCATAATCACAGTTCCCTTCCACTTTCCCTGCCAAGCAAATGACTGAAACAGGTTTCAGTCATTCCAATTCTCTGGCCTCCTGCTAGATAGTTTGCCCACTGCAGCCATCTTGTAGAGATAATTTGAATCCCTCCAGATGGTGGCTGCTATCACATGATATGCCCATCATATGCATTCACTATATTATTGGGCTAATTTTCTCCATCGCCCTCCAAATGTCCCAAAGGAACTTGGGGAAATGGCATAAACAAAATTATTCCTGTTGTTGTGTGCTTTCAAGGTGTTGTTTTTATTTATGGCGACCCTACAGCAAACCTATCATGAAGTCTTTTTGGCAAAATTTGTTTACTGGGGTTTGCCTTTGCCTTCCTCCGAGGCTGATGGCATGTCTAGATGGGCCATTTGCAGTGATTTCTCCCTGTCTTTGCATCACCCTGTCCAGATAATAAAGAGCCAAAGGCCCAGTCCAACTGCAGACTATCTACACATCAGAAGGGCAGTCCCTCACGGAATCTGGGCTATCGCTGCTTTAAAGTGAATTGAAAAGACTCACCATTTGCTTCAGATCTTCCCAGAATATTCAGAGCACTCTGGCGCAATGGAAGAAATGTTGATTCACACCTGGATTCTCTGTCAATTACATTTCATAGCTGTGCTTCACTCTCTGTCATCCCTTTCATCCTGATAATATTTAACAACATCTGCAGTAAAAGCACTGAGCTTTTGCTGAAAGAATTGCATGAGTATCAATTTAGGTATGGTGGAAAATCAGTTCGATACAGGATGTTTTGCTTTCCCCATGAAACCAGCTCAGCTTTGCCACAAATAAGATTTCCTAGAATGATCAGCTCTAACCAACTTGGAATGAAGAAAGCTGCCCCTAAGCTCACTGTCTGTCATGCACGTTTTCTCTATGGCATCTGTCACTGGTACCAAATCTTTCCGCAAAGACCCAAAGAAATCCCCCAAATTGCCTATCTGTGCTCCTCAGATAAACAGAGCAGCTGAGAATGTACTATAAATGTTGCAGACAACAAAATTTATGAAAGCTAGCTTTTTCAGCATATTCTTCATTCAAAACATCTGGTACAAGATTGTGCCAAAACTACGTTATTGGCTGTCTAGCTAGCAATTACAAGCGCACTGTACCTGTACATCAAATATGAACCAGCTGCACTGCATCACTGCTGATTCATCTGTTGAACATGCACCGCCAGGCAACAGTTTGGGCCAACAGTTTGATTTACACTGAGTCAAAGTCCAGTACATTTTAAAATGCTTCCATTTAGCCACGCTTTTGAGACAGGTATATGGGGGAAAGGGGGGAGATGTTTTGATCAGTACCATTACTTCTATTGAAACTTAAAGCAGGGAAATGTAAGGTACTTTGCTAGCTGGGGTTTCTATATAAGACTGATATCCATTGTGTGTTTCTTTCCTGGCTATGAACAACATGATGTTTCTACTGAGACCACACTCCTGTATGTTGTGGAGGACCCATGTATGAATGCATAAACCAGGGGTTGGGTAGATATGGGCTTGTTCACTCAGCCTCCTCCATCCATTGGAAGCAACATACATGTCAAGATCTCCCCATACTATAATGTATAGATGTGTTATAGCTATGGCAAATCAGTATGCAAAGGGATCCTGTAGCAACTTTGAGACTGAAAGAGAGAAGTTGGTAGCATGAGCTTTTGTAGACTTGGGTTTTCATATGAAGAAGTAGACTAAAGTCTACAAAAGCTTATGCTACCAGCTTCTCTCTTTCAGTTAGTCTCAAAGGTGTTACAAGATCCCTTTGCATACTGATTTTCCAGAATCATGGATATGTCTTTGAATACTATGGTAAAGCAAGCCATGGACTTCCCAAACAAGCACCTAAAACAGAGATTGGTTTTGCATTGCTCTTGGTATGGGTAAGGGGACTAGCCTTCTGCTGACAGAGAACTTGCAGAAGAATCATGGATTGTTAGGTACCACCAGCAGCCTTCAATAGCTTTACTGAATTAGGTCATCACAATGCTGCCTTGACGGTCTTGGGACAGAGAGGGCTAGATACACCCTTAGCTCCTCCAACATCCAGTTAGTGTTGAGGTTGTTGCACTGACCAATGCTGTGGGCATAACACACACACTGTCCTCCACATGTATAGCAAAATCATGCCTTTTGTGTCTCCTGTTCTTTGGAAACACATGCAAGCACATGTTTGCATATAGTTCAGATTCTGTGGGTTAAAACCCCTGGTGAATGAGTGGGTATAAACATGATTAAGAATCTCCTTCCTCTGCACCTTCTGCTATGCACATTGTTCCCTGAGAACAATATTTATTTAAATGGGGGTATCTGAACTCATGTGAGCCAGCATGGTATAGTGGTTTAAGCACTGGACCTGTTCAAAGGCTTTTGATGTTGCGCAGCACGTGAGGCAACACGTCAACGTTTGGCACCAGATTTTTCACCTTCGTGACTGTAGTCAGCAGCTTGTGAGCTGGAGAAACACCTCTCCCTTTCTCAGTGAGCAAAGAGACACTGTAAACTTCTCTCAGATGAGGCTTTTATTCTTAGAAGAAGTCCCACTGTGTACAACTATACTTGGACACCATCCACCATCCACACTAGTAACAACCCTCTCTGAGGTCAAATGCTCTTCACTACTCTAGCAAAGTCTCCGTGAGGCCTACTAAGCCTTGCCTCTCCCTCTGGTGTCACAAAGGATCCAGCCACCAGGGACGTAGCCAAGGGGGGGGTCCTTGGGGTCCAGACCCCCCCTTCGGTTAGATACAATGAATGGTGTGTGCTGCCGTGCCCAAGCCCCATTATAATGGTGGCACTTAGTCTGGACCCCCCCCCCCTTCCCAAAATCCTGGCTACATCCCTGCAGCCACCCTGCCTGAGTGACTTTTCAGACTGGCAGAATCATACAGTACTTGTTGACTATCTTTTTGATGCCACTTCCTGTATAAATGCCTAATCATTATGGCTCATAGTAACCCTTTTATGCCTGGTTACTATTAAAACCCACATTGTACATTTTCCTTGTGACTCTATATCCCAACAGGACCATGACACTGGAGATCAGAGTTCAGTTCCCTGCTTGGCCATGGAAACCTACTGGGTAACCTTGGGTAAGTCAGACATACTCTGAGCCACAGAAAACCCCATGACAGGGTTTGCCTTATGGTTGACATAATTCAATAACAACTTGAATGAACACAACAGTAACAATTTGAGTTAGTGTAATTCACATTTGTATTTGTGTGTCTGGTTTGGCCCTAATGAAATGCATTCCACAGAAAGCCTATTTCATTTTCTGGGCACTGGACAAGTCCAAAGGCTAGTTTCTTTGGGACCAGGGATCCTTGCAGAAATCAGATTTCTTTGCAGTACTTATTTTGTTCACAAATACACAAGCAGAAGACATCAAAGGCAATAAGTTCCTACAGCACGCAGCAAAAATATTGATCCTATATTAGATTCTCTAAAACTGAAGTCATCAAACAACTTTAAATAAAAGGGAATTCTTGATATTATGTTTAGTTACTTTAAACCCAAGCAGAACTGATGAGAATTCAGATAACATAGATAAAGTTCTTTTTCTTTGCTGTTAAAATAACAAGTGAAAAAATATATAATGTATATGTATTAATATATATGACCTTGCACTTGTTAATGTATGCAATAAACTTTAATTATAAAAAATAAAAATAGAAGAGTAACCATCTTCCCAGACTGTTTTCAACTCAACTAAACTTGCAGCAGTCTTTACCTCCACCTAGCTTTCATTTTCTTTCTATATTCAAACTTATTGAAAATGGTTACAAGTTGCAAGTCCCTTCCCCGCCCTCCAAAAAGCCAAGCCCTGGTCAGTGTCATATTCCAAAGGCAGGGGTGGGTGAAGATTTCCAGGCCTTGAAGGAACCTTCCTGTTCCTTCATCAAGTCCTTGACTAGTACTCATTAGTCTGTGTAAACCTTGGACTCTTGGGTGAAAACCAGCAATATATATTACTGCAGAAACATACACCTTGATTTCTTGTGGCTTATCCTGAAGCTTGGAATGTTTTGTTTTAAGTAATGAATTGAGATTTATTCATTATTGTTTTGTGCAGAGTGGCATGTTACCTCTTGCTTTAAGAGTTTCTTATTAGTAGCCCAGTATTATCTGAATTCTGTGAAGTTATTTTTTTGTTAGAATTTAGCAAAGTATACTTTAAAAATTGGGAAATAACCCCATTTGCAAGGTGTAGGCCAAAAACATCTGGAAGGCCACTATTGCCATCTCTGACTTACTGAATCATCCTTGCAAAAACATAATTATCAAGGAGTAGTAAAAAGACACCTCACAAAGTTTTTCTCAGAATGTTTCACTCAGTGATTTTAAAACTGTGACACCAAAAATGTATGTGCATGCTCAGCAGAGGGTTTCGGGTGCCTTTTTTCTCTTGAAGCTTTCCTCCTAAAGCACAAATTTGCCAGCTTTATAGCCTTTGAGCTACATTGTCGTTGTCAACTCATCTTCCATTGAGGAATCTATGAGCATCTGGAACCATATCCTGCCTGGAGCTGGAGGAGTATGTTTCCAAATGTGTGCATTGAGTTCATGGGCATGGCATCACTAATAAGGTGCAGGGGGTGTTGGCCACAGCAGGTGACTCCCTAAAAAGGGATGATACCACTGCTTCCCAAACATCTACAATTTGGCAGAAATAGAATGTGGTGTTTGCCTGAGTCTCTTAGGACTGGAGCGCTGCTTTGGCATGGCTTCCGGACTCTTAGGATGCATGCATCATTTAAATAGCATACCTCCAAAGTGACCCAAAGCAGCTTTATTTTGACCTGTCTGTACGGGGCCTTTAAAACACTGAAGAGATAGTGTGAGTGGTGAGGCTCATTGAGAGGAAAAAGAAAAGACCTCTTTTAAATTTAATTGTTGTTTTAAAAATTACTTTAAATTTTTTTTATTCTTTTTTTAAAATAAAATATCATATCTTACCAAATTTTCATTTTAGCCACATGAAACTATATACACGTAAATAGATTTAGGCTGTGCATGTAGTATTGTAATTTAAAGATACAATTTTAATTTTGCTAGTTGTTTATGCCACAACTATTACCATTACATTCAGTGATATATGGCAATTATAATTTATGAGTAATATTAGTACAAAAAACATTACTAAGGATTCTGTATGACATGGTATGGGATGAGGACAATGGAGGAGTGACACGATGTGTTACCACACTGGATGACATCAATCCTAGTGCCACCACTCTTCAAAGGTATCATCAAATGAGCTTATTGGACATCACCATTAGCACATATTATTGAGAATGCTCCCTAAAACACAGTCAACAATTGTTACCTTTGGCTGCAAATTCCAAGGCAAATCAGCATTGGTTATCAAATTGCCTTGTTTAGCAGCTTATTACCATTGGAGACGGGTGTTTTCCATATGAGTGGAGTGGGAAATCTGCTTAAGCTATCACTCTAAACTTTAAAAAAAACAATCCTAGGTACTGAATTTTTCACTGACCCAGCAGCATGGGAACCACCATAGCCTATGGTTGCTGGACAAATTAGTGATGCTCTCCAAGCTGTGTTGTCTACCACCATTTCAATTTTCTCCTAATCTGGAATGGAATAGATTTTAGCTAGATTAAAGGAGCTTGACTAAATTTTCAATTTTCTACCTCCTTAGACTTGTTGCAAGGCTGTGGTGGCTGGGTTCCCAACCACCTGAAGACTTCTCCTGAACTACAAAGGGTTAATCTGGGAGGAGGTACATGCTAATGAGAGATGACATCACATGCTAATGAGCAGCTACATCATAGCTGACGTAAGGCTCACTTGGCCAATCAACAGTGCCAGAGCGGCAGTTTCAAAAGATTCCAAGAGAGGGGTTTAAATACCCCTGTAGGACCATGTGTCTTTTGTTCTCCATCTTGGCTGGTTTGGAGAAACCAGAGGTCTGTCCTCTGAGAGCCGGAGGACTGGCTCTGGCATGCAGGTAGAGTTGGCAAGGAGCCAACTCCCTGATTCCAAGAACTCCACAAGGACTGCAAATCCCATCATTGTGTGAGTAGCTTAGGAACAGTGTTAGTCAGTACGTCTAGGTTTTGGTTATGTTTATCTAATAGCTTGCCTGAAATGAATATCTTTGTAACTGTGTTTTCTGACCTGTCAGGCAAGGCGGCCTGGCATGAGTGATACCTTCCTATTCTATACTATTTCTTTAAAAATAAACTTCTTTCTTTTAAAAGCATCTGCTATCTCTTTGGGCTCCTGTACACGTGCCTTATCTCGGTTACTGATTGCTGTGGGTTAGCAAGAAAGGAAACTAGATCTCTCTCTCAAGCAAGTCTCAGTGTGTGCTTGGGAAATATAGTTTATTGTGCTTGGGAAATATAGTTCATTGATAATTCACTGAGTGGTGGCAGCGGAAGATTAGTTCTTTTTAAGGGATCTCCCTGAGAGTAATGGCCACGCACAGGGCTTTGCTCTCAAGGAATCATCACAAAGGCAAACCACACTTTACCTCAGAAATTCACACATTTGTAAAGCTTGCAATGCATTTCAGAGAATTAAAGTACACACAAATACAAGCCCACATTTTTTTTTAAAAAAAGATGAACAGCTAAAACACACACAGCTACAAAACACTCAAGCCCACCTTAGCCAGTGAGAGAAATGCATACAAAAACGTGTACATTTTAGGAAAACACAGGTGGAAAATACAGAAAGAAACAATAAAGTCTGTCAACCTGACATAAATGAAGGATGGAATAAGAATATAGATGTGATTTGGAGGTATGCAAAGAATGGACTTTTTCACATCCCTACTCCTGAAAAGACCCATAATTTACACTTCAAAGCCACTGCCTCAAACCGTGTTAACTTTTCAAACATTCTCCCTTCCTCCTCCCTGATCCTCCTCACATGTACAAAGGCAGGCACTTTCAGTAATATATAATAAATACAGATACACAATGTGCCTCCACAGGTTGGATCCATGTAGCCAGGGCTGAGACTGAAATACCAGAAGTATTAACAGTATGTCTACACTCTGCAAGAACCATAAATATCACAATACAGCCAATCCCTGTGTGGTTTCTAGTCCAGGGATGGTAAGACATCCACCACCCCCTTGCATGTCTTAGACATCCATCCAAACTTATTGGCTTCCTCATCCAAAAATGTAGAAGGTCATCACTGCAAGATTTGCTTAATCAGTGCAACACATGACTCATACAACTGGATCTCCCTCAAATGGTGGGTCCAATTTAACATCCTGATTCTGGACTGCATGTCCCTCACTGGGCTAGGAAATCAGATTGTTTCGTGCATTCTTGCTTATCTAAAAATGTAGCATGCTCTGTGGATGATAGTTGCAGAGGGGAAGGATATAGATCTAGGCAGGCTAATCATGTTGGGATCTTGGAGCTACAAGTGGTTTTGATGCTTGCACTCCATGGCTGGAAAATCCATCCATGAGATTTGCTATAACATGGCCTGCGAGTGTGCTGTATGGAGGAGCAATGCCGACCATAACTTCACCCCAACAAATGAATTGCGCGCAGAGAATGCAATATCCTCCCAGTTCTAGGTGAATGGCATCCCCAAGAGCTGAAACAGATCCTGCAGGTGACTGACACTCTATAAATACCAACCAGACAGGTAATAATGCATCTCTCACACTCCTGTGTGCAGTATGTTTTCCTTATCAAGATAGTTCTCAAAGGAAAAAGTACAATATTGGACTCTCTGTTCCTGCAAGGATCAACGGAAAGAGTATTCCCCCTCCCTTTAGCACCTCCAAACTTTTACTGCACTGTCTCTTCGTGATCTGTCCTGGCTTCTTTCCACTCAGCTGTTATCAGCTTTTCTTAACAAATAGGCCCTTTTAGCAACCTACATTTCTTCTGCTGGTCCAGTTCTTGGCAGGTTTTCTCACTCCCTGAAGAAATGCTACATTTTTATAGATCAGGTGTCTTTGTATGCTCCAGTTCCTTAAGTCGTGAGCTCATAGAAATGTCAGTTTTATGTGTATTTATGAATGATAATGTTTTCATTCCCAGTTTCTGGAAAGGGGTGGCACGTTTCTTCCGGACACAAGCTTTAGTAAGACAGATTGTAGTCCTTGGTAGCCAAATCATTAGAAATGGGTGAAGTTTCTAAATCAGTGCTTGCAGCCTCAAAGGAAAACTCTTTTCCCCTTTCCTTGACCTGTACTTTAGACCTGCAGAGAATTCTCTTACACTAAAGACACTTGATTCATAGGCAGAAAAGTGTACATTTTATAAATAAATAAATGTAATGCAATTGGAGTGCAATTGGCTGGAGCAAAGGAACTTTCAAAACTCATTTAAGTTTTCATTTTGAAGCTAAGCAAATTTCTTGACATTGTACACTGAGTGCACGGCAGATCACTTGGGAGCCATCTTGGGATCTGATGCTTTATGCCCTTGGGTTGCTATGTTATTGAGTAGATCTGCTTGTTTTATTCTTCTTTTACAACAGGTTCTTATTGATATTTGCAGCCACCTCAGGGGTCCTTGAGAAGACTGAAAAGTAAGGTTTGCATGTGGCTATGGCTGTGTTGGCCATGCAGCAGCAGACAACAAAATCCAAAATCCACCAATAAACCCAGTACATATGTTGGTCAACCAAAATGCAGAAAATACATCATGAAAGCTTGCATAATATATTTTCTGCATTTTGGCTGGTCAATAAAGGTACAGTATTGTTCTTTTGGGGGTTTAGGATTTCGTTGGAGATAACATATAGACATCAGGACTAGTAGGCTCATCATCCATAAATTTGCCTAATCCACTCTAATTCTTTCTGAATGAGGACTGGATCTTTTGTTTGCTTAGCAGTAGATTAGCCAGTGTCAAGGGTTATCTGAGAGATTTGTGACTATGACTTTCTTCTACTTTTCTACATCTGAGGATAAATAGACAAGGGGGAGGCTAAACTTGGGTAGCTTTACTGCCACCTTTTGAATAAATTTTAGTTAATCTCCAAGAGATATGTATCATTAGTGCTTTGTGCAGGCAAGCAGAATTCCAAGCAATGAAAAAGCTCAAGGGTTCCAGCAGAGAATTCTGTTTTCTCAGGAGAAGGTCACTGGTGATTTATGGTTTGCTTACACACATTCTCCCTCTTCAGAATGGGCCACAGTTGTATTCCAAATTATATCAACATTCAGCTTTGTTGTCATCCACTGTGACTTATGGCAACCCTATACCTTAAAGGCACCCGATCTTATCTGATCTTAAATGATAAGCAGGATCAGCCCTGGTTAGTACTTAGATGAGAGACTATCAATGAAAACCAATGAATATTTTAGAGGAGAGAACTGACAAAACCACCTCTGAGTATTCCTTGCCTGAAAAAATCCTATGAAATTCATGGGATTATCCTAAAATCACAGGTGACTTGACAGCACACATACACATGGATGAGAAATCTTCAGGAATACCAGTCATCTACTGCCTAGTTCAGGTGTTGCACACTCAGGGCTTCCTTTATTGATTTAATCCACCTATACGGATATTCAACAAGCCACCTGAAAATGATTTATCTAGGTAGAATTCATAGACAAAACTATGTTAATCTGGAATATCAGTATGCAAAAGGATCTTGTAGCACCCTTGAGACTAACTGGGAGAAAGAGCTTGTAGCATGAGCTTTTATAGACTTAGATCTACTTCATCACCTGCTGCTCCAGGGGAAAGGACCAAGAAAAATACACACGGGAAGGTGCACTAACAGAGGAGCTCAGACATGATTCAGCAACTATCCAAGCACATGGTTAATAAAAATATTATCTCCTATTTATTCTTGTTTTCTCCGGAGGTATTTGAGGAGAAAAGCTATTCTTCTTTGAACCGGTACAGCTTGAGCCACATCACTTTCTGGCAGTGCCTACATCACTTCACTGGAGTTTTTAGATTAGATGCTTCAGGATGGGTGGGAAATAAATCAGCTTTGACTCAGCACATAATACAATAAAACTATGAGCGTAGACAAGACCCAAGAGACCTATTTCAACAGTGCATTTGTAATATATAAACTTCATGAGGATTTAGGATTTCCAAACATGAGTTCCAATTTTTATAAGCCATTCAGTGAAACAAGAAGAACTCTGTTGAATAGTATGCACCCTGTTTTTCTTCAGAGGCAACCTGAATTTCCTTCTGCAGAAGAAAATATTTATCTGGGTGGTAGTGGTGGTGGTGGTGCAGATTGTGGTCAGTTTTACTTACAATGTTGGTGGACAAATGGGAGAAAACACATTTGCTTCATTGCAAAATAACCCGAAAATACTGCAATAAGAATAATTGAACAAAGCCCAGACAATAGTCTGCAATGCTATACTAACATCCAACTTTTTAACATAGCTACTGGAAAGTGTTTCAGGTCAAGAAGACCAAAGATGGTAGGGTTATGGGATGAAGCCCTCAATGAAAGATATTGATGAGACTGGAAAATCAGCCTTCACCAAGTTGATGTCCTCTGAATATGGTGGACTTCATCACCCACAGAGCCATACAGCAGGAGAGCTAAATTGCACTTCTGACTTATGTCAACCCTAAGGTGAACCTATCACAGGATTTTCTTTGCAAGGTTTTTTCAGAAGGGGTTTGCCTTTTCCTTCCTCTGAGGCTGAGGGAGTGTGATTTGCATGAAATCACTCAGTGAGCTTCTATGGCCAAATCAACCCCTGGTTCCCAGAGTCCTGTCCAATGCTCAAACTACTGCATCACACTGGCTCTCACCTATAGGTTAGTATTGTACCATGGTATAGTTTTTTATAAGGTATTCTATCTTATATCTTTGCTACTGCACTGTATATATTCACAATACCACAAAACAGTATTGAACAAATAGTGATGTTACACAGAATGGGAAATGAGGCTGTTCAGTAGATTTAGCTCATCTGATGATAGTAGAAACAAAGTATATATAGTCTGAGATCCTGCATCAGGAGACAAGGCTATGGAGACAGGCATCTGCATGGCATTCCCCTGAAGATAACTCTTGCAGTGCATCCGACTGCTGGAAAAGAGTTGGATGTGTCCCCATTCATTCTCCTGCTTTCCACCAACACATAAATGGCTGTGATGGTGGTATGAGGGGAAGCATTGCTTAAAAGGTGATGGGGGGCAAAATTTAGTCATTGCTTGCTTGTAAGAAAATGCCAACCTACGCAATGACTATAAAAGTGAATTGTGATGGCATGAGTCAGATTTGTTGCTATGTGCTTTCAAGTTGTTTTTGACTTATGGTGACCCTAGGGGTTTGCTGGGGCTGAAGGTAATTCACCCATGGTCACCAATGGATTTCCATGCCCAAGTGGGAAATCAAACCCTAATCTACAGAGTCCTAGTTCAATGCTGAAACTACTACACTACACTGGCTTAAGTCAGATTTACACCATTGTAATTTAACAACAAGATGTCAGCTGATTATTCTTTTCCCTGCTGTATTTTCGGAAGTGGCATGAAGGTCCCAACGAGTATTTGTCTTAAGATCTGATGAAGAGACTAAATGCTAGAAGAACCTCCTTAGATTTGTTTTTGTGATGCTGTTATTTCAGTTCTGGCATCTGCTGTTTTTAAACCAACTGTATCTTATTCCTAAAAATATATAGTAAAGGGAAGAGTAGGAGCAACAGGAACAGCAACAGGAGCAGCTATTTGGATACATTACTCAAAGATAGGTGAAACTCAGTTATCCATATCAACCAAGTTCAAAATCTAAAGTTTTTCTCAACCTGTATCCAGCTCGCTATGATTAACCTGCAGTTAATATAAAAATAATAAGAAAAAAGTCAGGGCTTTCTAAATCTAACGAAATTATATTTCAAATAGTCATATTTATCACCTTTAACGGAGGCCAAAGCCTAACAGGAGCACTGAGAGGAGTCCTCCGTATGAAATTGGGATGGAGCGGGGACATATTCCAGCTACATAAAAACTAACTGAAACAAGTGGCCACTGGTTTCCATCAAGAAGAGGAAAATAATTCTATTTGATCCCTTCCCCTCCCCTTAATATATTATGAACAGTTTAACAAACAGTTGAAAGATTTGTTTCAGCTCTAGAAGCCACAAACCAGGTACCATTTAAGGCTAAATGACTTTACTGTTAATTAAAAATCAGCATAATTTATGGCACATCCAAGACCCCTACTTGGGCATCATTTGCTGTGTGGGCCTTCTGTTTATCCAAACATTCTTAGGAATTACTCAACTGTTGAACTATTTAATGTCAAGCATTTCTACATTGTAGTTGTGTTTCGTGCTCACTCTCTCTTCTTTTGCTCACTTTTAGCTTGCAGCTTCTCCATCCATAAATATATCAAGATATATTAGAAGCAGAGACTTTATCTCCATGAGAGCATTAGGGAGTAGCTTTCTCTTAGTTTAGGAGACAAGAAAAATCACTGGGGTTTTTTCCCTTTGATTTTGAGATTTGATTTATTAGGGTTTACTTTCAAAGCTTCTGTTTCAACTGCACTAACTCCCTGAGTTTTTTTCATGCATAACTGAGATTTACTCACTATGTTTGTGGGTACAGATTTATACACATTGTGCGTTTTTTCTCAATTCAACTTGAGCTTTTAAAAAAAAAACAGGATAGGAGACATATTAAGTACATTTTTCTGAATTAACAATTAACTGGCTGGAGCCCAAATTAAATTATAGTGGTTTGAGGAATGGGCTTCAGGTAAAATTAACAATGACTGCATTCCAGATCTTTCCTAATATAATTTTGTAAGCAGAAGTCTCTTCACTAAATAACAGATTTGACATACCAAACAAACTCAAAGGAAAAAGACAGATCGACTTTCTGGTCTTGGTACAGAATCCCCCCCCCCCTCCCAAATAGTAGGGGGAGCTGGGAAAACATATGGAAGATCTACAAGAAAAAGTAAAGTAATTACTCATCCTCAGATTTTTATGGCACATAAAAGTGATCCTCAAGCAAAAATGAATAAACTGTCCATCCTTGTTTTCTGAGCAATTTTCTTTGCTGTACATATGTTTTGATAGAAATGTCCATCATTTTATTAAGAAAATGTTATTTGGCTTTGCCACTCTCCTTTCTGATTCATACATCTATCTTCCACTCAAACATATGGGAGGCTCAACAGGCTCATATAGGAACATTTTGTCTCTGGGAAATACAGTATGTGGTCCAATATAATCTGATTTTTTTCCCCAAGGACCAAGAACATATATCTCCATCACAATGTATTGTTTTCCTTCCCTGGAGAGTTCCCAGGACCAGTCCTCAACAATGACAGGCGTCTTTGTTTGTTTTCTCTACCACTATCTTCCCGACATGGAACCCATGAGTCAAGACCTGTTGACCTTCATTATTTCCATTTGAAAGATGTTAGGCAAGATAGATATTGGTCTACTAGTGGCTTCAGCTATTACAAAAAAAAAAAAATATATCTATTAGCCAAATGGTCATTTGAATTCAGCAGTCAAGCAATCCTCTTAAATTGGAAGTGAACCTTGTGCATGGCCCAATGCATTCAGATGCATGGAGTCCCAAAAACAAAATTACTTGCACAATTGACTGCATGATCTAAATCCACTTTCATGGGGCATAATGCAAAATATTAAAGCCTATGAAATTGTAATTTAAATTTAAATTGTGCTAGTTGTTTATGTCACAACTACTACCATTACGTTCAGTGATATATGGGAATTATGATTTATGAGTAATATTAGTACAAAAACCATTACTAAGGATTCCGTATGTTACGGTATAGAAGGAGGTCGGGGAGGTGACCCCGTGAGTTACCACACCGGGTGACACCAACCCTAGTGATACCACTGCACACATGGTGTGTCCAGATTTTCTTGTATGGGAGGCAAGTATGCCTGTTTACATCTCATTCAGTAGCTCAATCTGAATCTATTTACCTGGATGGCTGCAAGAGAATTCTATCTGAAACCACTGCCAGCCAATGCAGGCATTACTGACTCAGGCTGACTAGTTATCTGACATGGAATAAAGTAGATTTCAGCAATAGACAGAGCTTAGTAAAGTCACTTTTGGGGGTGAGAATTCCCAGAATCCCCCAAGGAACATAGGTCTACTGCTGTTTTCTGCACAAAAATGCTGTTTTCAGCACAAAAATCCTGCATACAGATTTTTGCACAGAATTAGTCCCAAACTGTGAACCGTCTTCAGAAACCACACCATTTTTGAGGACTTTCTCACACCAGGAAAAAATTGCTAAAATTAATATTGCTTCCTTCAGGAACAAAATTAGTGAAGAATTATATCCCGATTCCCTATTTGCATTTAACTTACTTAATACCGCCAGGATATCAGAAAAGGGCTTCTGTGAAATACCAAAAGCCAGATGTCTGAGAATATATGAAGTACATACTCCTGAGCAGTCAACGGGTAAAGAGACATTGCCTGACCAAGGTATATACTGTTACGACATGCAGTCAAGCATACTGATATACACATAGTTGCATGGAAGTCTAAAATGTGATTTATAACTTATGCTTGATCTTCATGCAGTGATATCCCACCTGCTTACATTTTCTTTCTCCCACCTCTCACCCACAGTACTTTTTGACACAGATTTACTTTATGTTACATTTGGGTTTTTTCTTTTTTGACAAATACTTCCAAAATCTGAAGTAAATACAATTTCCTTCTTCCATCTCAACTTTCAGAAAGTCAGCAATCAGCACATTTTCCAGCAAACATCTCCTATCACAAATTTTATTCAGCCAATGGAGACAAAGCAAGAAAAATACCTCCACCTAGTGGCATTTTTCTGGATATACCATACCAGAAGATTTAGTAAAACTTGATGACTTTGTTTATGGTATGGCTGTTGTATTTAATGATGCAACTATTCATGTTGTGTTGTTAGTCTCCTTTACTGTAACTGTAAGCAGAAGATACAGTGCTGACCAAATAGGCATTTGGAAGATAAAGGGATGGAAACAAGAAATGCTTGTTGGTCACAAAAAGGAAATGTCTTGGCCATAAGAAAAATTCAAAGCCTCTATTAGAGCAGTACCTTTATTGGGTCAGCTTCAAGTCATAGAATTGTATACTGTATACTGGGAGAGAATTATAAGCACCTCCAAACTACACATCCCAGGATAACGCCATAACAGTTGAAGCCACAAACAGTTCAGGTTTTTTAAAATATTAAATTTATTAAAATTATTCAATAAATAAAACAATAAAAGATGGCAAAACCCCTACAAAATAACGCAATTATAAAACTGGACATTCAATAGCACCGCACATATAATCCTATACAGATTGAATTTTTTGAAACACATCAGACCATAATGACAAATGGTAAGATGGTGAGTGGACAGTTATATTTTGTGTGTTAACAAACTCAATAAAATCAATAAAAGGAAGCTGTTTTTCATAAAAAGATTCTTGGGTTTGTGGTACTAAGATACATTTCATTTTATGCTATAGCTTCTCCATTAGCCATTGGTCCCAAACTCGTTTCCACCAATTTATCTAGGGACACAACTTCTGTCTACCAAGCTTTCGCCACTTCAAGCTGAGCTGCTGTCAAGAGAAAAGTAATCAACATTCTGTGCCTTAAATATTCATTACCCGTAGTATAGACTGAAAGTAACAAGAGAACTGGACAGAAGTTGATTTTTTATTTAGTAATTAAAGCAATCTGATTGAGCACTTCATGCCAAAAGGAATTAATTCTGGGGCAGTTCAAGTTTATTAAAGAGGGGTGTTCCAAATGCAACCCAAAATGAGTTGCCAGATTCTCCAGGAAGTGGGGAGAAATGAAGGCAGAGGAAGCGAAAACTAAACTCTGTTGCAAAGGAGGTGCGCATAGTCACTGCCAACGAAGAAAAATAGTAGGCTCTAAAAATTTTGAAATATTTCATTGTCTATCCACCCTCATCCCTGTCTCAGAATAAGTTAGCTTTCTGTATTCCCTTTCCCTGGCAAAAATAAAAGATTGTGCTTACACCCTATAAACATTAAACTAGTAATTCCTAAGGAAAGGAAGAACGCAGAGATCATTTATGACTGTTCATGAGTAGAAATATGTATCTCACAAGGGAGATACTTGTTTAAGACTATACTAATTCACTCTGTTTTAGATTCCAGTCGGGACCAACAATAAGGACAATGTGCACTTTTCCAGCAATTTTATTTGCTAAAAAGTAAAAATTAAGCTCACGTTGGTGCACAAGTGGCTGGTTTCTGTACTTCTAGAAGTATTATGTCCCTCCAGGGACCGATATAAGGAAGTGTTTGTGCAGGAAATAAAAATGCTTTTATGATTGAAGTGTTGCAAAAATATATATAAAAATTATAGTCATTTGGGATTTCAAAAAATGAAAGTTGGATGCCATAATGGTAGAGAATATTTGTACTCTGGTGCTGTTAGATGACATGCTTGCATAGGAGCCAACTTTCACATCTGCATCCTAGCTATGAGGAGGTGGAGCACATATCATACTAATGCTTTGTTTGTGGTGACATGTGGGCATGTTGGCTTACAGGGATACTTTTGTGCATGTTCATCATGAAATGTTTTGTTCAAGAACACTGTAGGATGTCCTATCTTTGCCACCATGTTACAGAACCATGTAGGTTTTCCTGCCTCTGCCACCAAATGTGAGCAAAGAAAGAAAGTGAGCCATCTCACACATGAGAACTTTTTGAAATTTTAAGACATAGGTCTACAGAACTCTCTGCCAAAAAGCAGTCTCAAATGTGTCTTTTTTTTTTTAAAAGATCATCCAATAACCACCTCAAAACAAACCTTCTGAAATGTATATAATTCAGTAGAGTGATTCCTACAGTGCAGGCATGAGACTGACAACATCGCTACAGATAAGGCAAACAAAATGAAAATCTTTATTATGGGAAATTTTTAATCATTCTGTAATTAAATGGTGGAATAACTTACATGAAGTTGGGTTCAAAATGTTTCTTTTGAGAGCCCTTCCCACCATATACATTTTCAATAGCTTTCCTTCAGAAGAAATTTCCTTAAATGCCAACTTAGCCAATCCTTCACAATCAGAAATAGATGTTGTACTTGCACTCCTGTACTGCAACCAATTTTTGTCTGGTTTCTAGGACAATTCTATTTCATAATAAATTGCTGACGTTTCCCCCAATTTCAGCTGTAGCCTACTAAAGCTGCTTCATAATTTGAATCTCAAAGCTACAGAATGCACATGAATCTAACTTATCTGCACTGCACGACTCAAAGCAAACCCTCAAAACTGAAATCCTCTCTCCAAGAAAATGGCCTGGAATCCTGTATGAGAGTTGCATCTTCTTAAGTAGACTTACATGTGCAAGAATTAAAATTAGAGCTGGAAAGATGTACAAAGTCCATATCCAGTAGAGGGCTGCTGTTATGTAACTACATGGCAAAACTGGCAAACAGACTGATGCACAATGGCAATGATGTGCATTGTGTCAGTCCCAATAAGCATCTGGCAGCAATGCACATCGGGCTCTTATGCTGGTGTCATGTTACTCATCTTAAAAAATCAAGCACAGCAGGAGGCTTACAATGTGACTAATAATATGTTACTCATCTTCACAATTCACTAACAGGGTTTCCTAATGTATCTGCTATCTAATTAAGTGTATGCAAAATGACATTGACTGAAAGGTCATATAGGATTCTGGTGATGATTTTTTAAAATAAACTTCCTTTTCTTCCTTTTTTTTAAAAGGACACATTATAAAGTGCTGTGGGCCTCTGGTAAATTAGTGTGCACCAACAAGCCAAACATTGGTGCGGTACATACCGCCAACAAGCAACGTACCCGTGCCAATTCTACCCTGTTACATGTGAGCAGCATAACAATGGCGGCACCCTGTGTATACGGGTGCCGTCATTGTTACGTAACCGCCACATGGCATCTGCACATTGCCACGTGGCACTTACATAACGAGTGCACCAGTAGCGCACTTGTTACACCACCCCTGCGGCTCAAAAAGAACCTGGTTTCTCCAGGTTCTTTCTTCTCCGTAGGGAAGCTGTGCAGTTTGGCAGCTGTGGCTTCCCTCCGGAGGAAATTAGGGCACCGGTAGGCCACCCTTTTCGTGCGGTCTGTCCCACACCATTGCCTCTTTTTTTCTGTCACCATATAGGACCAAACAGTTGTGTCAATGTTTATTCCAAGAGCAACTTGTTTATTTAATATATATCCTGCCTTTCTTGTGACACAGTATTGAGTTGGTAACTGCCTTCATGTTGACCTTAATTCATGGTGAACCTGTGAATGAAACACTTCTAAAGCCACCTGTTCTCAACTGCTCTGCTCAGGTCCTGCAGATTCAAGGCTGTAGCCTGCCTGAGTCTATCCATCTGGTATGTGGACTTCCTCTCTGTCTACTGTCCTCCACCTTTCCTGGTATTATTGTCTCTTCATGTCTTCTCATGATGTGGTCAAGTATGACTGTCTCAATTTAGTCATTCTGGCTTCCAGGTAGAGTTCAGGCAATCTGTTCTAAGACCCATTTGTTTGTCTTTTTGGCATCCATACATGGTGATGGGGAATGCAATGGTTTGGATAATCCTAACTTTAGTGTTCAGTTTTATATCTTTGCACTTTTATATCCTGTCATGGTTACCATTCCCAGTCCTAGTCTTCTTACTTCCTAACTGCAATTGCCATTATGATCAATGATCTATCAAAAGTATGGGAAATCTTTAACTATTTCAATTTATTCATCATCTAGATTGTTTTTATGTAAGTTTCCCATAGTCATTATTTTTGTTTTCTGAATGTTCAACATTAAGACCACCTTAGTACTTTCTTTTTTTACTTTTTTCAGTAATTGTTCCAAGCCTTTGTTTTCTCCTAGTAGTATGGTGTCATCTGCATATCTTAGATTGTTGATTTTCTGTACTTCAGTCTTCACTCCTTCCTCCCAGTCTAAACTTGTTCTGTGCATGATGTTTTCTGCATACAAGTTGAATGTAGGGTGGTAGAATGCACACTTGTCTGACCCCTTTGCCAATTGGGAACCATCCTGTTTCTCCATATTCTGTTATAACAGTAGCCTCTTGTCTTGAGTATGGTTTTCACATCAGGACAATCAAATGTTGTGGCACTCCCATTTTTCAACAGTATTCCATAGCTTTTTTGTGAACCATGTAGTCAAAGGCTTTGCTGTAATCTATAAAGTGTATGCTAATTTTCTTCTGCAATTCCCTAGTGTGCCCCATCATTCATCATCTGGTTGCAATGTGATCCCTAGTCAGTGGCGTCCCTGCACTGAGTGTCATCTGGTGTAAGAGGCTGGGCTTCTGGAGGTAGTGATGCTCCCTCTCCCCATGTCAACCCATCCTTTTCCTGATGAAGAAAAGGACAGGATGGCATAGGGGATGGGAGCATGTGGGAGGAGCAAGGGGATCATGAGGGAAAGCACATGGAGGAGCACACATGGGGGGGGCACAGGAGATGGGAGAACATGGGGGGAATGGTGCATGGGGGAGCACATGTTGGGATGGTGGGGGAGCACTGGGGGAGGGCCCGACTGGATATAATCCTCCCTTCTGGGGTAGGCCACAACAACACACCTCCCACTGACACCACTGTTTCTAGGGCCTCTTTGTTTTCCTGAGCCCAGCTTGCACCTCTGCAATTTCTTGCTGCATATATGGTAGGAGTCTCTGCTGCAGAATTTTGAGCATGACTTTGCTTGCCTTGGAAATTAACATACTGGTCCTATAGTTACTGCGATCTTTTGTGTCTCCATTTTTGTTGGATGGGAATGTATATTGATCATTTCCAATCTGTTAGCCACTTCAGCTAAGTCCAGATAAAATCTTATTATAAAAATGTTAATTAAACAAAGCATTCTATTAAAAGTAAGTGTGACACTGTTTAAAACACATTTAAAACATAATTAAAAATATGAATGCACAGCACACCTCAATAAAATACTGTTCTGCCAAAGGCTTGCCTAAATAAAAAGGTCTTATCATTAGAAAGAGAGGAGAAAAGTTCCAACCAACTCTCTCACAAAAGGGAATTCTTCAGACTGGGAGCAGCCACTGAGAAGATTCTTTTCTGTATTTTCATCAGAAAGGCCTGTGATAGTGGAAAGATTACGAATATTATATTACTAAAGATACAAATTTCACATTCCATTTTCATACATGAGAATAAAAAAAAGCCAAATGTTTTCTCCCAACTGGATGAAATAATGAGAAGGGTTAATTATTATTATGAGAAGATTTTTTTTAATGATCTTTCACATTTTGGGGCTTTTTGCAGCAATTTCAGAGAAAGTGGTTGTTTTTTGCAGAAAAGAAGTCATGTTCAAACTGCAACTTGTCCGTACAAAATATATTTTTTGCCCAAAATGCCACACTTCTATGGAAACATGAGGGTGTTGTGGTTTTTGTTTGGTTGTTTGTTTGCTTGCTGGCAGAAAAGACATTTGGAAACACCCTTTATTGTCAAGAGCAAAATATGTAAATATTTTCACCCAAATATATATATATATATAAAAATATATACATACACACACATATATATGCCATGACATTAAAATATTGCCATATATATGGCAATATTTTAATGTCATGGCAATCAAAACATTTCTAAAATAATTTTAAAGGAATTTAATGGCAAGGATCAACACATTTCCCAAAAGATTTCCACCCAAATTAACAGAGACTATAATGTGACAAAAGTCATCAGTGTTGTGTAGAAATAAACTTCCTTCATTGAGTTTGAGCTGGGACTTAAATAGTGTCACTATACTTTGGTAGCTCAATAAAAATAACAGAAGGTGGCAGCAGAGTACATATCTCCTTAGAATTCTACAGCATTCAATAGCAGTTGATTTAATATTCATATCCTACTTGAGTCAGGATACTCTTATCTTGTGCACTGCACATTAATTTCTCTTATGTAGCAAAATAAATGATAAAATAAAATTATACCATCTGTAGACAAAAGGATGCTATCTGAAGATTTAGGGGGCATGGATAACAAAGTGTAAGATCTCCCTATTAAATCTTGTTTTGAAATCTTTGTTCACAGGTATGGCATTGGCTGCCTAAAGGCACTCAGTCCTGTTTGATCTTGGAAGCTATGCAGGGTCTGCTCTAGTTAGTACTTGGATGAGAGACCCCCATGAATACCAGGTACTGTAGGCTATATTTCATAGGAAAGAACTGGCAAAGCCACCTCTGAGTATTAGTTGCTTAAGAAAATCCTATGAAATTCATGGGATTGCCTAAGTCAACAGGCAACGTGAAGGCACATACCAGCACACATGGCATTAGTCTTGATTTGAAAGGCAGAAGGGTAATAGACATTGCCTTCAGTAATCTGATTTCTCTTGCTAGATACCCAGTCCAAGTGTCAGTAAATTCTGATTGGCTATAGCTAGCATGAGAGACCCAAGGCAAGACTAGGATTGGGTACCAAGTATCCAACTATCTATCTCCCTGCTTAATCTGTCCACAGAGGTATTGTTAGCAGCCACTAGGCTTCTGGTCTTAGGGATAGATTTATTCCAGCTAAAGCTACATGTGTATGTGCTCTGGACTAATAGTCATCGAACTGTCTCAAATAATATCTGGCCTTGCAAACATGGCAGGCCACACCTTGGGCTTTGTTCTGGTGTGGCAGATAATGATTCATGAGTGGGGAACTAGAAATAACTCAATTTTCATAGATGGGTGATTATTTCCTCAAGTTTGACTTCTGGAGCTTTCTTAGCTTATGCAAGGATGCTGGGAAGACTGTGATGATGCACTAGATAAGAAGACAGATCCAAATTATCCTGGGTCTTTTAAGAGTTTTCCACAGTTTTAGTAGGTAGCTCTGCCAAGGACTCTGCCTGGAAGGAAACATTCACTTGGGTTGACCCTAGGGCCATGTCAACCTCTTGATATTCTGAGGAGCTTTGGGAAGCAACTTTGCTAAGTTGGAAGGACTGGGCCATTTTAGGCGCAAGGGAAGCTTAAAAAACAGGATGTCAATTGAGACTTCCTGTTTCTGACTAATTTCAAATTTCAAAGCAAGCAAACAAACAAACAAACAAAAAACCCTCCTGGGCTTGAAACTATCTAGGAACCCCACAAAACATTGTGAAATTGCTGTGTAAAAGGTTATTTGGAGTAAAAAATATTTTAAAATGTTGATAGTGGAGCATGGTGGAGCATGGCACAGGTGTGTGCACCTCCAATATCCCATGGAGGGCCTATGTGGTCCCCATTCCTGGAAGATGTTCACCCCTTGTTTAGGGGCTTCATCTAGTGCAGAATGTTTGAGAGGGCCATGAGACTGGAGCATATAATGATTCTTTACAGCTGCACTGGTTGCTGGTGAGTTTCTGGGTCCAATTCAAAATAGTGGTCATTTTCTTTAAAGCCCAAATAGCTTGAGATAAAATATATGAAGGACCACAGGCACTCATACAAGCCTGACAAGCTCTGGGATCTTGATTTCTGGGACGTAGTGAAGTCCAGCAGGTTGGCAAGCTCAAATGACAAGTCCTGTTCAGGGAGGGCCCTACCATGAACCATACTGCCCTTCGAGATTCACCATTTGCCATTAAATGAAATTTAAAAACTTGATTGCTCACATCTGCTTATGCTGAAGTTGGCTCAGGTGTTTAAAATGGATTTTGAAAATTGTCATATTGTTATTTTTACATACTAAGATTTTTTGTGCTTATTTATATTGATTTTCCATTGTTTTCATGAGTATATGTTTATCGATTTTTTTCTGTTTGTCTGTTTTATTATAATAAGTAACACTGAAGACTTTATAGCTGTTAAAGGCAGTGTGTTAACATTTTTAAATAAATGAACTCCTAGATAAACGAAATAGGTGGAAAGACAGTCACGTCCTGCTGATATTTTCCTTCTACCTAACATTGTGTGGGTGATACTATACTCAGCACTTCTGAGACCTCATTTTGAATGATGGTGTGTTTTTTTTACAGCTGAAGCTGTGATGAACCCAATTGTATCTTCACATGACACATAGTCTTTACAGCTCCTACATACAATTCAGTCTAGATGGACTGAGAAGTTATATGTTTACCTTAGACATCCTGCCTACCTCAGCCATTTCTTGCTGACATGTAAGATTGATGATACAAATTTGTTTACTGACTGGCAGCAGTTTGTAGGAGAACAACTCACAACTTTTACATATGAAGGCTCACCAATCAAGTACTGTACTTTTCACAACGCTTGAATTGTATTGCTCAGCTAGCTATCACACTGTTGTGGGATGAGTTGTACCAACACTAGTAGTAGCCCGGGTACAAAACTGGTGGCGCATCAGGGCTTCAGAATAGATCTGATGATTATCTGGCATGTTTGGGCAGTTATTCAGGCACCTTTGGTAGGGCGCATTGCTGATGCTTGCATTGCTGATGCTTGCATTTGAACTCTCGCATTCATTCTTTCTTTCCCAGCCCATTGTTTTCAGCAGTGATAGACAGTTGAATCTAGCTGCAGATTTAATTGCGCCAAGACAAAATGTCTAGATGACATGATATGGGTTAAGTATATAACCACAAATTTAATGCAAATTACAAGTATTACAAATTGGTCATAAATCAATCATAAATGAATCATAAATCAATCTCATGTAGATTACAAAACACATATCTGTTTGAACTGAGGTGGCATGGGGCCCAATGATTCTATGATCAGCAATAGGTCATTTGAGGCTGCCAGCCTGGCAGGCATTCAGGTCAATAGTTTTTCTCCAAGCCAATCAGTCTGTCTAGCCCCTATGGTCAAGTAGGGGTCACCAACATCCACCCAGACTGCGGGTAAAAAACCCTGTCCACCCACCTGCCCTGCAAGAGGCACTTATCTTTCTCCAATCTAGCTCATGCCCAATATGCCCTCTTCCCTTCCATATACACCCAGCCCAGACTGGCATACCCTCTCCCCAGTTAGTTGATATATAAATGCCTCTGAAATCCCACCTGATACCCCACAAGATTTGCAGTCTTACAAGATTTCACCTGAGGTCAGGCACAGGATGTTCATCAGATCTTGCCAAAAGTCTAACAATGACGACACCATCACACTCAGAGTCCACAGAAGCCACAGCATTGGCCCAGGCATGCCCTACACAAAAGCACTATCTTGGCAGTTTTGGGGTGAGTCTTCTCCATAGTTGTCCTGATGTAGCTGAAAACTGCCTCCTAGGAATTCCAGATGTAAAGGAGAGAAGGAGTATTACCCATGTCAACACCAGGAGTAGCCCAGGTACAAAAATGGTGGTGCACCAGGGTTCCAGAAATTGTGCAAATTGAGCTGGTCTGACGATTATCTGGCATGCTTGGACAGTTACTCAGGCACCACTGATAAAACCCAATGCTGATACTTACATTAGGTCTTTCTTTCTTTCTTTCTTTCTTTCCCAGGCCATTGTTTTCAGCAGTAACTGTTAG
Organism: Sceloporus undulatus; assembly: GCF_019175285.1. Lineage (NCBI taxonomy): Eukaryota > Metazoa > Chordata > Lepidosauria > Squamata > Phrynosomatidae > Sceloporus > Sceloporus undulatus. The sequence continues at coordinate 151,831,192 of NC_056522.1, read as the reverse complement.
CTGAATCTAGTTGCAGCTTTAATTTTCCACAATGCCCCTGATATAGCTGAAAACTGCCTCCTAGGAATTCCAGATGTAAAGGAGAGAAGTAGAATAGGAATGCATAAGAAAGATTTTATTCTGAAAAGGCAGCCCTGATAGAATAAAACCATTTTTATACATCCCAAGAGGGTCCTCTCCTCCCAATTCCACTAAATGAAACAATACCCCAGCGGATCTTGATTATCTTTTGATAGAGAAAAGAAGGTGGTGGCTCTACATAGTGTAAACTTGATCAAAACTCTGAAAAAACATTCTTTGGACTTTTTGTTGTTATTGTGTGTCTTCAAGTCATTTCCAACTTACAGCAACCCTAAGACGATCCTATCATGAGGTTAGATTTCCCAAAATCCTCCACTCAGCATGGCCAGTGGTCAGACTGGTTGGGAGATCTGGGGAGCTATACTCAATTAAAAGTAATTTTTATGAGCTCTAGGGTGCTGCCACACTGCAGAATTAATGCACCGCTTTAAATTACTATGGCTCCATCCTATGGAATCCTGGGATTTGTAGTTTGTTGTGTCATCAGAACTCTTTGACAGAAAATACTAAATATCTCAGAAAACTACAAAGGCCAGCGTTCCCTAGCATTGAGCCATGGTAGTTAAAACAGTGTCAAGCTGCATTAATTCTGCAGTGTACCAGAAAGGTATCTTTAATGAAAGAACAGAAGAGGCCTAAGAAGAAATGTGTTGACACAGCACACAACAATATGATGGGGAGAAATGTTTCCAGAAACAGAACTTTGATTGAGAGAGAGAGACTAACCTTTAATTACTTTTTATGCTAATATGTGTGTGATTTTTTTAATTACAATTTTAATAGTTTGTCAGTTGTAAAAAAAATAGCCATTTGTTTGTTGGTTTGGGGGGAGGGCTTGGTTGTATTGTTTCAGTGAAACTGCCTATTTAAATGGAACAAAATCAAAAGGAGAGTGAGAGTAATTTATACTCTAAGATTTCATTGTGGCAAATGAACAATTGTGCTTTAATTTCAAGTCACATTTTATGGAAACTTTTACAGGTTCAAATTAAAGGATTATTGGATTTCACTTTTCATCCGCATAATCCTATGATTTATGAAATGAATAATTACCTCAAACAATATTAAAATTGAGCTTTCACTATAAGGAGAGCTCAATTGAAGTTGCTTCCTGAAAGAGCGTCTTACTGATGGGTAGCAGTCATGTATCCCTCCTTTTCTGTATTCCTCATGTATACATGCATTTTGAGCCAGAGTGATGTGGTGGTTTGAGTGCTGAATAAAATTCTGGAGAACAGTTTAGATCCCCACTCAGCCAAGTAAACCCACTGTGTGACCGTGCGCAAGTCACACTCTCTCAGCCTCAGAGAAAGGCAAAGGTGAACCCCTTCTGAACAAATCTTGCCAAGAAAGCCCCATGATAGGTTCACCTTAGGGTCCCCATAAATTGGAAACAACTTGAAGGCACACAAGAACAATACATGCATTCCCTCTGTTTACTCTTTCCCAGTACAAAATAAAAAATGGTTAGCCATCTGTGTAGCAATATATAGCTACAATATAAATCCACACACAATGCATACACTCAGGGTACATCCACAGTTTGACACCACTTTAACTGCCAAAGTTCCATTCTACAGGGTCTTGGGATTTGTAGTTTTGTGAGTCTCCAATATTCTCAAGATTCCATAGGATGGCATTACATCACCTAGAAAGTGTCAAACTGCATTATTTCTACAGTATAGATGCATCCTCAGTGGCCTGTTGGCCAACATAACCTCATCATCATAAGTGGAGGCTGCAGCATAAGTGACAGTGCAATGGCAGGGGTAAAATGCCTATGGGTGCTGCAGTGATGGACAGAGGATGACAAAAGACATCATCCCTGTTAAGAGAGAAGATTTTCCTGCCAGCTTGCAGGCTGCTCAGGAGCTAGCAGCACAACTTTGTCTGCTGACAGAGTTGTGCATGGTTTCAAAAAGTGCCTTCTGCTGGCATTACCTGGGGATATGTTAACAATAGGATTTTGGCCTAAACCTTAGAGCTAACTGGTATGTATCCTGATGTGGCTAACATATGAATATAAAAGTTCCTGTATCATATAAGAGCACTGATAAACTGATGTGAGCAGATGCACAAGGTAATCCTACATCTTTCCGCATGGAAATCGAATCATGTTATGTGTGTTCCTGCCTTAGCTTGTGCTTATTAGTTCATGCTAGTTACCAAAGCATTCTGAGATGCTGTGCACAAGATGGTCTATTATTATTATTAATTATTAACCTTTATTTATGAAGCGCTGTAAATTTACACAGCGCTGTACATGCAATCTTTTTAGTTAGACGGTTCCCTGCCCTCAGGCTTACAATCTAAAAAGACATGACACAGAAGGAGAAGGGAGTGGTGGAGGGAAAGGGTAAGAGGTCCAGCAGTTCCTCTCAACCTCCGAGGTCTGGACCAAGGCAGATGGACTGGAGGGAGGGCAAGGCTTCATAATGGGTGGTTAATCATTATCCAGAGAAAATACATAATCACAAGTAGGATAATACATATACAGTACATAGGAATACAGGAAATGGATCGATAAACAGCCAACAACAGAACATCAGATAGTAAGCGACAATTATGCGATGCCTGGGAAAGCTTCTCTGAATAGGATGGTTTTCAGCTCCGTTTTGAAGCTGGTTAAAGAAGTGATGGCTCTTGCTTGTGGAGGAAGAAGGTTCCAGGAGTGAGGGGCAGCAAGTGAAAAGGGGCGAATCCGGGATGGGGCAGAGGAAATCCTGGGCTGAGACAGGAACCCTTGACTACCAGAACGGAGGGCCCTGGTGGGAAGGTGAAGAGAAAGAAGGTCTGATAAGTAAGGAGGGGCCAGTCCATGGAGGGCTTTGAATGTCGACAGCAGGAGCTTATACTGAATGCGGAAAGGGAGAGGGAGCCAGTGAAGGGATGCCAACACAGGAGAAATGTGGTCAGAGCGGTGGGTGGAAGTGATAATGCGTGCAGCTGAATGCTGGACAGAGATTAAAGGACGGAGGTGAGAAAGAGGAAGCCCAGCCAGGAGGACATTACAGTAATCAAGTCGTGAGATCACTAGGGCATGGACCAGGATCTTGGCAGTAGAGGCGGAGAGATATGGTCGGATTTTGGCAATATTGTACAAAAAGAATCTACAACCCTTGGCTGTGGTCTGGATCTGAGGGATACACGACAGAGAAGAGTCAAAGATAAAGCCAAGACTGCGGGCTTGCTGGACTGGTTGAATGGAAATGTTGTCCACAGAGACAGAAAAGGAGTGTTGAAGGCTGGGCTTAGGAGGAAAGACAAGAAGCTCCGTCTTGGACATGTTGAGCTTCAAACGCCGATGGCGCATCCACTGCGAGACAGCTGAAAGGCAAGATGAGACTTGCTGTTCAAGCCTTGGCGAAAAGTCAGGGGCAGAAAGATACAGCTGGGTGTCATCGGCATACAGATGGTAGGAAAAACCAAAAGAGCTGATGAGTTTTCCTAAGGACAGTGTGTAGAGAGAAAACAGAAGGGGACCCAGAACAGAGCCCTGGGGAACTCCAACAGATAAGGGAACAGGAGAAGAAGTCAGACCCCCTGCAACTACTGCAAAAGATCTGCCAGACAAGTAAGATCTAAACCAGTCGAGAACAGAGTCTGAGAACCCAAGGCCAGAGAGTATGTCAATTAGGAGACAGTGATCAACAGTGTCAAAGGCTGCAGACAAATCGAGAAGAATGAGAACAGAGTAAAGGCCATTAGCCTTGGCCTGTAAAAGGTCATTCGAGATCTTAGTGAGAGCTGTCTCTGTAGAATGCCTTGGGCGGAAACCAGACTGAAAGGGATCAAGGATGGAATTGGCTTCAAGAAACTCAAGACAGCGCGAATAGACAACCCGTTCCAAAACCTTAGAAAGAAAGGGGAGAAGAGATATCTCCTTCGGTACTATATTATTGTAATCATTTCTCTGCCAGCAAGCCTCCCATAGGCTACAAAGCAACTAACAGGATAAATGAGAACCAGGGAAATCTGCAACGTTGCAACATAAAGTCCCTTCAAATAGGAATCTATCTACTCCATTGGCCTTCCTTCCCAATTTTTTTTTAAAAAAACCCCAAAAACCCTACAATTACTTATCATTCCAAACTCGTTGTACTTGTTCAGATAGTTATTCTCCACTAAATCGTTTTGAATAAAATACAGCCGAATTATTTTTTTCTCTAAGGTTTTTGTAAAATGTACTTTTGCAAACTTTGGGGGTTCTATCAAATATGCTTTTCCATCCACCTTATGTGTGAGTTTTGCTATTTTTGCTACATAAGCCAGAGTACTACTAGTAATATATTTGATGAAATCTGTATTTCCCATACCCTTAATACACCACTAATACATTACCAAAATAAAGAGAAACGTCTTTATCTAGGTGCTTTTACAAAAAGTCCATGTGGAACAGAGTGTAAAACTATGTAGGATGCTAAACAAGACAGCTTGAACCCGCTTTCAAGGAGCACAAGGAAAATGCTGCTGTGTAAAGAGATTAATCACCCTCATCTCACTGCTCATAAGCCTGGATTTTTAGAGCCGTAGATGCATTTTATGAGTGACACATTCCATTTATTAGAAGTAAAGCTGTGTGTGAAATGTAACCTATGGGGCTGCTTCAAGGAAAGCCTTGAAACCTCTTTTGAATACTAAAACTTTGCCAACTGGCACATTTCTGTGAGCAAAGCAATCACCTGTCTTGCTCACAAAGCGGGGCGGACACATTTTCTACTGGGGCTTCTAACCAACAGATACAGTATGTCTCTATTTTTTTTCTTTTTGCTAAGCATTTTGCCCATAACCTGAATGATATTGTCAGTTCACACTGGAGATGACCCACTAGAGCAATGTTTGCCTTCCGAAGCATAAATTCACCATTCAGATGTTTCATTTCCAATGTAACAAATCATAGTTAATTGGCTCAGGAATAAGCACCCAACATAAGCACTCCCTCCTCCCTTCATATGTCCAGTAGAAAAAGCATTAAACTAGAGCATTAGATGGTCATATAACCTCATTAGGTGTCCATACAACCTTTCCTTGAGGACTTTCCTATAAGGAAGAGCCTACCATTCATCAAGGCAATTCATTTTCATTACCAAAGTGTTCATACAATAAAAAGTTTCTCCTAACATACCTGTCCTAATTAAATCTTCTTTCTATCCATTATATCTTGCAAGGGATAGGCAAAAATTTCACGTCGGTTCATTTTTTATGGGTATTTTCCAATATACACACATCTTTCACAACTTGAAAATTAAAAAAATAAATAAATCCAAAGGTGAGGTAAATCAGAAGTAACAGATTCATCCATCTAGATTCAAGGACTTGAGTGCATCAGTCTGAAAAATCTGCTTTTGAATCCCTGTGTATTCAGTGATGTAAATGCAGAAGTGGGATCACCATTTCTTTTTCCTGAAAGGATTATCATCTTGCTTTGTATGTGCACAATATACTACCACATATGGGTATAACATATACTGAATTTATTGAATCTGCAGATGGGCGAAAATTACATTATGGGTTTATTTGTAAAGAATTTACCAAAATTGATAAATTCGTGGACTTGGGAGGGAAAGGACTTGAATTTTGTTTTTTGTTATTATTTTTTTAATTAAATCTGTGAGAAAGCAAAATTAACAGTTGAAGACCATCCTGTTCAGGGAAGCGTTCCCAGGCATTGCATGATTGTGAAGTTGAAGGCTTTCACAGCCGGCATCCATAGTTTTTTGTGAGGGTTTGAGGCTATGTGGCCATGTTCTAGAAGAGTTTATTCCTGATGTTTCACCAGCAACTGACATTTCGCCACCCTAGAACTAGTCCTGACCTTTGGAGAAGCTGAGAGCAAATATTTGCTTTGGTTTCCTGGTTCCCTATCTATGCTGTTTAGGATCTCTGAATACATCACTACTTGCCACGACAACAGATTTTAGCTATGCAACATATTCTCATTAAGCTTTTAAGCTCACACACACATACACTGGAGACGTCTTTAACCGTGTGGTACAATATCAGCCCTGAAATGAGTATCTCTTGCTGAAAATTGTGCAGCAAAGTTACCAGTCTATCAAGGAGCCTCAAAGTATATATAGCTAACTTTGCAAAGAAAGAGATTACACCATGAATCAGTCGGGCAAAATGGCTTCTTTCAAAATGATGAAAAGGAAATTTCCCATTGAATGGAAAATGCCAAGATAGATAAACATCATTCTAAACTCTGTAAAAGCTGCACCTCTTGTAATCACAAAGATAACTGTTGGGTCTTTGTACTTCCAATGTGCTTCAGAGCTGACTACAGTGGGAAAAAAACCAATTTAATCCCAGCTAAATTACTACTCACCTCTTTTATTGGAATGGTCTTTTCAAGTCAATGATTGTACAAATCTTTACTAAGAAATGACTTGATAAAGTGGTGCAATAGAGAAGTGAATGCAGGCTGCAGGTAGATTTCTGGAGAGCAACGCATGAGGGCATTTTCTAAACAGAATTGGATGACATTGTATTTATAGTCTAAAATCAAATATCAGATTTACAGAAAAGCGATCTGTGTGGCATTCAAAGCTAAAGTACCCTTGATGTTTCTATTTTGGCTTTTTTCCAAGTACAATGCTTAGCACTCACTCTTTCCCAGCAAAAGTGACGTTTTTATACTGGCTTGCATTGTATCTGTTATTGTCTATTAATCTGAAGGATGGTGGTTGGTTTCTCTTCAGCATGTAACCAATAAACTGGGGAAGATCTATTCCCTAAAACAAAAAACAAAAGTCCTGTGAAATTGTAAAGACTAACAAATGATAGTTCAGGGACTATAGCTCATTTCATCAGTAGTGACTTTGCCTCAGCAAAAAGTGCTTTCACTCATACATATAGTTTTCCTTGGTCACCTGTTGGTTTAAACCCTCCCGAATCCCCTCCCAAAGGCTGTTCATGGAGTTCAGGAGGTCCACAGGAACAGCTCTTGTAGTATTGTGGTTTGGGTGTTGGACTAGGATTTTGAGAGACCAGTATGTGAATCATCGCTGGGCAGTGGGAATCTGATGGGAGACCTTGGGCAACTCTCAGCCTCAGAGAAAAGCAATGTCAAACCCCCTCTGAACAAATCTTGCCAAGAAAACTTTAGGACAGGGTCACCATAAGCCAGAATTGACTTGAAGGCACATAACAACAACTATAACAATTGATTTAAATATGACAGCCAGAGCAGTATAGTAACTTGAGTGTGAAACTAGGACTCCAAGAGACCAGCATTCAAATCCCTTCTCAGACATAGAAACCCACTGGGTGATATTGGGTAAATCACATTTTCTCCACCTAAGAAGTACGCAAGTTCTGGTTAGACAAATAGTCTTAATTTTGGAAATGTTGCTGAGTATATAGTGTTTGCTAGGAAGTCTTGGACTCGGGGCAGGAAAGATGTTGAGGAATATCAAATACCATTGTGATGTAGAAGACTGTACTGTACATATTTAAGTCTGATCGGCCATCTGCAACCTAGTGCACTCTGTATGTGCACTTCCCTATTTCACTTTATTTATGTATTTAGGAACATAGAAACATAGAGTAGAAGTGAGATCAAATGTCATCTAACCCAGTGCTTCTCTGATTATCTAATGTTGCGCACCAGCAGTTATTTGTGTCACTACATATGTTACCCTAAAGATTTGAGGCTGGTAGAGCCTCCAGTGACAGATGCAAACTATCTTTAATTAATTCAGGGAATATTTTGCTTGGCTTTGTGAGAGGGAATAATATATGCAAGAATTAAGCACCAGCTATACCAGTAATTACTGACAAAGACATTACGCATGGGGACCTACATGAACTTTTGTTAGAGGACATATAAAAGGATACATACACACAACGATAATCCATTAAAACAACCAGCATACAGAATTAACTGAAACAGAAAAATGTAAAGAGGGTTAGCGGGGTTTTAGAGTTGGGTGAGGTAATAGCTACCTGTCTTGTAGAACAGGGTCCATGGAAAGCTAGGAAGTATGAGGACTCAAGCCACAAGGGTTAAGAATGCAGGTTTCATGAAGTAGATGGAAATGGACAAAAGAACTAAAACTGAGACCTGAGATACTGAACATGCAGAGGGGCTGACTTCAGAAAAAGGTAACCTTTGGGGGTGCTATTTATACCCTTTAAGCCCAATCCACAGAGGTTCCGTGGGAAACCAAAAGTTTGTTTTGCCCCTCAACAGAACCTGAAAAGGTTTCCAAAGTGGAAAGTTCATTTTGATATCCAGGAGATGAAAGAGATTTGATTTTGACTGATGACACTTCATGAACTTTACAACACCTAGACAAGATCTGGAGTCCCCAAGATTGAGAGAGCTGTTTAGGAATACACACAAGTTAAACGGGGCATTTTGCTCTTGTTTGATCTGGCAGAATTCATCTTTTGGCTTTCCGTTTCCATCAGAATGCAGACTGTGTAGGACTGTGTGGCACTCTTCCAGCAAGGTCCTCCATCCCCATGCCTTCCCACATGGTTGAATCTATGTGTCATTCACCGTACCTGTTCTGGTGCTACGTATGCCATCACAAGTGTGTCTGCTCATGCTGTCACCTACTGGTGTATTGAACTATAGCTGGAATGATAGATATATTAGAAGAAGTTTGGATATTTACACATGTCAGGGACCAGCACCATATTTGTACCTAGTTCTCTACAAATGTTTCTTTTTTTCCTGGAAATATGCCAAAGAATAGCAACCAATGGCTCAGAGAGACCTTGCATGAAACAATTGACCTGAACAGACAGGCCAAAATAAAGCTGCTTCAGGTCACTTTGGAGGTATGCTATTTAAATGCTGCATGCGTTCTAAGAGGCTGCAAGTTGTGCCAAAGCCGTGCTCCAGTCCCAAGGACTGGAGGGCAGCTTTGGCACAACCTCTGGCCTCTTAAGATGCACGTGTCATTTAAAAGGCATACCTCCAAAGTGACCCAAAGCAGCTTTATTTTGGCCTGTATGTTCAGGCCCAATAATAGAAATAGGATTGAATACAGATGGCAGATTATATTCCCAAAGTGCAAGTAAAAATAATTTATTAAAAGGATGCAGTCTCCACTGAGAACAATACGGGCTAAATTCAAGAGGAAAATGCTGGATGAAATTTACTAGTTGTTTTGCAAACCCTAAGTTTGCAAATCTGAAGAGAGAAACTGGCTTGGCATGTTAAAATTTTTAGATTTTAAGTAGAGATTCCAGCCATGTGAGCTCAAGCTATAGGGACAGAGCCAGCTAAATGCAGGCAATCAATTATTTACAGCATACAATACAGAGATACGCAACATGATGTCAGTTGTTTGTGCATGGAAAATACTTTTGAGGGCATTGATTTTCTTCAATGCTTAATAATTTAGTACTTTTGGACAAAACTATCATAGTTTCAGACTAGAAATGCTGTTTTAATGCACTCTCAATGAAACTATACAGGGAGGGAAAATCGGGCCTTAATTGTGATTCTTATTCCTCTGTTATATACTCTCCATTTTTATTATTTATCTTGCACTGGCAGGTGGTGCCACACTAATAGTACTGGAACATTAAGATATAGTGTTGAAAGAAATAACATGACATGGCTCATGATGTATTTTTTCGAAGCAGGCAGGTAGATGGATTCCTACAAAGAAGCAAGCCTTCATAACTGTTTACTAGTATTTCTCAATCCCAGGAAAGTTTGGGTGCTTGGAGGCTGCCAGATTTGAAAGAATGGTCACTTATTGCAACAGAATGGCTAAGAAACTGGCTATGAAGCTCCAGTCTTGGGACCATAACTCCTGGTTTTCCTCTCTACCACTGGAGGTGATGGAGTTATGGAGGAAATTGGAAGGAAGCAATTTTTTCAACTCAGTAAATTATCTTTTAAATGTTTCTATTTTAAAGAATGCATATGCCAAATAAAGCATGTGCCTGCTAAGAAGGGATGGAAAGAAATCTCACATTTGCTGACAATTTAGCCGAGATAGGCCATCATGGCAAAGCAAAAGATTGTTCTGAGGACTGCCATCATCTTTCAAAGTCTTGCTTCTAATTGACTGAGAGATGCCATTTTTTCCCATTGTGGTTTCTGCAATATGATCAAAATATATTTTGCACAGAACTCTTGTCTCTGTGGGAAATAAGTTTCTTTCCTTTCTCCAGTTAAAAGCAGACAGAGTACACCCAAAGAGACAGATCGATCACATAGACAAAAAAACAATCTAATGGCACTACAATAATATAATAACAATAAATGTAAAGTAAATGTCCACCAGAGGACCTGAGTCTACAAGGCGGATTACAAGGTAATCCTGTAAGTAACCTGGACCCAAACAAGGTAGGCTTTAAAAGTAATAACCAACACTTTGTACCTTCCCTGGAAACTAACTGGCAGCAGTGAGGTGCTTTCATTTTGGTGAATTAGTCACTCCTAGATGTCCCAGTAATCAGTGGCTGATCTCAGTGTATTGTGGCCCTGAATTCCACCAAAACCCTTACCTGATGCAACAAAACACTGCAACGATGGGTGGCTGCCTTCCCACACTGTACCTCCAACCATCCCTGATGAGTTGCTCTGTGGGCATGAGTCACTGCACTTTATCGCTCAGCATTTTAAACCAGTTCCAGCCTTCCGGGTTGGAGCTATGATGTGGGATGGAGGCGGGGATTATTGCACACTAAATCACTGTCAAACTGCTAGCTGCCATCAGTCTGGGTCCCAGCCAGGTCCCAGCCATGCTCTGCCAGCACTTTTTAGAAGTCGGAGTGCAACTTGGACTCAGGCTGATGGTGGCTGGCGGTTCAGCAGTGATTTAGTGTGCGATAATCCCTGCCTCCATCCCACATCATGATTCCAGCCCAGGAGGCTGGAGCTGGTTTAAAATGCTAAGAGATAAGCTCCACTCTCAGGTCAGAACAGTTCTAGAAGGGACAGTTGTATAAGAGACACTTGGGGAACAATAATTTGGTACAGACCAGACCCAATAATTGCTTCAGAACAACTTCCAACACTATGAGAACACTGAGAGGAGGTCATAAAATGAGCTAAGAAAAGTCTGAATTTACTAGTTGGCTTCTCCCTTTTTCTGCCAATATCAAAGTCCAATATAAAAGGCCAGTATGGAAGTCTTTTCTGCAGGGAAGTGTTGCTTGCTAGAAGTGGGAATAACAAGACCCCTCAAAAAGTTTTTAAAACAGCAACAACAACAAATAAACCTCCATATATATGCAAATGCTCTCTTGTGTAACCTGTAAATAGCAAGATCCTTGCTGAACCTTAAAACAGAGAAGATGATGAAAAGTTCAGGTTGTTTTTTAAACAAGGAGACCTAGACCTAAGGACTTCCTTTTCCTAACAAGTTTTGTAACTGTTTGCATTTTAGGAGGATGAAAAAGCCATGGAGAAGGTAATAGTATGAATTACTTCTTATCAAGGAAACTTGGTTTTTATTCTTCTTTCACATTTTATTTTTTCTAAAGTAATCTCAGATGAATCTTTAAATACAAAATCTTTGACAGAACCCCTGTGAATTTGAGTGCAATCGTGTTTCCATGGTGTTGAAAATTTTGTTGTAATGGTTTGAGAAACAGAATCTAGCAATGGATTGATGGATTAGATTTGTGTGAAGCTGGCCCAGGCAAGGGACCAACTTCAGAAACAAAAGCGTTCTTATTTATATTCTTTTCATTCCACAGTCTATGTCTGAGAATTACTGATGAGATGTAAAGAACTATGTTTTAAAAACAATGGCTCTTTGCACTTCAGATATGGATACTCCTTTGAAAACTGGTGTGTGTGTGCGTTAAGAAATTAAGAAAACTACAGATTAAATTATGACATTTGCTTGACTGTGTTTCTTCTTCCTTGTCTTCTTTTTTTTCTTCTTTCCTAGGCAAGGGATTGACTAAGCCAGGGGTAGATATCATATGGTTCTCCAGGTATTATTTAACTGTAACTCCCAGCATTCTTCACCATTGAGTATTGCTGGCAAGTGCAGTTCAACAACATCTGGAGGACTATATGATTCCCACCCTGGGGTTTCTTTTTTGCCTATTTTAGAAGAGAGGGACAATGTTTGCCCTTCTCCAGTCCTTTGGTACTTACCTGTTCTCCAAGATTTCTTATTTAAAAAGATGGTGAGTGGCTCAGAGAGAACATCAGCAAGATTCTTCAGTACTCTGGGATGCAGTTTGTCTGGCCAGAGATTTAAATTCATTTAGGTAGGTGATTCCTGAATAACTCTTTATCCATCTGGATTTGCAGTGCAAATCCCTTGCCAAGATCTCAGCTGCTGCATGGAAGCACACAGTTCTCTTCTTGGGGGAAACTGAAGCAAAATAGGCCTTAAGTAGTTGTGCCTTTTTATTGTGATCTGTTAACATTTTTGCATCCTTACTGAACAGTAGCAACACTTTCTCCTTGGTCATTCTGTTGCTTCAAATTCATCTGAAAAGCTCCTTTTTGTTGCTCCCTGCTTTTCTAGCTCTTTCCAAACTTTAGCTTTCTTTATACTATTGCTGCAAGCTTGGGCTACACATCTATCCTCTTCCTTGATGATTTGTCCTTCCTTCCATTTTTTAAATCAATTAATATAATTCTACATTGGTTAAGAAACTGGTAGGAAAACAGGAACAATTATAGAGAAAGCAGTTGTTTTGTGATTAAATAAAAAGATACTGAGTGAGTCTCCATGGTGGCTGGGAGATTTTGAGGATTTTAGTCCAAAAAAAAGTGAATACTCTTCTAACTTTGAAACAGAAGCTATCCTCCACTCAGAACCACTGAAGGCAAGGACTGCAGTTTAACAGTAGAATACATGGCAGACGTCATCTTAAAGAGACCGTTCCTCTTGTCTATTGCATGAAAGGGATGTCCGTATAAAGCGGTCCCTCCTATGACCCATGTATGTAATCTAAAAAGGAGAGTACCCCCTTCAAAAACAGTATCAAAATGAACATTTATTTCAGTCTGCTGTATTACTGATGAATCAAATTTCTCTTTATGTACAATGTCTTTATTTTTAACACAGTTAATGATGCTTCAATCCTATGCACACTTACTTAGGAGTAAGTCCCATTCAGTTTAGCAGGACATTTCAAAATAGACGTGTACAGGACTGGGTTGGGATTTTCTTTTTCTTCCCTGTTGCTAAGGACTATGCCTTAGAACCTAAGAGAAGACATATTGAATTTAAGAAACTTCATAGAAGGAAGCTTTCCACCATTGCTCCCCCCCCCCCACAAACACTATATAAATGACTTCAATTAATTAATTGTTCAATTAATGGATGTTCCAGTAGTCAGATAGTTTAGCTTTAATCCAATATGACAGTTACTCGATGCTGCTTATCAATATGTCAAAGTTCAGTGAGAATTTTAACAAGGAGAGATGGGTTCTGTATATTAAAATTACCAGAGTGTCCCTCCAAATGTCACCAAGACAATATGCATATATTCATAAGTTACACAGAGAAATTGCACGCACACTATGCTAACAGATAGCAATTTACCTGGCTAAAGCCTCCAGAGATTTATAGAATGAGTTTTCTGTTATGCAACTAGAAGGTGCTGTAGTGATGTATGACAATACTACATCATTACAGAGATGGCCCCTTGATCTTTGCATTACCATAGAGAAATGTTCAGATATTCAGAAATGGGCTTGTGCTCTATTCTTTTCCCCCCTTTTTAGCTGAAAATGAATCAAGTGGAGTTCAGTTCTGCATCACAGCTTTGAGAATGATTGGAAAGCCCTTTTTACAGCACTCAGCATGACTGAAAAGGTGACACTGAGTGTTTTTCTCCTTTGCCCTGCACTTAGATCTGCAGAGAAGTGTAAGTCCTCATTTTAATTGCATAATGTCATAGACAGATTAGAAAAGCCAAAAAGAAGTAGATTCTCTGTTGGCAAAAAAAACTAGGAGGCACTTAGAAAAGACTACTGAGATTACTAAAGGTCAAGATGGTTTTCTCAAAAATAAGTCATACCAGACTAATCTTATCTCTTGTTTTAAACAGAGTCACAAGCTTGGTAAATGAAGGGAATGCTGTGGATGTAACATATCTTGATTTTAGTAAGGCCTTTGACAAGGTCCCCCATAATATCCTTGCAAAAAAAGCTAGTAAAATGTGGGCTATACAATGCGACTGTTAAGTGGATTTTTAACTGATTGACCAACCGATACTCATTATTGGATACTCACCAATGCCTCCTCTTCATCCTGGAGATAAGTGACTAATAGGGTACTGCATGATTCTGTGCTAATTCCAGTGCTATTCAGCATCTTTATTAATGACTTGGATGATGAAATAGAGGGAATGCTTGTCAAATTTGGAGGGATGCTGTAGCCTAGCAGTTAAGATGCCAACTCTGACGATTCCTAGGTTGGCAGATCAGCAGTTTGAGACCCAAGCACCATGTGACAGAGTGAGCTCCCATCACTAGTCCAGCTTCCTTCAACCAACAGTTTGAAAGCATGTAAAAGTGCAAGTAGATAAATAGGCACCACTTTGCTGGGAAGATAACAGCATTCCATGTGCCTCAGTGTTTAGTCATGCTGGCTACATAACCACGGAATCATCTTTGACAACGCTGGCTCCCTCGGCTTAGTAATGGAGATGAGCACCAGCCCCGACAGTCGGACACAAATAGACAATTTTGCCAAAAGTGAAACCTTTACCGTTTACCTTTTTATCACATTTGCAGATGACATTAAATTAGGAGGGTAGCTAATATCCCAGAGGACAGGATCGGAATTCAAAATAACCTTAATAGATTAGAAAGCTAGACCAAAACAAACAAAATGAATTTCAAAAGAGAGAAATGTAGGATGCTACACTTATTATCATGTTTCTGGTTATTGGCAGCTGCATCAATAATATCATTTAGAAGAAAAATCTTCAGCCCATGTGAAAATAACTGGAATCAACAATAATTAAACTTTTAAACATTCTGCAGTGGAGTGAAAATTAATGCAGCTCACTCAATTAGACTCATAAAATCAGGAAAATCAAACAGATTGCTCTTTAAAAAACAGTATCTTTTGAAACATTAAAATATTGGAGTCTTATCAGAACATGATAAGAATCATATTATTAAGAACTCTTGGGATTCATGTTGTTATATTTGATACAGTTCTTCTCCAGTGAAGCTTGGGAAAGATTGTTCCTTTGGCTGCAAGCAAGTTCTGAATGTTTCTAAAAAGAGAGGCCTTATTCAATACATTTGTGATTGTCTTGTCAGTTGCCTTCTCTGTCACCTGTTGACATATAATGAATGACCCCATGAATTTCATAGGGTTTTCTTAGCCAAGGAATCCTCAGAGATGGTTTTGCCAGTTTCTTCCTCTGAAATATAACCTACAGCACTTGATACTCTTTGGCGGTTTCCCACCGAGTTAATTTGTGAACGCAGAACTTTGTAGGCAGAAAAGTAGTAATGATCATAGTGATGGAAGAGGCCAAATTAATTTATTCCATCTAGTAGGCATTTTTCTGGAGGCTCAGGAACAGATGAGGATACCATGTTAAATATAAGGCTGTTCTTTAGGAGGAATAAATAAAAAGGCTATAATGGTCGCCTGTTCTTATTTTTACAAGCACCAATGCAGCTTTCTGCTTTCTATAAAAACCATAGAACCAAAAGCAATACAAAATCTCCTGTCACACCCTAATAACAGATCTGCTAACTCATGAGAGAATAAATTTGTTATTAAAGTATGACAAGACATATCATCATCATCATCATCATCATCATCTTTATTTCTTACCTGCCTTTCCCCAATGATACTGGGGAAGCCAATACCAAAACTGACCCCAATTCAAGCAGACAAAAAACTTCTGTACCATCTCAATTTAAGATTAAGAAAATTTGTAGATTATCACAGTAAAGTAGCTTGTGCAAAGCAGTTCATATTTAATTTCTTCCAGCCATATTGAAAAGAATATATAAAACACCAGTCACCATTGATTTTATTTCCCCGATATTCATGTTTTTGAGTCTCTTATGTGAAATAAGTAAGTCAGTGATCAAAATACTAGCAACATATATTTCGCTTCTGCTTCTTCAATTCTGGATTAGGATAATAATAAAAAATTGTAAACACAATTTACAATTAATGGTTTGCAACTGATCTAAACAAGCATGATTGTGCCAGTGTTCTATTTATGCAATTCATTTTAGTTATTGCCATTTTTGTTCCTGAGTTATTGACCAAGCTATTGTGGCATTTCTGATATACGATAGCCATGAAACAGTCAGATTTATTAGACGAGAGACATGGGTTGTGTGTGTGCATTTAGAGACAGAATTACTTAATATATGTCTACCAATGTCAAATGAAGCTTCGGACAGCAAAGAACAAATTGATATAAAGTTTTCTGCCTTGAAACTCTTCCCAAATAGCAGTTTCTGAGATGACTTGCAGAAATGATTAAACCCAACATGCAATCCATCTAAAAGCTAAGTCCTTCAGGTCACTAAATTCTCAACTGTTGATATTAATGGGGGATGTTAAGCATCCCTTCATTTGTTGAGGTAGGGATGGAAAACTTTTAATAGTTATGGGTAATCTGGCCTTGGAACAGTGGCATCCCACACCAGGCACATGGCAGGGAAGTGGGGTGGGGTGCTTACTGGGTGTCACCCCCTCCTTTCTGTGGTGTCACCTGGTGTGGTCCGCACTCCCCGCACCCTCTTAATGATGCAACTGCCTTGGAAATGCCTTTTTAAAACATTTAAATAGTCAGAGGGTCATTTCTGTTTCATTCGTTTCCAGGGATCAGCATCTTGCATAGCTCCTCTACCTTGCCCTCTGTATAGAAGCAAAATCCCTTGGGAAGGTTCCAGGAGTGGGAAAATGTATTTGCCTCACCAAAAAAATCTTTCAGGGGAGCACTGATGGAGCTCCTTGAGGTTATGGGCCACAAAAATGTCTGTAGGAGAGCCACTGCAATCTGTAGGCCTTGTTTTGACCATCCTCATCTAGATAATGCAGAGGACCACTCTGTTTGACATAATGATGTGAAAATCTCAATAATTCCATAAATTGGCACTTTCCAGGCATGCACAGATCTTTAGTTATATGAATGGTCTTCTTGTTGTTGTTGTTGTTGTTGTTGTTAACCATTCTCGAGTTGATCTTGACCCATGGTGATCGTGTGGATGGACATCTCCAAGACTCCCTGTCCTACACTGTTTTGCTTAGTTCCTGCAAAGTATAAGAAAACTCAAAATTTTGAAATTGCACCCAAAATCCAAACTTATTTTTGTCTTGCAGCTGTTTGACCTAAAGATGGAGAAAGTCATTTGGACACTGATAAGACAAAGTTATACTACATTAACTCATGGGTGTTAAAAGTACTGCACTGAGTTTACTGGTTTGGTGGGAAAGCTCCAGGCACTAACTCTCTGCAGGAACTTACAGGATAAGGTGGTTTTTAAAAAACATTATTTTTATTGAAAGATAATTTAAATGCCAACTTTGTTATTTATATTTTACAATTGATTTCAATTAAATAATATTTCCTATCTTCCAGAGATTAGCTCAGAGTATTACTGCATTATTAAACAAACCTGTCAGGCAAACAAAAATACACTTTTCCCCCGACCTGCCTTTGGAGGTATTCACTTGATTTCTGGTTAGCATTCAAACATTTCAGCACCCACTTGGCTGACAGCAGCAGCCTGTTTTCCTGCTAAGCTGGAGCTACACTGAAATTGCATAGGACAAGGATACAGAGTGCCTACACTCCAACATGTGCCATCAGTCCTAGCCAGGATAGCCAGTGCTGAGGTGTGATGGGATCTGCAGTCCAGACACATCAAGAGGGCCACATGCTGGCCATCATTGCTATCATCAGCTCTTATTAGAGAAGCAAGACCCCTTGGTCCAGTTTATGAATAAAATAAAATGGATTTTATTTTTATGTAAAAGTAACACATTATTTTGGTTTACTGGAAATCTGTGACTGGAATGGTTTTTATAGGTATAGAGGGAAATAGCTTTTTTTCTCTAAACATATGTTCTATTATGTTTCTTCATATGTGCCTTCTAGTTGCCTGTTGACTTTTGGTGACCCCATGAATTTCATAGGGTTTTTTTCAGGCAAGGAATATTCAGAGGTAGATATCATGAACTGTAAGATGAAAAATACCTAAAAGCAAGACAATAGAATAAGTACTAACCATGAAAAGTCATCTTCTAGTTTGATCGCTTGCCACATTCTCTGCCACAGAAAAACTCCACACTTCACAAGTTACTCTATCACCTTGTTGCTGTGGAGGGGAGCCTCCCACAAAAGACAAATGACCCAAGAATGGAGGAAAAGGCCACAACTTTATTAAACAGACAACAACAAAGGTAGGGTTGGCCCAAAACATGAGGTCTGGATCTGGAACATAGATCAAACCCCCCCCCCCCAGTTGTTCGATAAGCCAAAATGCCTGGTCACGGCCAAACTTTGAGATGACATAGGAGCTATATAAAATGCCATAACGCAGACATGCAACCAGCCAATCGCATGTTCTCAGTGAAGCCCCTAGTCACCAGGAGACTCTGTCATGATATGGCACCCACAATGTCCACAGAGCATGCCCTCAGTGTTTCTGTATCCTGAAGTACTCCTGATCCAGTGCAACGCAGCCCTGGAAACCACACCCACCAGATCCATGACCTATGCTGCTGCCCCAAGTTGTGACAAGAAAACCCAGACCCAGAGAGGGAGGATGGGAGAGCTGAGCAAAAAATGGTGCTGAGAGTGGATGCCACATGGCCTTTTATAGGCCAAGGAGAGGGAGGGACCAAGTGAAGAGGGAGCCCTGCCCCCAGGTGCAGCCAGGCAATTGGCGCCCTGGAGGACCAACCGCTTCCCAAGCATGCTGGGAGATAGAGTTCCAGCAGGAGGCGGGAGCCCTCCCAACTTCCCCAGCTGGCAGATTGCAGGCCCATGCACCCCAGCAAGGCATGATGGGGTGCGCTTGGGCTCACCCACAGGAGGAGGCAGCACCGGGACCACACCAACTCAGCCGTCCCGGTGAGTCGGGCGGCTGCCTTTACTTTGAAGCCAGATCCATGGTTTCAGTGAAAACTTTTCCAAAGCAATGTGCTTAGACATAACAATATTTCTATGATTGAATTTCATCACTCAGCTCTCCAAGGTATATTTTCCTTCAGCCTTCTTGACATGTTTCTCTAGCTCTTTATTGGAAAGGTCTTGCGTTTGAGTTTTTAGAAGACATAATGGGAAATGACTGTCAGCTGGGCAAAAAGAAGGTGAAAAACTGAGGTTATTATCATCAATCATTATGATGACCTACTCTGTCCCTTTCAGTTCTTGCCAGAATGCAAAGTATTTCCACTTAGCTTTGAACTTTATCCTTGTTAAGATCTGAATGGGAATATAATGAAATCCAAAGTGTGAGGAGACTTTCAAAAAGCTTCATCATCACAAAAACACACGTGTTTTTCTCAAGAGTTCTAAATAGAGTTAAAGAAAGTAAATACATGAAGAGTGGGAGCATGCTCACACTGACCCCTTGTGTCACCATTCCCATTGGTCCCAAGTTTGAATAGTGACCCTCTGAGGGAAGGAATCTTTCTTTTTGAGAGTCAAAGTTCCATACAGAGTGAATCTACACTTTAGAAATAATACTACTTTAACTACTTTGGCACCATCCTGCAGGATCCTGGGATTTATACTTTTGTGAGGCACCAGCATGCTTTGGCAGAGAAGGATAGAAACCTTATAAAACTACAAATCCCAGGATTCCACAGGATGGAGCTACAGCGCTTAAAGTGGTGTAAAACTGCATTATTTCTATAGTGAGGTTGCACCCACAGTGGTGGCTGGTAGCTTCCATGTCAGTGGAGTGGTGAATATAATCTGGGTTTCAATCTGAACTCTAAAGTAGCTATCCATCATGGGAATAGTATTCACACCACTGGATCTTTTAAATTTTGGAATAAAACTCAGAGTGGATTCACATTCCCACTGATATGGAAGTCATCACTTGCCACAGGTTCCATGTCACGGCAGAGCCAGCACAGAAGGAAGCCTTCCCCACCTTCAGAAAATCACCCTCCACATATATAGGGTGAGTAAGACAGTGGAACTGGGGACTGAAAGTAGCCTTCATAATTGGATTGAATGCCAGAATATGGTCTCTTGATAACAGGAGCTGTCATGACTCTGTTAGGGCTCATACCTATACTGCCAGCTGCCCTGTTAAATCCTGGAGCCTACTCAGCAGTCATGGTTCTTGGAAATAGATAGCTTACAGCCATCGTTTCAGTCTCCCATGATGCCTCTGATGTAGAATTACTCACAAGCGTTGAGAAAATTTTGATCGGTGACTCCCACAGGTCTCTTAGGTGATATGCTACACCAGCTCTTTAAGAATATATGATGAAGAGTATATAGCACACAGTACGATATACTGTTATGGCTTTTCATTTCAGCACTGTAGCTCAACTAGTTTGAGAGAATATGTACAATTTAGACAGTTCTTGAATCAAAGGACTGGAAACAGATGGAAGGATCATAGAATCATAGAGCTGGAAGAGACCACAAGGGCCATCCAGTCCAACCCATGACAAACTAGATTTCATACCATTTTCCTTTGGAATATGAGAAAGAGAAATATGCACTGGATGTCTTCAAAGTCAACCACTATTCATCATAACCAACTGGAATATAGTGTGGCTACCTTTGCCTTTTAAAGGGGTATAAGCAAGTTTAATCAGTCATGGTTCCCTGTTTAGCAATACAGCCATATAGGCCCAGGATTGCTCTCCTGGCCTCTGAGGAGGTGATGCAGGCACTAAGTATTTTGCCTCCAGATGAAAGTTTTTGCTTCTGTTCTCTCCACTTGGCCTGCTTGCATTAGCACTCACCTTCTGTGCTTGCTTTTTACAGAGGCAGTACACCGCATTATCCAGTTGGCCCATCAAGGGCATAAGGAACGTTCTATATTTTAGTGAAGCTGAAAGGAAAGGAAAAGAAAAGAAAAGAGGAGTGGAGTGGTGAATATAATCTGGGTTTCAAATCTGAACTCTAAGTAGCTATCCATCATGGGAATAGTATTCACACCACTGGATCTTTTAATTTTGGAATAAAACTCAGAGTGGATTCACATTCCCACTGATATGGAAGTCATCACTTGCCACAGGTTCCATGTCACCGGCAGAGCCAGACAGGAGGAGCCTTCCCCACCTTCAGAAAATCACCCTCCACATATATAGGGTGAGTAAGACAGTGGAACTGGGGACTGAAAGTTAGCCTTCATAATTGGATTGAATGCCAGTATGGTCTCTTGATAACAGGAGCTGTCATGACTCTGTTAGGCTCCTACCTATACTGCCAGCTGCCCTGTTAATCCTGGAGCCTACTCAGCAGTCATGGTTCTTGGAAATAGATAGCTTACAGCCATCGTTTCAGTCTCCCATGATGCCTCTGATGTGAATTACTCACAAGCGTTGAGAAAAATTTTGATCGGTGACTCCACAGGTCTCTTAGGTGATATGCTACAACCAGCTCTTTAAGAATATGATGAAGAGTATATAGCACACAGTACGATATACTGTTATGGCTTTTCATTTCAGCACTGTAGCTCAACTAGTTTGAGAGATATGTACAATTTAGACAGTTCTTGAATCAAAGGACTGGAACAGTGGAAGGATCATAGAATCATAGAGCTGGAAGAGACCACAAGGGCCATCCAGTCCAACCCATGACAAAACTAGATTTCATACCATTTTCCTTTGGAATATGAGAAAGAGAAATATGTACTGGATGTCTTCAAAGTCAACCACTATTTCATCATACCAACTGGAATATGTGGGCTACCTTTGCCTTTTAAAGGGGTATAAGCAATTTAATCAGTCATGGTTCCCTGTTTAGCAATACACGCCATAGACCCAGGATTGCTCTCCTGGCCTCTGAGGAAGGTGATGCAGGCACTAAGTATTTTGCCTCCAGATGAAGTTTTTGCTTCTGTTCTCTCCACTTGGCCTGCTTGCCATTAGCACTCACCTTCTGTGCTTGCTTTTTACACGAGGCAGTACACCGCATTATCCAGTTGGCCCATCAAGGGCATAAGGAACGTTCTATATTTTAGTGAAGCTGAAAGAAAGGAAGAAAGAAAAAGAGAAGGCAGGCAAGTCATCATATTAACCGAATGTTCTCAGAAGGTACAAGTGCAATCCTAACATTTTTGCAAAACAATAAGTTAGATAGACTTCTAGTCATGGTGGCTATGTGCTAACTTCCACATGATGAACTGATTTGTTTTACATTTAGTTACATTTTTGTATTTGTCTTTTAATATCATAAACTACCCTTGTCTTCTTGGTAGTGAAAGGTGGCTTCTCATGTAAAGCAGTCATTCTTCATATCTCCAAAACAAACAGGGTGGCATGAAATGGATTCAGGCTATGGAATGAAATGATCCTGGCAAATCACCAAGCTGAACTCTTGATATCATTGAGCTGAAGGTGTACTTGCTCTGAATGTGGGTGTAACATGGAAGCTTGAAGGAACTGGAAGATTCTCAGGGCACTGCAAGTTCAGAACAGTGAACCTGAGAAGAGTTAATGCACTTGGAAAGGGTATTTGAGGTTAACAACATTTAATTGTTGAATTGGACGGTTATAGACTGCCAAAAAATACATCATTGAATACGTATTAGTGTTAGGAAGGGGCAGTGCCTCCGCCTCCCCCTAATCCTAATACAGTCCATCCTGCCTTCACGGGGGATCCGTTCTGGATCCCTCCACATAAGGCGAATTCCGTCTATGCTCGAGCCCCATTGGAAACAATGGGGCTTGTGTGTGGCGGTAAGGGCGCGCGCAGAGCGCAACGGGCGCGTGCACCCATTCAATTGAATGGGACGCGCCGCCCCTTCGCCCCGCGCGCGCCCCGCGCTTGAGCGCGTATGCTCAAGGCCGCGTATGGCGCGCCCAGTATGATGCGGGCGCACTGTACGTATTCAATATGTACAATATGGCGGCGGCCGTTCCACACAGCCGCCGCCATATTGACATAACGGATGCTCTACGTCCGCACATGGCACCGGAAGTGACGCCGTGGTGCGCCCTTTGGCACTTGCAGCACCTCTTCGGGGCCTGGAAGGAGCGCGATTTCGCGCTCCTTCTCTGCAGCGCCCGGGAGTCGCACTCTTAAAGGCTGCGGCTCCCGGATGCGCAAGCGGCGGCAGAGCCAGACCACGCTTTTCGGCGGTCTATAACCCGCCACTGTCACTGATAAAATGTCTGCCTTTCAGGACATGTGGGCTTGTCAGAGCTTTGAACAGAGAAAACACTAGGGACAAATCTAACCACTGATGAACAGCTTTTTAAAAAAATTTATTGATTAAATACATACATTTATAAACAAACAAATAATAAACTTACAGACTTCAAACAGAAAATATCGAATCTTAAAATTACATTAAAAAAACTTCCTGTCCTTTACTGTGAATATTTATGTATAATTTTTATATGAATTGTATGTCTATCAACTAATTACTTCAAATTGATAATTTCTGCTATTTCACTTTACCGATATAACATTCATTGTTCTTTTTTCTTGTTTTTGTTTCTGTTCAGATTGTCTAGGTTCCTCTATTTCATTATTTGCTGACAGGTTTTCCTATCTACGATTCATAAGATATATCATACAGTTGAATATATTACATTACTTTGTTTCCAGTCTCATCCCCCCACCCTATTTTATACTTGGGTTGCTTTATCTTAGAGTTCATTTCATCCTCTGGACTTTTGTATTACAGGGATGTAACCTGCTCCTTTTCTTTGCAGCCTTGGAGCAGCTTCCAGCTGATTCAGGGGGCATGTGACATCTGAACATCATGCCCCCAAAGTGGCCGAAAGCCACTCCTTTTGGCCCGTCTTTTTGGGCCAATTACTGAAGAAGATCAAGGAAGGCAGGCTCGCTGTGAACAAAGAAAAAAATGATCACAGAAGACTTACATAAATTCAAACTAGACAATGAGAAATTGAAATACAGGTTCTCATACCTCGGTCAAACATTGTTTCAGAATGGAGACTGCATTCACGAGATAAGAAGAAGACTGGGAATGGAAAAGGACAGCATGAAAGGTAGGAAAGATCTTAAAGATTGAAGATAACAACTAAGCACTAAAGTTAAAGTCCTCCAGGCCATGGTTTCTATCAATATGTATGGATGTGAGAGCTGAACAGTGAAAAGTTGGAAGAGAGAAATCAATTGATTTGAGATGTGGTGCTTGCGAAGGTGCTGGGGTACTCGCCAAATAGACAAACAAATAAGTCCTTGAACTGTCAAGTTTGAAATAACCCAGAAGCCAAGATTACTAAATTGAGGCTGTTGTATTTTGACCACATGATGAGGAGGCAGGACTCATTAGAAAAGAAAATTGTTCGGGAAGGTTGAGGGTGGCAGATGAAAGGAAGACGCATGTCAGATGGCTAGACTCAATTAGGAAGGTCACGGGAAAGAGACTGCAAAATGCTGAGCAGTGGAAGCAGGGAGTCTTGGAGATGTCCCATCCACAGGCTGCCATGAGTCAGGTTGAATCAAGGTCAGTTAACAACAACAACAAGAAATGGCAGAAGATCTGCTAGCCACATACCTAACACCTTGGCACCATTCGCAGATTAATCTACACATTAGCAAATAGTGGATAAGAAAAACTCAGTATTTTGAACTGAATGTAGAAATGGATTGGGAATTAATGTCAATGAAAAAGAACTACATAATCTGTTTATAATACCGTTACTGGTTTAATTCTAAAAAATTATACAGTCGCCCACTTCATACGCAGGCGTGCCTTACGTGGCTTTGAGCTACATTGAAAGCCATGCCGGAAAAGCGCTTGCACACCCAGAAGAAGTAATGGTGCATGCATCACACTAGGGTTGCCATAACCCGGTTGCAACCGGGTTTTTCCCGGTTTTGGCTGCACCTGCCCGGTCCACGGCACGGGTGCAGCCAAAAACCGGGAAAAGCCCGGTTGTAGCGGGGTTGCAAGGCAACCCTGGGGCCTCGCTGCCCTCCTCCTCCTCCCCCGCGTATGGTCGCGCGGAGGAAAAGGAGGGCAGCGAGGCCTGAGGTGGAGGAGGCTGCAGGGAGGCGGTGCCTCTTGGGCGCAGCCGCGCCAACCTCCCCGCCTCCCTGCAGCCTCCTCCCTCCTTCCTGGCCTCCCTTGGGGGCCAAGAGGAGGCGAAGCCCCGCCATCGCCGCCGGGGCCCCTCGCCTCTTTCCTGGCTCCTCGGGGGCCAGGAAGGAGGCGAGGCTGCGGCGCTGGCCGGCGAGCCCCTTGCCTCTTTCCTGGCCTCCTCGGGGGCCAGGAAGGAGGCGAGCCGCGCGCTGGCCGGTGAGCCCCTCGCCTCTTTCCTGGCCTCCTCGGGGGCCAAGAAGGAGGAAAGCCCCGGCCATCGCCCTGCGAGCCCCTCGCCTCTTTCCTGGCCTCCTCGGGGCCAGGAAGAGGCGAGGCCGCGGCGCTGGCCGGCGAGCCCCTCGCCTCTTTCCTGGCCTCCTCGGGGGCCAGGAAGAGGCGAGGCCCGGCGCTGGCCGGCGAGCCCCTCGCCTCTTTCCTGGCCTCCTCAGGGGCCAGGAACGAGGCGGGCCCCAATGTCCTCCAATTGCGGCGGGGGCCCCGGCGGGGAGGGAAAGCCTCCTGTAAGTGG
>NC_056522.1:151786143-151805120 GCF_019175285.1 Sceloporus undulatus | reverse complement strand
AGGCTTTCCCTCGCCGCTTGCCCACCGCGATTGTGAGGGAAAATGTAAGACATAATTTTTAAATGTAGGACACATTTTTGTGTCCTACATTTGAAAATTTTGTCCTACATTTTTCCCGTTTTCCCGGTCCGGCGCTATGGCAACCCTAATCACACTGTACCACAGGCACGAGCCCCATTATTTCTAATGGGATTCCAGCATATGCTGGATTTCCCTTACACGGCGGGGTCAGGAACGGATTCCCCACATAAGGGAAAGGCCCACTGTATTCATATTTAGCTACACAAACATAGGCTGCATCTGCACTGCAGAATTAATGTAGTTTGACACAGCTTTCACTGCCATGGATTCATCCTATGGAATCCTGGGATTTGTAGTTTGTTGTGTCACCAGGCCTCACTGGCAGAGAAGGTTAAATATCTTACAAAACTACAAAATTCAGAATTCCATAGCACTGAGCCAAGGCAGTTAAAGTGGTGTCAAACTGCATTAATTTTGCAGTTTAGATCAGGAGATTATTGCACAGCCAATTTGCCCATGGGATAGATGTGGGATTAAAAAGTCAAAGACAGATTTTATCCCACTGCCCAAAGGCTGGGCAGTACGCAACTCATATGCAATCTGTGCTTCTCCTGGTTTCTTGCACAGTTTTTCAAACTCAGGAAAATTCTGTGTTTGAAAAACTGTGCAAGAAGCCCTGAGCAGCAGAAGTTGCATATGGGTTGCATACTGCCCAGCTACAGGGCAGTGCAAAAAAATCTGTCTTTGACTTTTAAATCCTGCGTCTATCCCGTGGGTGAACTGCAGTGCAATAATCTCTGCAGCTGAGTTACGTTCAAGTCCTGGGGAAAGAGCGGGATATAAATAAATAAATAAATAAAGAGCAATGAGCAATGAGCAATGAGCAATGCATGCCTCTCCCCCCATCTGTAATGAGTAAAGGGGACAATTTACTTTTCAAATAACATTCCAAGTACTTCCTGTTCCCTTTGAGTTCTACCAAAGTGGTGTTATAAAAACCACAGCCTCCTGGATTCTGCTTCATGCCCTTTGAATTTCTTCCAGTTTACAGGTGATGACCTTTGCAATGTCATAATCAGTCATAATTTATGCATCTTTCAAATCTAAATCATGGCAAACTCAAAACAAACTGTGAAAGGTGACTAATTTTAATTAGCAGCAGCTTTCCAGGCCCTTGATTTGCATTGCTTGATTGTTGTGTACAAGCAATTTTCATTTTCATATCAGTCATCAGATTCTCATACACCCTTAAAAAAAACAAAGACTGGAATGAATGCACAAAATAAGTTCTATACTATAAGATTAAGGTCTGAAGGCCAGCAAATATTTGACTGCTTCCTTGTGGAATGCTATTAACATCTGCCCAGGCAAAAAAGCAAGCATACACAGGCTAAATTACCCAGTCATTTTTAGAACCAGCTTAGTCATGTTCCACCTGCTGGACAGAAAGAGTAATATTTGAAAACTTTGACAAGCAAAATAAATGATGCATGAATTTCCAATAGATGGAGAACAGACAATTCCACTGTTACTGTCCATTGTAGGAACAATAAACAACAGACTGTGACCAAACGTGTAATGGCAGCCTTCCCCATCCCTTCAAATGTTGGACACCAGTCCCCATCATATCCAGCCAGCAGGGCAAAGAATGGCAGTTGTCATCCAGCACATATCAATTGTGGAAGATTAGATATAAGTGTTCTTGTCAGGAAGTTTCCATTTAGTCTCCATGCTTTAAATCAGACGCAGGAAACACACACCCCACCCCAGATAAGAGACAGAGGGCCTGAACAGACAGTCCAAAACAAAGCTGCTTTGGGTCACTTTGGAGGTATGCTGTTTAAATGACACATGCACCTTAAGAGATCAGACATTGTGCCAAAGCTGTGCTCCAGTCCTTAGAACTGGAGATGACCTTGGCACAGCTTCCGGCTTCTTGGGACACATGCATCGCTTAAACAGCATACCTCCAAAGTGACCTGAAGCAACTTTATTTTGGTCTGTCCGTTCAGGCCCAGAGTCCCAGTCCCAGTCAACTTCTTCTGCAGGACCTCAAAATTTCTATGCCTGCCTAAAATGTAGTCATATACCTTGCACACAGGATGCAGAGGTGCTTATAAAAAGAATTACTACAGCAGTGCTACTTCTGATTCCGATGTGATCAAACAGTGTGTCTCAAGCTAGTTTACTGTGTTTAAAATGTCAATAAGAGCAAATGTTACATTTCTTCACTGTTTCATACAACTCCTTTTATCCTGCAATTACATGTTGATGTAAGTTTTAATGAATCGTCAACACTGCTAAAAGTGTTCCACCCATTGCTTTTAAATTCTCGGCTCTCCCCTCTGTTGCATGATGTGGGAATGTTGCTGATTTTGCATTGTATTTTTTCCCAAATATGCATTTACATTGCAATCCCATGGATGTCTATTTTGGAATAATGTCCATTAATTTCAATGGGATTTATGTCCCAGATAATTGGATAAAGTGTCATTAATGCCCTGCAACAAGATAGTCTCCTCCAATATGTTGCATTATAACTTTCATGATCCCCAGTTAGCATGATCACTGGTTGAAGTCCAAGACACTGGGAAGAAACCAGGCTGATGGGACCCTGGTATACAGGGCTCCAACTTTGGGGCACAATCCCATACCTTTACCTTGAGTGTCATTGTTATCATGGTAAAGTAGAATGCAGTAGGAAAAGAGGAACACTGCATTACAGTTGGATAGATTCAGTGCAGGAAACCACATCCCTAAGTCTGCAAGACCTGAGCTAAATAAAGGTCCCAGACACACTGCCAAAATAATCCCCTTTGAGACCACTTTAACTGCCCTGGCTCGGTGCTAGGGAATCCTGGGAGTTGTAGCTTATTGTGGCACACCAGAGCTCTCTGATAGAGAAGGTCAAATGTCTCACAAAACTACACTTCCCAGATTTTCTTAGCACTGAGCTAGAGCAGTTAAAGTGGTCTCAAACTGGATTATTTCTGCAGTGTGTTTTGGGCCATATAAACCAGAGCTAACTAAATATGTAAATCAGAGATAGCATGTGCATTTTCACCTTTAAAAGGCACATGAAGAAAGTTTAGGAGTTACACTTCCAGAATCCCTAGACAGCATGGCCAACACCTATGATGTTGGAATTCTAAGTGCAGAATTTGATAAGTAATATTTCCAAATTCTGAGTGCAGTGAAGGGCATTGCCATATTGCCACTATGAAGTGAAAAAAATATCAGCTGCCAGTCTGGTTTATTCCACAACAACCCTACATCATAAAAAGTTTATTTCCACTGGTAGATAGGCATTTCTGCCCCATTTAAACTGAACCACATTCAGTCTGCTATTTCAAAAGGTTGTGATTGTTCCATAATTCCAATTCATTATTAAGCTCATTGGATAACCTTAGGTGAGTGAGATTCCCTCAGCCTGACCTACCTCACAGAGTTGTTATGTAGGGAGCAGGAAAACTACATATATATTGCATTTTGTTTACTGAATCCCACTGTGGGAGAAAGGCAGGATATAAATCTTGGAAATAAAAATAAATTAATAATATAAATGATATAAATATAAGTATTAAAAATAGCAATTATAATTGTCATTTGATTGATAGGATACGTGGCTGCTTCATGTTTTTGGTATATCTGCAAAAGCATGTCTGTGGTGTGAGGCTATTATTACACTAAACACATTTTGATTCCAGTGATGAACCCTGCATATTTTGAAGAGTCTGAAGGGAACTCAATACATTGTCAGAAAATTCATGACAGTAACTTTTTAATTTCAAGCCATGTTCTAGAACAGAGGAAACTTATAGAAGATAATTTGGTACACTGCATTATTTAGAGCTCCTTGAGATACATTTCTAGCTTCTGCCCACAACTAATTGGTTTTATAGCTGGGTTGCCACAAGCCCAGGGAGATGTGAAAGTATATTTGACAGAGCCTTAAGCTGAAGGAAAGTGAATATAGGATTTCTCCAAGATATTTACATTTTATAACTGCAATTATTCACGTTCTATTTTAATAGCAAAGTGTGCCTTGTCCTTGTCCAGAGATATGACTCCTGCCAGTACCATTGCCAAATTTCTGGTAACCTCTGCAGATAAATTGCCATTACATTAGACCACAATGTACATTTTAAAAATAAATGAAATGGTTATAATCAAATGCATGCCAAAATAATATTTTATACAATTATAATCTATTGGACTATGGCTTTTCTTTTATTACTAGCGATAAGAAAATCCAAAATAATAATAATAATAATAATAATCTGAAATCCAAAACACAGACATTAATGTATGACCCTTTTCCCTTCTCCTTTAGCAATGCTTTTAACAATGGGTGCTGACATAGAATGAATGGATGATCAGTAGCTTTCTTGCTTGACAGACAGACAGAACAAATGGTTCAATAATCTATCTAAGTCAATAATGACTTGATGTTCATTTTGAGAGGCTAGAATTTCACATTTGAACTCCAGGATAATTTTTATGCAATATTCTAGTGGCAGTAAATGCCAACATGATGAAAATAGCAAACCTTTAATTGGATTTCTCAGACCTGCAATTTCTGTCTGAATGAATTTTTAAAATGTCCATGGATTTGTAAGATGTCTGCTGCTGCTGCTTTGCCTCCTGCCTACTGATGACATCTGAGAACTGTCATAGTGATCAGTGGTCTGAAGTAGTCAGTAAATGTGTTCTCATTTATGCTCTTCAAAATATCATTTTATTGTCATTGTTAGCTGCCTTCAAGCTGACTTCGACTCATGGTGGCCCTGTGAATGAGACATCTCCATGACCCCCTATTTTCAATCTCTCTGCTCAGATCTTGCAGGTTCAAGCCTGTGACCACCCTGACTGAGGACTGTATTGCATGGGGTAAAAAACCTGGTTTACTTTTCCCAAGTTCAGTCCTAATTCGGGAAACAGGTGGGTATTATCATGAAGAAACTGCCGAATCACTGTCCGAGTCTGTCCTTGATGCAGCCTGAGTCCTGTTAGCCACTTTGGCGGTCATTTTTAGAAGTCAGAAGCTTCAGACTTCTAAAAATGGCTGCTGAAGTGGCTTACAAGACCTAGGCGGCATCTGGGACAGACTCAGGTGGTGATTTGGCAATAATTTCTTTGAAATAACGCCCCGCTGCCTGCTGAATTAGGACTGAATTTGGAAAAGGTAAGCCGGGGTTTTAACCCATGCGATAGGGCCCTGAGTCTAGCCATCTGGTGTGCAATGTTCCTCTCTTTCTACTGCTCTCTATCTTCTCCAGCATCATTTTCTTTTCTAATGAGTCATTCTTTCTCATGGTTGTATGTATGGTAGCCCTATTCAAATGCTATGCCACTCCTTTTTATGTTCCACTTATTGTTTGCTTGATCATGGATGGTGTGGCATTATGCAGTATGTGTCTCAATGGCCGTCAGGATGCTCTTGGAGGAAGAATGCCTTGTGAATCAGAATAGTGTCCATTTCTGGTGTTCGTGAAGGACAAAAGATTATCTGATTTATGAACTCATTCTGTGCCAGCTCACTAGTGCAATAAAATACAAGTCATTTCACTCACTGATCATAGTTAAGATAGTTTTATGTATTCGCACAGTCTAGCAAAGAGTCATAAAATACCTTCATCCGAACGGCTTTATTAAAGCTACCTTTATTAAAAGATTAGAAAGAACAAGTGGAATGCTCCTTCAGGGAACCTGGCTGTCTGAAAACCTGAAAATCTGTTTGACATTCAATATAGTCAAAATAAAACTAGAGCAGGAGTGAGCAACAGATGGCCATGGGTTACTGCTGTCCTCCAGCCCACTTTTGTGACCTTCCTGAGCCCCCAGACCTGTAATGCTGGGAAAAAATGTTATTATGCTGTCATATGTTAAAAACAAGAATCATATTCCTGCAAGCTTCCAGGAAGTATGATTCTCCTCTAACACAATTTGCATGGTTTGCATTGCTGAAAATATTTTTTTAAGGGAAGTTAACATCCAGTCACTTCTACTGAGACAAAATAGGTTAACATGGGGGCAAGGGGATGAGTCCATAGCTGGTCCTGGTGGAGAAAAGACACCTGGAATCATTGAAGTTGTCTACACTTAGATTAGGGGATTTGGTATAAAGCTGCCAAATTGTCTGCTTTTGGTATAAAGCAAACACTTATACTCCAAAGAGTGAGATGCTGTATATAAATAAGAGATGGATTGATGTTAAGAAATATGTAGGGGATTTTATAAAAAGTAATGACATTACCATAGATGATAAATATCTATCTCCTGTTGAACAATTAATTTATTCAGTTCATTTGCACTACAAATTGAGCACTGTTGCTCCCAGAAGTCCTTTCCCAACTCTGAATGTTAGGTGAGATTTCTGAATATGTGCTAATAGTATTCAATACATCAAGGATCCAAAGTGTGGGTATTTGCATAGACATTCTTTAAGGTTAACATTACTTATGAAAAATATCTCAGGATGCATTTACACTGTAGAAATAGTGTAGCTTGACACTATTTGCCATGGTTCCATCCTACAGAATCCTGGGATCTGAAGTTTTGTGAAGTATCAGCACTCTTTGGCAGAGGCTAAAGAACGTATAAAACTACAAATCCCAAGATTCCATAGGATGGAGGTACAACACTTAAAATGGTGTCAAACTGCATTATTTCTACAATGTAGGTGCACCCTCAGTGTGAAGCAATATGATGGCCAGGGTTGACTAGAATCCTGAACAGGTGGACTTACATTGCAGCATTTTGTTGCCAGCACTTATTCTAATGGTCTCTCACATTCATGCTGGGCTGACCCAAAAAATGTTATTAGCCAGAGTAGAAAATTAAAAAGCTCACATGCAAACAAAAATCATGCTTTTCCATCCTCAACACTGCCCTCCTGGGGATTTCACTCCCTGCCTGCAGACCTAGAGAGTCATAACCCCTGGGACTTCAGATGATGCCCAAATATCCCACCCAGGTAAGTCAGGGTACTTTGTACTCAGACAAATTATTTTGTCCTATTCGATGTGGGCTCCTACAAGCAATTTTCCCATTCCCCAATTTATAAATATAATCATAACAAAACTAAAACTTTCCTGTATACTCCTGACACCACAAATCTGCTGCCTGAAGCTGCTAGCTCAGTCTGCCTTAATAGCAGAGTTAGCCTTTCCATCTAATCTGGCCTCCTGCTCGCCAATGATTTCTATTTTCTTTTTACTTTAGTGTAGCTGAGAGTACTAATGCCTTTCACTTATCCCAGTCCCATTAAACAAGGTGAGATCAGTCTTGACTTGTACTTGAGAAACTGATTAATGTATCAGTTCATGCGCCTTCATTATTTCTCACTTTGTGCTTTCATTGTATGAAGCGAGGCTGCTGAATATTTTTACTCTCCAGTTTGATTTAATCATGGCCATAGTGTAAAACTGCTCCAATTCAAACATTCCCGACATCTACCAAACTATTAAGGAGCCATTTTCTCAAATCACTTCTCTTCAAGCAGTGTTACACAAGATTATATGGAAAAGTAAAATGGAGTATCATTTGACTGAAATAATGACTGTTTTTTTCCCCATACTGTGGGCATAATTTATATGCAAGTTTTTGCTCTTCAAACTAGAATTTCTATTGACAATTACATACAAACAGTTGTGGAATAATAAAAATCAAAATGGGGCTCTCCTGGGAAAGCTTCTTATGAGATTCAGGTACCAAAGTGTTTGGCTGTTCCAACATACTCTGCACCTTGACATGGGCTGTGAAAGGTTACATTTACTGCACTGCTTTAGGTAGAAAAATGTCTTGATCTGCTTATCTTTTTTCATTTTTTTTTCCTTGTTAAGTAGATGACAAGATAGAAAATAAATAGCCTAGACTTCTGAATTTTCTGTTTGGGTGGGATTATTTTTCATGGCAAGGTTTCAGCGATGCGCTCCCACCCCTGCAGGCTAATGAAGTATTTATTGCTTACTTGTCACTTATATATTAGTTAGTTGCAGTTATATTCTGCCTTTCATTCAGTGAGTTAAAGTGACTCACCCACTACACTTCATACTCAAAACTAATTTGTTAGGTAGCAAGTCAGGCTGAGAGAGAATAACTGATTCCAGGAATCCAATATGCTTCAGTACAGTGGTTCTCAACCTGTAGGTCATGACCCCTTTGGGGGTCGAACAACCCTTTCACAGGGGTCACCTAAGACCATTAGAAAACACATATTTCTGATGGTCTTAGGAACCGAGACAAAAATAATTTTATGGCTGGGGGTCACCACAACATGAGGAACTGTATTAAAGGGTTGCGGCATTAGGAAGGCTGAGAACCACTGTTCTAATATAACACATTGATATTCAATTGTTACCATGTAGGAACAGTTTTGCCACATTAGTAAATAAAATTAAATAAAATTGGTGATGGTGGTTGATTGATCATCACCATCCCTGAAACAATAGATTGAAAGACCAAATAGCTCAAGGGCATCCAGTGACCTGAGGAAATATTTGAACTTATGTCTTACTGGCTGTGTTAGCATGAAATATGTCTTTTATCCTACATTTTAACCAGGTTTCATTTTACTGCAGTTAGTTTCCTAAGGGACACCAGAAATGTTTGCTCTTACATTTATTAATCTTTGCTAAGTTGCCTGATATTTCAGATACTGTTGCAACTGAAAAGGTTTATACTCAGAGTCAGCTAAACAAAAAAAGTGGTGATAGCTTTCCTGGCCCTGAGATTAAAACAAAGCAAGCAAGTGCTACATCTTGTAAAGGTCAAGCAGAAACTGTTCTCAGAGGGGTGAGGTGGAAGGAGCGAGGAGGGGAACATGTTGGTTTCATGTTTGACATATACTTTACAAATGCTTGTTTAAGATTAAAAGTTCTATAAATGCTCAGTGTTTTCAGAATAAAGTTGTCCATCTTGAGCACTCTGAGCTCTTGGTTGGACTAAGAGCCTCAGTAGGTGGGACTGGAACACTTTGGTCCGTGTGTGTGTGTGTGTGTGTGTGTATTTCTTACTTTCTAACCAGATTCAGGACTCATCACAGCCCCTTGTGTAACCTGAGGCAACACAGTGTGGCTAATATTCTAGTCTCTCCCAACAACTGCAGTCCAACATGCTAAGCATTAATACATCACACAGACTGATTTTAGAGTCTCAACAATTCTAGAATCCAGCTGTATTAAAGCCAAAACATACAGATTATCACACAATAATAATAGTCATTATTATATAATAGTCTTTGTTAAGTCATATTTACTTACAATTTTGGAAAGATCCCTTCTTGAATTCAGCAGGTATTAAAAATACAAATGATTTTTATTCAATTGTGGATTTGCACTCAAGTGGTCTGAACACTTTATTAAAGCAAAGCAGCTACTGCTGTAGCAGCAAAAGACTCAATAGTCTTTATATGGGACTGAGCATACTCCATATCCTTATAATCCTATCCTAAGAAAAACAGAAATCCCTAAAATATGCAAACTAAAATATGAATAAAATATACAAATTAAGCAATTTTGCATAGTCTGCTTATTTTGCATAATATATTCTGAATCTTTCAGTCATAATGAAGGCTAAGGGGCTATAAAACTATTCTGAAGCTTCTCTATGTGACTGTAATGAGGAGGTGGTCAGGAGGGATATCCAATTAATTAAATTATGAACATGCTATTTGTTGTTGTTGTTAACTATGAAAGTTATACTTGCTTTGAGCTATCTTCGTTCTTTGGAATCCTGCCTCTTTTCTTGGGCCCAGAAGTCTAATTAACTTTATTGGTAAAATCACAGCAGTCACATTTTGTTAGAAGTGCAACACCGCACTTAGCACAAAATATTCTCGACTGTTTACAAAAGGCATCATCAGTAGAATTACCAGTAGGTAGTGAGCATGATCTGAAGTTGCATTCCCTTCTTGTTTATCTAGAGCAGTGATTCCCAAAGTGGATGGTACCATCCTCCAGGGGATGGTGGAAACATCCAGGGGGGCAGTGAGGAAAAAGAGGGCAGCAGAGGAGTGGTAAAGAAAAAAGAGGTGGCAGGGAGGCTTTCACTCCAAATATTAACGCACAAGAATGACAAGGGGAATCAGTGGCCTTTAGGACCATGGTCGGAATGAGTATTGCATGAAACTTCTCTCTTCAGGACCCTTAAAACTACCATGCAACCTTGATGATTACTTCATATGGTGGTACCTTCCACACTCCTCACCTGCCTGTGCAAGCTGACTCCCTGAACCGCTTCTTTTGCTAGTAAAGGCAGCAGCAGTAGGGAAATTCCTGCAAGGCTTAGGCACAGATTACTGTTTTCCTCTTCATACATCTTTCTTTCTTCCCCCTGCGGTTTTCAGCTTCAACTCAAAGAAGTCCCAGCTATCCTGGAAAAGAGTCAGGAGTACTGGGAGCTGACGTCCAAAACATCTGAAGGACCAAAATTTGGGGATGACTGACTTCTTCGCTATAGAAAGCCTCTTCGCCTGTTGGTTATTCAGACCCAGAATGGGCCTCTAGACTGAAAGGCCAACACAATTCCTGGGTGTGTCTTACATTGCCAGAACATGTCGCAGAATTATTGGACCCGTCCTACATTTCCTGGAGACATCCCACATTTAGACGGCAGAGTGCAATTCATTATTGTTGTTCCACCACTTTTCTTTGGAGGACTATATTTCTACAGGACACCCTCCAGGACATTTTTAGAGAAAAGGGGGGCAGCAGTCCAGTTGGGTGACCACAGATCTAGAGGGATATCTCAATGCTGTAAACTGCTACTCTTAAGGGCGTTTTCTTCATGCCAGGCTTCTTGCAGCTTTAGAAGGCTGTTGGTTTTGCATCCTTAAACATCTTTCCCTATCTTTAGAACTGACTTCCTGTAACAAAGTTTCTTTTAGAAAACTTTCTTCCTTTAATTTGTTCTTCAACAAGACCTCAGGTACAGATTCAAAGCATTCACTTTCTATCAAACTTACTATGGGACATCTGAGATTTCACTTATTATTGCCCAAATGCATTCAACCCCATTATCAGGAACTTGATTTTTTTTTTTAAATTAAAGAACCCTCTAAGAATGTCAGAGAAGTTCAACACACTGCATTTTATAGCCATCAGGGTGAATATAAGAGCATCCTTTCTTTTTGTTATGTCCCTAAGAACTTCATGTTAATTGCTGAACTAAATATATTTATTTGCTACTGTAAATCTCCCTAAGGAGAATTCAAACATGAACATGAAAAACAAAGATTTACATAGACTCGTTCTTCAAACGGAAACCAATTTTAAAAAAAACAACAGCTACACCAAACTTAATAAATTACAAAACTTGTTTAAAATGGTTAGCAATGCAAGATGACAATCCTATGGGAAAAAACATAATTACTTATCAAGCAGTAGCAGCTGGACTCCTATAAATGATCGTCATAGACTAGTCACAACTTTAAAATGTCTTATAGGGTTACATTCATCTGGATTAATTATTTAAAAATTACAGCTCTGCTTTACAATGTAGCCTAGAGGAAACGTTTGATGGTCACATCATGCTGAGGGTAGAATCACAGCAATACATGGGCAGCTGCTTAGAAACATTGGTGGGTCCAGACACAGCATGGAAATAACTCACTGCATATAATGCCATTGTTATTATTAAGTGCCTTTGAGTTGGCCCCCAAGCCATGGTGACCCTGTGGATGAGACATCTCCAAGCCCTCCTGTCCACCACTGCTTAAGTCCTGTAAATTCAGACCTCCCTGATTGAACCTATCCACTATGCGGTCCCTCTCTTTCTTCTACATTCCCTAGCATAATTATCTTTTTGAGTGATTCAGACCTTCTTGTGATGTGACCAAAGTATGACAGCCTTAATTTTGTCATCTTGGCTTCCAGAGAAAGTTCCTGGAAATTAATTCCTATTCTAACAACAAAGTTTTGTATTAATTGTAAGAAAAAAAGGTGTAACAAAAGATAACATAACTCCTATTGTAGCATAACTGTAACTTTTATCATTACTTTTATAGTTAAATGGTGAGGAAGGAAGATCCCATAGTTCAAATGCTGGCTCATATGTAAGTTCTACTGCTGCATCATGCTCTACTGTGGATGTTGAGCCAAAGATAATGTGGAAGGGACAAAAAGGATGGTACTTTTTATATTGCGGGCAACAAGCTTATAGCATTCAGATGCTGTTGTTTTAACGGCAAAAGGGAAGCCTTTTTAATTAATTTTGAGAAATGGGACTAGAAACAAAAATTGCAAAAATAACAGTGTAGCAAACTGAGTCTTGGACATGGAAAGATATCTATGGCGCTATACAGACAGGCGCCATAGTGCGCCCTCATCACATGCGAGGGGCGGTGCTTCCAGACACCCCTCGCACGTGACGAGGGCATCAAAATGGCGGCACCCTGTACAGATGGGCACCGCCATTTTGATGTGACAGACACTTAGCACTATTGTGATGCTGCGAGTATGCCATTGGCATACTGCGGCGTCATAATCGCGCCACAAGAAGAGCCCGCTTTTTGCGGGTTCTTTATACTCTGCGGGGAAGTTCTGCGATCTGGAGGCTGCGGCTTCCCCATAGAGCAAAGCAAGGCGCTTTTTTGGATGGTCTGTCCTGCGCCTATATCTGTTAGTTTTAACTTGTAACTAATAACTTTCTAAGATCTGGTTCCAAGTAGCCTCTGGCTGTGCAATAACTAATCTTACTAGTGTATATCTTTCAGTCCTCTGGTTTTAGTAACGCTTTAAGAGCACAAAATGGTCACTTCAATGCATATTGGCCAACAGTCACAGAGCATCTCCATGTGGTTAGAAAATTACAAACTAAATGTCTTTCTAGATATTACACTCAGCTTTTCTAAATGAGACCACATACACCTTTCTCCTGATCATAGAAAAATGGGCACTCTCAGGACACACCTAGTCTTTTCTGATTCGTCTCAAGAAGCTAAGCCTGGTTACTCCTTGAATGTGAGGCTACCAAGGAATACCACGGTTCTCTGGGCGGGGTTATGAAAGAATCCTACATGAAATGCTGGAGACTTATTCCCACCTGAGTTGGCATTACTTGGTCAATGCTCTTGACTCAGTGCGAAGCTTTCCCAATGTTCCCATGAATTATTCACATAGTTTTATTTTTTATTTAATAAACATTTAATAACCAAGGAAGAGTTTAAAAATACTAATGAAAAAATACTCTTCCTCAGCTGAATGCATGTCTCTGCCAGGTCCTCTGTGCTTCAGTAGCAGAGCCTCTGTAACCTTCTGTGTCTCCAGTAAGCAGATGCCCTGATCCGGTGGGGGCCCCTGTTGGCTATGGATGGATGAGCTGTGCACAAGGCTTTTGTCTTGTAATCGAGCGACCTTACTGCCTGCACTTGTGTCTTTGGTGGGATACTTGGGAAAGGATCTTTCCATCCACTTCCAAATCTTTCCCCTGGTGCCTGCTACTCTAGGCTGCCTCGCTGTCAAAAAGGGGCACTTTTACTGTACCATTTTATATAAGGAACTTGAGTGTAGGAGAATTTTGGTATCTGTTAGGGGAGAGTTGTCCTGGATCCAGTCCCCTCGGATACCGAGGGCCAACTGTACAGAATACCACAATCCACACAGACACACACAGAGGATCATCCAAAATTATCCATTACCCAAGTATATTGTTCCAAACGTTTCCATGGATTGTGGGAATCATATATTTTAAGAGATTAAAAGCAGGAGGATGGTGATTTGTGTTTCAGTTTAAAAGATTACAAAACACTTGAAAGAGAAATGATGACCCTACTCCATGTTACTTAACATACCTACGAACATCTTGTTCAGGCACCTCATCTTATAAATTCCACATCTTTCCAGAATTGGCCAGAAGAAACACCTATAAAATGGGATATTCCATACAGGTTGCTGCTCTAGAGCTGGTTTGCAAAATTATTTCATTATGTAACAAAGGATGTAAAGGATGAAGTACAGGAAGACAATGGCAAAGAACTTACAAAATTCCAGCAGGAATAACTGTTTGTGCTCATAGTAAAAGCTGAATTAATGAGGAGGAAACTACATTAAATCATGGTTGTACCATGTGTGGAGAATGGGTGGG
The DNA here is from genome assembly GCF_019175285.1 of Sceloporus undulatus. Classification (NCBI taxonomy): domain Eukaryota; kingdom Metazoa; phylum Chordata; class Lepidosauria; order Squamata; family Phrynosomatidae; genus Sceloporus; species Sceloporus undulatus. Next base: position 151,791,014 of record NC_056522.1, on the reverse strand, counting down.
ACTAAGAAAATATGGACATGTCAAAAAGGATGATAAGACAAAGCAAAGAAAATGGTGACTACTTTAGCAACAATTACAGTCTTTAACTTTAATGTGATTACTTTGCCTGATTTTAAACCAGAAAAGCTGACAAACGTACACATGTGTCTTATTAAAATTCTTCCTTAGGAGAAGTGCCAAAGAGCTGCCGCTGCCATTTTCCCAACAAGGCATTCAAAAAGGTCGGAAGCAGTGTTGCGATGGAGAAAGTAGAGTGGGTTAATGCTTCTTTTAGTTGCTCCCAGGATGGACAAATCTCTTGCCTTTCATCACTCTAATCAGAGAAGGTGATGGCTCCTTTATAGAAGTTAAAGTACACTACTTACACTGACCCATAGATAAGTCAACACATTTTTTGACTAAAATTTCTAAACATACATGAGTGTATAAACAGCCATCAAAGTTGACATTAAATGTGGTATACAAACATGCATACATAGGCAGGAATTTGAGACTACCATGCCATGAGAAAATTGTACACTGGCTTGTAGAACTTAATTACACAGTTCTGAGCACTTCTTCCCATCGTCATTTCACAAGCAGATGGAAGAGTGAAGAATCTGCTACACTTCATTTCCAGATCACAACTCAGTATGTATAACAAATCTTTGAAGGCTTTGGAGCATGAAGCTCAAGAGTCAGCATCTGTGCATCTTTACTGGTGCATTAACCTATACATTCCAACTGTTACATAGTCAAATGGAATTTTTAAAAACAAAAGTCCTACTTTTCCAACAGTCTCCATGGCTGGGAAACATTGATTCAGTTCAGATTTAATTCTAGAAGATGGATTGGTAGTATGTGAGCAGCTGGGCTTGTTCTCTCCTTTCTTCTCCTTCTCATATGCTTTGATTCTCCCTCTTATTGTCTAGCCTGGAGCAAACCATGGTTTGATGTTATATCTATTATGGTTGCCCAACACTCCAACATAAACCCAATGCCATTTACTTTGGTGGAAGAGAGTATGTCACAAAGCATACTGATAGATGATTTTAAACCATTGGAACTATTTTTTTCATTTCTTTGATCCTAATCTAGGGTCAGTGATGGAATGGAGGGCCAAAGCTCAGTATCTGGGCATATTTTCCATTGATAAGGTCCATAGTTCAATCCCTGGTATCTGCAGAGTGGAGCGGGGGATATCTGTGCAAACCTTAACAACCACTACTAGTTAGCATTGAATTACGTGGCTGTTCCTAAGTTTCTCTTGTTAGTTGTGCTTTAGGACAACCAAAGTTTTGCAATTAGTGCTCCCTTGCTGCAACAACTCCACTGGCTACTGTTCTAGTTCTGGGCACCGTTCAAAGTGCTCATGATGAAGGCTGACCATATTTTCTTGAGTCAAAAATGGGACACTGGGATGGCAAAAACAGGATAGGGTTATTGAATATTCCATATTCATTAAAAAGTAAGATGATAAGAAAGGTTTTATTGCATAAACATATTGAACTGACAAATATTCTTCAGTGATAGAATCCATGCAAAGGTTTAGGTAGATGTACAGAGGTACTGTATTTTACCATGATAATACCATGACTATTTCTCTGATGAAGTAATCTTGCATAGCAAATTTCAGTCTTTCAGCAACTTATCATAAAACTTCTCACACTTCATGACAATTATTTTTTTGACAACCACAGTTTTCAAACAGGGATCTTCAAACCATTTCCACAACATAACAGGGCATTTTAAAATATTTATTTATTTATTTATTTATTATTGAAAATGGGTCAACATTGACATATATTAGAATAATGGGACAGTATCTCCCTTTTAAATATGTTGTTAGCCATCTTGGGTCCCATTATTAGGAGAAAAGTGGGAGACAAATGAATAAAATCATCATCATCATCATCATCATCTTTTACATGTGAAGTTTTATCTAGTTCCTTCACAGCTGCTTTTCAAAGCCCGAATCTTCTTCAGATTTCTTGACTACAGTCTCCATTGTGATTAATGACTGAGCCAAGTACAGTCAGCCCTCATATCCATGGGGGATCTGTTCTGGACATCACTGCAGATACCAAAATCCATGAATGCTCAAGTTCCATTGTCCCCAATGGCTGTGTATCCAGCAATAGCAAGCCCACGTTGTGCCCAATGGTGGCTCCACCACCATTACGGACAACGGTGGCAGCACATGTACATGGCCGCATTGACATTAGAACCAGATGAAGTCCCAAATAGCAGTGTGGCTGTGTGCATATGCCACCACTGGGGACAACACAGACTTGCCATTGGCAGATATTCAAATACATGAATACCGAGGGCTGACTGTATAGAACTATGTTGCTGTCTTTATCATTCACTTTAAGATATATAAATTATCCGGGCTCATTGATTTTGTTTCTAGAGAATGAATAATCCACAGTAGCCATCTTAATATGTGTCTTAAACACCTAAACATCACCTTGAATCCTTAGGGGCATTTTTGTGTAAGGCCAAACAAAGGAAACAGGGTGCCTGTACATTAATTCTGTGAGAGGGTCATAAAGCAGAGTTTCCTTTGATTCCAGAAGCAAAGTCACAGTTTAGTTTTCACTCCTCTAAAGCGTCCATGATGGAAAAATTGAATAGCAGCCACTGAACCCATGAATCTATTTAAATGAAACTATCCGAAGATACTGAACATTAGCCGTTAATGAACATTAGTATTAGGTTTAATGGAAACATTAGCCAGAATATTTTCAGAAGGGCAGTATGGAGAGATATGAAAAACGCCTGTTTTACGATTTCAGAGATATGACTTCTAGATAATCAGCAAATTTTGTCCGTTATCCACCAAGAAGGCAGCTAGATCTCCACTTAGGGTTGCCATCATTCTATATACCACAAACCCGGGAAAATGTACGACAAAACGTAAGGCGTTCAAGAATAATGGAGGACATGCCCAACTAAAGGCCAAAAACATAAATGAATAAATGAAAAACATTAAGCCTCCACACCAAGCCCCCAGGGAGGCCTGCCAGGCCCCAGATCTCCCTGTCCCATCACACTGAAAATGTGGCATGGGAGGTGGAGGCGGCAGCAGAATGCCCAGCACCCACCCTGAGCCCCCTTACCTTATTTTCTGGGGCCTCAGTTGAGGCTCTGAGCGCGGCACTAGTACTGCCTCCTTCAGCTCCAGGGAGACCTAACCGGCCACGCTGTATCTTCTGGGGCCTCGGCCCCGAGTATAGTGCTGCCTCCTGCAGCCTTGGGGAAGCCTAGCTAGCCAGCTGTGTTGTGTCTTCTGGGGAGGAGGACCAAGAGTCCATCTTGGACAGCATTGCCAATTTCCAGTGAAATCTCTGGAATCCAGGAAATTTAATTAATTTCTTCCCAGGGATTTTGATTGAATATTCCGGTAAATATTGGGGAATTCCAGGGATTTTTGGTTTTTGGTAAAACATTCCGGGGAATATCTTCAAAGCTTGTTGGCAACACTAATCTTGCAGGAGGAGGAAAAGAATTTCTGCCTTGTTCCAACCACATTTTCTCCAGTAGACTGTAGATTGACAAAGTGTGGCCCAGAGCAAGGCAGGAATCTGGGACTGAAGGCTCAAAAATGCCCAGCGAGGACAGGACATTTTTTCGACCCTCCAATCTGGGATTGTCTCGCCATAAATGGGAAAATGGCAACCCTATCTCCACTGAGAATTAGAAAACACCACAGAGTCCGAGGTCAAGACAACAGAGAATCTAGATACTAGGAGCCAGTGCTAGCAGCAATCACAGCGAGGGATCATGCAATAACCTCTAGCAACCAGCATTAGTCTCTCTCCCACTTAAGTAAGGGAAACTCTCCCTCGTGCCACCTGAGGCTGGTTGGCTAATTGCCTCTCGGCAATCCTCTGTGATCTGCGTCTGCAAGAACTCTCGGCTCTTCTCTCTTTGTAAGAAGGCACCTGCAGGCAAGCTTCGTCTCCAGACTCACCACTAGGCTGTGGTACCGTAGGAAGCCTCTCTTTGGCACTAGGACCTGGTTGAACTTCCTCCTCTGGGGCTAGAGGATCACAGCTGGTACCTGGCAGGGCAGGAACAGCACCTGGCGTTACCTCAATCAGCCCTTGCTCTGGAGGAGGCTCATCCTCCTCCTCATCCTCCGAGAGCTGATCTTGGCTGGCCATGACACTGATGTTCTCTCTCAGGCAGAAGAGCATTAAATTGGCAAATTTTCTCATTTCTAACTTGGCCACTGCATGTCAGGACAAAGGCCATTATGCCTTTCACTTCTATGTTACAAAAATGATTTAAGATTATTTATGTGGCTCAGCGGTTAAGATCATGACTCTGACGATTGCGAGACTAGATAAATAGGTACCACTTCAGTGGGAAGGTAACAAGGTTCAGTACAGTCATACTGGCTACATGATCACAGAGTTGTTTTTGATAATGCTGGTCCTTCGGTTTAGTAACAAAGATGAGCAACACCCCTTACAATCGGACACAACAGTCGGATTGTTCTGGTGGTCATGTGGCCAGCATGACTGCACCGAATACTGTTACCTTCCCACTGAGAAGTGGTACCTATTTATCTACTTGCATTTGCATGCTTTCAAAGTACTAGGTGGGCAGAAGCAGGGATTAGTGACAGGAGCTCACCCCATGATGCAGCACTTGGGCCTCAAACTGCTAACCTTACGACCTTACGATTGTCAGAATTGGTGTCTTAACCACTAAACCACCTCATCCCTATAAAATATTACAAGATGAATATACATGAATGTGCAAATGAAAATATGCACACTAAATAAACAAAATGTTTTGTTTATATATTACATGCAGGGGAAACATGGTGTCCAAATGTAGATGTAAAGGGGCAGTCCTCTATTGAACATTTAGTGAGGACT
>NC_056522.1:151783064-151786043 GCF_019175285.1 Sceloporus undulatus | reverse complement strand
CGGGCTTTTCCCGGTTTTTGGCTGCACCCGTGCCGTGACCGGGCAGGTGCAGCCAAAACCGGGAAAAACCCGGTTGCAACCGGGTTATGGCAACCCTAAGTGTGATGCATGCACCCATTACTTCTTCTGGGGTGTGCAAGCGCTTTTTCCGGCATGGCTTTCAATGTATGCTCAAAGCCACGTAAGGCACGCCTGTCTATGAAGTGGGTGCACTGTATAATTTTTTAGAATTATAACCAGTAACTGGTATTATAAACAGATTATTGTAGTTCTTTTTCACTGACATTAATTCCCAATCCATTTCTACATTCAGTTCAAAATACTGAGTTTTTCTTATCCACTATTTTGCTAATGTGTAGATTAATCTGCTGAATGGTGCCAATGTGTGTTAGGTATGTGGCTAGCAGATCTTCTGCCATTTCTTGTTGTTTGTTGTTAACTGACCTTGATTCAACCTTGACTCATGGCAGCCCTGTGGATGGGACATCTCCAAGACTCCCTGCTTCCACTGCTCAGCAGTTTTGCAGTCTCTTTCCCGTGACCTTCCTAATTGAGTCTAGCCATCTGACATGCAGTCTTCCTTTCATTCTGCCACCCTCAACCTTTCCGAACATTATTTTCTTTTCTAATGAGTCCTGCCTCCTCATCATGTGGTCAAAATACAACAGCCTCAATTTAATAATCTTGGCTTCTGGGTTATTTCAAACTTGATCAGTTCAAGGACTTATTTGTTTGTCTATTTGGCATAGTATCCCCAGCACTCTTCGCAAGCACCACATCTCAAATCAATTGATTTTCTCTCTAGCCAACTTTTCACTGTTCAGCTCTCACATCCATACATATTGATAGGAAATACCATGGCCTGGATGACTTTAACTTTAGTGCTTAGTTGTTTATCTTCAATCTTTAAGATCTTTCCTAGCTCTTTCATGGCTTCCCTTTCCATTCCCAGTCTTCTTCTTATCTCGTGAATGCAGTCTCCATTCTGAACAATGTTTGATCCGAGGTATGAGAAATCTGTATTTCAATTTCTCATTGTCTAGTTTGAATTTATGTAAGTCTTCTGTGATCATTTTTTTCTTTGTTCATCAGCAAGCCTGCCTTCCTTGATCTTCTTCAGTAATTGGCCCAAAACAGACGGGCCAAAAGGAGTGGCTTTCGGCCACTTTGGGGGCATGATGTTCAGATGTCACATGCCCCCTGAATCAGCTGGAAGCTGCTCCAAGGCTGCCAAGAAAAAGGAGCAGGTTACATCCCTTTAATACAAAAGTCCAGAGGATGAAATGAAACTCTAAGATAAAAGCAACCCAAGACATAAAATAGGGTGGGGGGATGAGACTGGAAACAAAGTAATGTAATATATTCATACTGTATGATATATCTTATGAATCGTAGATAGGAAAACCTGTCAGCAAATAATGAAATAGAGGAAACTAGACAATCTGAACAGAAACAAAAAACTAAGAAAAAAAGAACAATGAATGTTATATCTGGTAAATGTATGAATAGCAGAAATTATCAATTTGAAGTAATTAGTTGATAGACATACAATTCATATAAAAATTATACATAAATATTCACAGTAAAGGACAGGAAGTTTTTTAATGTAATTTTAAGATTCTGATATTTTATCTGTTTGTAAGTCTGTAAGTTTATTATTTGTTTGTTTATAAATGTATGTATTTTAATCAATAAATTTTTTTTTAAAAGCTGTTCATCAGTGGTTAGATTTGTCCCTAGTGTTTTCTCTGTTCAAAGCTCCTGAACATAGCCCACATGTCCTGAAAGGCAGACATTTTATCAGTGACAGTGGCGGGTTATAGACCGCCGAAAAGCGGTGGTCTGGCTCTGCCGCCGCTTGCAGCATCCGGGAGCCGCAGCTTTTAAACGGTGCGACTCCCGGGCGCTGCAGAGAAGGAGCGCGGAAATCGCGCTCCTTCTCAGGCCCCGGAAGAGGTGCTGCAAGTGCCAAAGGGCGCACTCACGGCGTCACTTCCGGTGCGCCATGTGCGGACGTAGAGCATCCGTTATGTCAATATGGCGCCGGCTGTGTGGAACGGCCGCCGCCATATTGTACATATTGAATACGTACAGTGCGCCCGCATCATACGCGGGCGCGCCATACGCGGCCTTGAGCATACGCGCTCAAGCCGCGGGGCGCGCGTGGGGCGGAAGGGGCGGCGCGTCCCATTCAATTGAATGGGTGCACGCGCCCGTTGCGCTCTGCGCGCACCCGTACCGCCACACACAAGCCCCATTGTTTCCAATGGGGCTCGAGCATAGACGGAATTCGCCTTATGTGGAGGGATCCAGAACGGATCCCCCGTGTAAGGCGAGGATGGACTGTATTAGGATTAGGGGGATGCGGAAGCACTGCCCCTTCCTAACACTAATACGTATTCAATATGTATTTTTTGGCAGTCTATAACCCGTCTCAATTCAACAATTAAATGTTGTTGAACCTCAAATACCCTTTCCAAGTGCATTAACTCTTCTCAGGTTCACTGTTCTGAACTTGCAGTGCCCTGAGAATCTTCCAGTTCCTTCAAGCTTCCATGTTACACCACATTCAGGAGCAGTACACCTTCAGCTCAATGATATCAAGAGGTTTCAGCTTGTGATTTTGCCAGGATTCATTTCATTCCATAGCCTGAATCCATTTCATGCCACCCTGTTTGTTTTGGAGATTATGAAGTAATGACTGCTTTACATGAGAAGCCACCTTTCACTACCAAGAATATGCAAGGGTAGTTTATGATATTAAAAGACAAATACAAAAATGTAACTAAAATGTAAAACAAATCAGTTCATCATGTGGAAGTTAGCACATAGCCACCATGACTATTCTAACCTTATTGTTTTTGCAAAAATGTTAGGATTTGCACTTGTACCTTCTGAACAATTCTGTTAATATGATGATACTTGCCTGCCTTCCTCTTTTCTTTTCTTTTCCTTTCCTTTCAGCTTCACTAAAATATA
>NC_056522.1:151718447-151782964 GCF_019175285.1 Sceloporus undulatus | reverse complement strand
TTTGGAAATAATCATAATTGTATGTAAAAGGTGACTGAAGAATTTGGCGAAAATGTGCAGCAAAGTACTTCATTACGTATAGAAATCAAAATACTTCTTGAGGAATACTAAAATGTATTTACTGGGAAAATAGATACTGTGTAAATTACTGATACACGGTACACCTAGGATTGAATCCAATAGTTATGTTTCATTGGAAACTCTGTCAAATGGAAAGGAAGAGAAAAGTTTGGCCAATTCACCTTGCAGCTTCTAAAACAAGCTTCTCCAAACCAAATGGGCAACTGCAGGAATATAGAGAATCAAAAAAAAATATTGTGTTCTCTCCCCCGCTTCTTATCATGGGAGCCTACCGTGGGCCGAAGCAGATGGGTGGCAAGGAGCAGCCTCTGGCTGCAGTCAGCCCAAGGCAGCAGTAACCACCTGACCCACTCTCAAAGTGGGCCGCTGCCGTGGTCCTAAACGGATTGCTGCCAGGAGCGGATTAAATCTGCCCCCTTTTTCCCTGTGGCTTCAAGCCGCCTTTGGCGGCCTCAGAACAACTTCCAGCCACTTCAGGGGTGTGCACAATCTGAACACCGCATCCCCAAAGCAATTAGAAGCCGCTTCTTTTGGCCCATCTGTTTTGGCCCAATGAACTGAAGACACCTCTCCCATAAATAAAATAGTACCATTGGATCCAACCCTTTATTTATTTTTTATGTTTTTTGTTTTTTATGTATGAGTTCAGATTCCACTATAGTATTGTTATGTGTGTGTTGCTTGCTTTTAATATTTTCAAAAATTTTGAGAACTTTTTAATTAGATATAATTAATTTGTCATTGTTGATCCAACAGTATAAGATTCTGCATTTTCTAGGTGCTGTGCAAGTAGTGACATGGAATGAACAGTATCAAAAATTAACCAGCAGTGATGAGCATGGTCTTATCATTGTCTGGATGATGTATAAAGGTAAGAAATTTGCTTAAGAGAGACTATTTTCAGTTTCTTTGAGATTTGTACTATGTTTTGTTAGACTTTAATTGGAGCTTGAAAGCTCGAAGTAGGATTATTTATGTTTTAAATGCTTATTCTGGATGTTTATGCTAATAGATTTACCCTAAACGGTTAAAATGTTTTACGGCCATTCTTTGTCATCACAACTGCTGAGTCAAAGCTAGAGCTAAGACACTACATCAGCAGTTTTTAATGTTATTAACGGAGTAGGTAAAACATAAAATATCAAAGATAAGATACATCCAAATATAGAAAAATACGCATATAGTTATATAAGGCTGAGCAGCATTCACAGTTAATATAATTTTCATAGTCAGAGGGAACTGTTATATAATTTGTCACAGCTCTCGACTCATTTGTCCTTGGAGCAGGGATGACTGTATCTGAAATCCTTGTTTAGAATCATTCTGTCCCATGTCTTACCTATACAACCATAGCTAAGCTAAAGAGGTTGCCTATTCTTCTATGTGTAATGCAGAGATTTAGTGACATGACTAGCCCAGATAAAAGAATATGAGGGCCCAAACAGACAGGCCAAAATAAAGCTGCTTTGGGTCACTTTGGAGGTATACTGTTTAAATTGTGCATGCGTCCTAAGAGGCCGGAAGCCACACCAAAGCCAGTCCTAAGTACTAGAGCGCAGCTTTGGCAAAGCTTCTGGCCTCTTAAGATGTGTGTATTATTTAAACAAAATACCTCCAAAGTGACCCAAAGCAACTTTATTTTGGCCTGTCTGTTCAGGCCCACTGTTAGTGAACTGTGTGTGTTAGGTGGATCCCATAGAATACCTCTTAAAGCATTTTTAATTGTTTTGATGGTTTTCAGATCACATCAGTCAGTAGGAGTAAACTTGCATGGATTTCAGCTACACTTTCCACAAAGGGAATGATTCAAAATATAACAGAATCTTCTGATGTGGAAAAGAAGGTCATCGATTCTCCCTTCTACCACTTGCTCAACCTGCTAGTGTTTCAGACGTCATAGTACCAAACAGAACTCTTAATCCAACCAAATACCAGTTAACTTTTACTCAAATATATCTAGTTTATGTCCAACACAATTAATTAAGGTGAAGAATATCCATGTTCAAAGTTTGGCTGAATTTACATTCTTGACTTCAGGTGCTTGGTATGAAGAGATGATCAACAATAGAAATAAATCTGTTGTTCGAAGTATGAGATGGAATGCTGATGGACAGAAGATCTGCATTATATATGAAGATGGTGCCGTAATTGTTGGTTCTGTAGATGGTAAGGTTAGCTTATATTGTGTTAGCTTATATTGCTGCTGCTGTTGTTGTTAATAGTATTAAGCTTTATTGTTAGCACATACACTGCTTTAAAAGTATTAGACACCGATTTCATGAAAGAAAAGACTCTTGAAATCTTTCTCCCCCATGTTCACCATGTATTCAGAGAACTTCTGGAAACAAAGCAAGGCCTGTATACCTCCCTCCCTCCGGTCTTCATTAGTTGAGCAGGAAGAAGTGAAGGAGGAATGTTCATGCTGAGTACATTTAGAATTATCCTCACCACATTTCGTAGTCCATAGATGGTAAAAGTCTTTGGCCTGTTACAGATGTGCCTTCAAGTCGCCGATCAATTTTGGTGGCCTCATTAATCTTAGTTTTTTTTTTTAACTAACCAGTTTGTTTACGTAGCATGTGATGTCTGAATCTTCACCTAAGGCAGGCAAGGTACAGCTTCAGGAAGCAAGAGGATCAAACCCAGTTCACCTCCAGACACGATTTTTTTTTCTGCTATCATGATTTTGCAGAGGTTTTAGGGAGTGTGGTCTCTGCTATGGCAGTCCTTTGTTTCCTATTCCTTTTCCTGTATTTTATTTACTGAGAAATGTAAAAAGGGCCCAAAACACATTGCAGAAATAACCCAATTTGAGACAGCTTTAATTGCCCTGGCTCAATGCTAAGGATTCTGGAACTGTAGTTTTGTGAGATTATCCTTCTCTGTCAGAGAACTCTAGTGCCAAATAAACTACAATTCGTAATCCCTGCATTGAGCCAGGGCAGTTAAAGCAGTCTGTTTCTTGCAGTGTGATTTTGACCAGGGAGAATAAGATGGTATGGAATAATGCATAGTGTTTCTCGTCACTGGTGTAAAGGTCTCTATTGGAAATGCTCCTTTTGTAGAATCTCTCTAAGCTTAATTTTAATGTTATACACACCTCTGTCCTTGTTCAAACTACTAATTCAACAGAAGCACTTAATGTGGGGTGGGGTGGGGGGGGGGGAATAGAGGCTGGGCAACATTACTTTAGAGGGATGTCATTGACTGTCCTTGTTTAAAGTTTATCAATTCAATACAAGATGCCCACTTCATGCAATCATAAATTTAAATGTTACCTATGCAATTGTGCTTCGGATTCTGAAGCATAATTAGTGTGGCCAAATAACAAAAACGTTACCCAGATTTTCACGTCTTGTTGCTATCTCCTCAATTCTTCGGGGGGGGGGGGTTACCATCTCCTGTGCCTCCATCATCTGTTTGCCTTGCTGTTTCAGTAGCAAAGAGGGAAGGACTCTGTCATCCCTCCTGGCTTCACATAAGCATGGCTTGCTGTTGCAGCAGTGCCATATACCTAGAAGCATAGAGTTGGAAGAGATCTCAAGGGCTATCCAATCCAACCCTATTCTGCCATGCAGCAATACACAATCAAAAACACGCCCGACAAATGGCGATCCAGCTTCTGTGAAGTCGAGAAGGCTTTCATGGCCGGCATCCATAGTTTTTTTGTGGTTTTTTCGGGCTATGTGGCCTGTTCTCAGCAAGTTTCTTCCTAGAAGAAACTCTGCTGAAACATGGTCACATAGCCCGAAAAACCCAACAAAAATGATCCAGCTTTGTTTAAAAAATGCTCTAAAGAAGGAGACCCTAGCATTCTCCAAGAGAGCAATTCCACTGTCAACAGCTCTTACCGTCGGAAGTTCTTCTAATGTTGAGGTGGAGGAAACATACCATCTTCTGAATGGAGCCACAACTGTAGCAACCATAGGGTTGCAACAGTTGTGTCTCCATACAGAAAGATGGGTAGTGAGGGATTAGGCTTCCTGTTAGATAAGAGGAAGATTGGAGGTACCATGTTGGTTTGGGAATGACTAAATCCTGTTATGCCTCGACTGGGAACAGCATATTATCTATTTTAACTCAAATGGCTTGCTGTAATAAGCTGTGCAGGAGCTGTCGTGGTGGGGGGAGTGGGAATATTTATATACCTGCATGGCTCATGGACATTGAGAAGTGGCCCCCTCTTGCCATTTGGGGCAAGGTGTGCCCTCACTGATCCAAGCCACCACTGGTTGTACATATGGCAGATCTCCCACTGACCTACCAACTTTTAACTTTGGGTAGTTGTGGAGGAACTAGTTGTTGTATGCAGAAAAGTCCTAGTTTACTCTCCAAGATTCTCAGGCATGGCTGAAAAAGAATCCTTTATGAAACCGATAAAGCTGCTGCTGCTGTTTAGTGCAGATACGGGTGGGGGGGGGAGTGGGACGAGAAAAGAAGTGAGTGTAATAATAAGGATTGAGGGCAAGACATATATATAGGTGAGACAGGGATGTTGAAAGCTGAGGTCGAATTTGCAGCCCCTGAAGCCCCCCGAAGAGCACAGATTCTCCATTTTTTTTTATTTTTAAAAAACGTCCAAGCCAATTTTTTACCCCCTCTAAACCTTCCACCAAAGTGTTGCTCCAAGCCTCCCCACCCATCTTTAAAAGGAAAATGATTCTCAAAAATGAAACTGGAAGTGTCAGGTATGTTTGGTGTGGTCCATCAGCGGGGTGCAGGCAGGGCAAAAATAATCCCCTACACTGTTGCCCCCCTCCCCCACCCAATGTTTAGCAGATTATATGCTCCAAAACTGATGCACTATTCAGCACTGCGCACTGTTAAATCAGATAAAGTAGTAAGATGCTTTGATAATTAAATAATGGTTGGCAAATGATTGGCATTCTAAACCTGAAGGATGACTCTCTTTGCTACCACAGATGCATGCAGCGTCCAGCTACATTGGCCATCTTATTTAAATTAAATTTATATTCATGAGTGATATATAAAGAAGTTTACATTATGATGCCAAAGTGGCTGGATGCTGCAGGCACATGTGGTGAATACTGCATAAACTTAATTTATATTAAGATAACCTGAATATAATTTAAGTGAACATAAGCATCACAATACCAGGGTTGTTTTTTTTAAATTAAAAGTACCATGGTCAGCATCGATAATGCTGAACTATGTGAGTTAATGTTTACTATATCATCCCACCATCAACAACATCACTATTCTGTAGAATATGATGAAGAACATGTGTGTGTTACTGTCAAATCTGTTATATGTATACTTAAAATGCTAGAACAGTCCATAAGTTCATGTGAGCAAACCGGTTTAATTTCAATGCTCCATGTTCTTAACAAAAATTTATATTTCTTTCAGATTACAGTTCCTGGGCATTCTAGATTGAAATCTATTCTTGGAGCAAGGATCAGGGCTATATAGCCTGTGGGGTGGTCAAAATGGTCTGCTGAAAGTTTAATTAGAGATGAAAACCAGGTAATTATACTCCTAATGGTAGTAGGTCCATCCAATCTTTGAAAATGACCAGCACTTTTATTACCATTCCTTGATGTTGTGGCTCTGGGTGGAGTTTTCTATGGTTATTGGGGATGTTTTTGTATGTTCAGGGGCTGTCCACACCATTTTTTTTCTGAGTGGGGAGTATAGGGGAGGCTTTGGAGGACTGACAGGTTTCAGGGGCTGCAGAAGTGAGTCAGCGGTTGCATGAGGCTCATTTTCGGCACACCTGTGTAGAAGATGAAAGGAGAAAACAAAGCTGAAAATTGCCAAATTAGCAAACACTCTACCTCATGAAGCTGTTCCAGTCACACAAACTAAACGTAAAGTAAATAGTTACATAAACAGTCTCTAATTAAAGGCAGAATTAAAGAGAGAGAGTAGCAGGCCAAGACAAAGGGAACTTTATGGCTTATGGGGCTAACAAGAGGAAACTCCTTCTCATATGCCTTTAAACCTGAATGATATGGACCCATTCTAGATGGAATTTGAAAAATATTATTACTTTTAAAAATGACAAAGCAAAGGTAATTGCACTACCTTATTCATAGAAACTGGAGTTGTGTCCTTGCAGCAGCGTGATATCAAATGCACTGGCAAACGCCATATTGTCAATTGCCAACCTGTGCATCCCTTGCCACATTGCTCATCAGAATATGCAGATTTCCCATCAGCTGGAGATGGCAATCATACTATTCTGAATGATGGTGGCTGGTGTGCCACAAACTTTATTCTCAGTTACCATAGAAAGATATAAAGCCCTGGGATTAATAACATTGTTTTCTGGCTAGGTGTAAAATAGTCTTAGAGGATTCACCACTGAGGATCCAGACAAGAACTTTATCGTCACTCCTAAATAAAACTCCTGACCCACCCAGATTCAATCAATTTCAAAGTGCTTACTGAGAAATCCATATATGACACTATCTCACAGGGGTAAGAGACTCGTAGAATAGCTACTCAGGAGAATGGAAAAGGAAGTGACAGTTGCTTTCTCAATACATAGTTTGATTTAGGTTAGGATTCTAATTTCTTTCTTTAGTGAATTAGGATTTTCCCACCTTCCTGTTTCTTTGCAGCCCCTGTTCTAAGCGTAGGAATGGTGTGGAAGTATGTTGACCGGGGTGCAGACAGAGGAAGGAGTTTCTATGCCATGAAGGCACTTTCTGTACCAAGCTATGTTTAAATCAGTTTTAAAAACTTATTTTTTTTTAAAGATGACGGCAAATTAAAGGGACTTGCAGTACCTGCAATCTCAATGATCAGTCACTTGACGGACCCACTGGTAAGCATTTCTATAGACCATATTTTAGAGCTCATACATTTTTGACAAGTTATAAAATGTCCTTTGGAATAAAATGCTCAGGAACTGCTATGATTTTATTGAGAAACTATTCTTATTTTATGATTAGAAAATTGTTCTATATTGAAAAGAGGTTTTTTTTTAAAGGAAATGTTTAGATAGTATTATTATTGAATACTGTTTTTCCTCTAGCATGTAATTGTGCAGAAAACAATTACTATTTCAGTTCACTGTGGTTTAGTATTGTGCTGCTGCCTGCTGAGGTGTTTCAGTGATGCCTTTTCTTGTTCCTTGTCCCATCTAATAACATGTTGTTACTCAAAATGTGGTGTTTTGCATGGCACATGTGATAAAGGTGATCGATATGCCTGGAGTTTTGTGTTGGGTTTTTGTGTTGTTGCCATTGTACCTCTGTTCAAACAGTTTATAAATAAATCAGTTTAATAAAAAAAAACAAAAAGGTATGTCAATGCTTTAATGTCAGAAAGGATAGAGAAGATTATTAAAACAAAAAGGGCAAATTCAGAGCTGCAGCAATAATAAACTATATTTAAGTCCATATATTTGATTCTGTTGTCCTAATAAAGAGGCTTGGGGGCTGTAAATAGTAAACTATTGAAATCTAACAAAGTTAACAAAGTGTACTTTGATAATACTATCTTGAATAATCCTTGAATTACTATGGGCAGCTGGTTTGATGCCATCCTTCTGGTTGTAAGCCTCTCCAAACTAATCAAATGGTTTTAATAAGAAACACACAGTCTGTCTCTGGTGCTATACTCAAAAGCTACCAGTAAAACAGGGCAAAGTTTACATTTCCACTTCCAGAACCTTTGAGAGCCTGGAATACCTCCATACATTTACAAGAGAGGGCTTTGTAAGGAGATTGGAATATCATAATGTATGTAAAGGATGAAGAAGAATTGGGAAATGAAAATGTGCAGCAAGTACACTGTACCTCGGGGTCGAATCCCAGGTACGAATTCCGGGATACGAAAAATCCATTGGAATAATTGTTCCAAGTTAACAAATGTTTTTTCGGGTACGAAGAAAATTTTGGTGCTTTTTCGGCGCTTTTCGCACGAAAACGCGGCTTTTCCATTAGCGCATGGGCAATCGGCTTACGAACGGCTTTTCGGGTTACGAACGCGGCCGCGTACGAATTAATTTCGTTAACCCGAGGGGCAGTGTACTTCATTGCTTTAACTGCCTTGGCTCAATGGTATGGAATTTTGGGAACTGTAGTTTTGTGAGATATTTAGCCCTTTCTGTCAGAAAGCTCTAGCACCACAACAAACTACAATTCCCAGGATTCCCTAGCCCTGAGCCAGGGCAGTTAAAGCAGTCTCAAAGTGCCACCTTGAATCCCTGTACTGAGAGGAAGGTGGGATATAAATAAACATAATAATAAATAAACATAATATTTCTGCAGTGTGTTTTGGACCCAACTTATGGTGACCCCTAAAGCCACCCTATTGTGGGTTTTCCTTGGCAAGATTTGTTCAGAAGGGGTTTGCCTTGAATGGGTCGCCGTAAGTTGGAAATGACTTGAAGGCATACAACAACTGGTTGCCTGCAGTACACAGATGTGAGAGAAACACTTGCTTGCCCTTTGCTTCAGGCAGCAAAATGTCTTG
Source organism: Sceloporus undulatus (assembly GCF_019175285.1). NCBI lineage: Eukaryota > Metazoa > Chordata > Lepidosauria > Squamata > Phrynosomatidae > Sceloporus > Sceloporus undulatus. The sequence continues at coordinate 151,774,435 of NC_056522.1, read as the reverse complement.
AGCAAGTTGTTAACTGGGAGAATAGCTAACCAGGATGTGAGTGTGTGTATGAAATTATGCATGAAATTATTGTTGTTGTGTGTCTTCATGCACATTCTGACTTATGTGGTGACCCTAAGATGAACTTATTATCATGGATTGTTTTTCTTGGCAGGATTTGCTCAGAGGTGGTTTGACATGGCTTTCCCAAGAGAGAGTGATTTGCCCAACCCCATCACAACCCTCTTGTTCCCTCTTGCAACACACAATAACAACACATTTACACAATCCAGAAACCATTTTATTTTTATTGGGGGTGTGTGTGTGTGTAAGAAGAAAGGCACAGCGAAACTGAAAAGTGGAAGAGAAACAGACACCAAAAACTCTCCCTCTAAACCGGAAGCACAACTTGAATGCTCTGCTCTTCCACTTCCGGGGCGGCGGCGGCGGTTGCCAGGGCAACGACTACTACTACGAGGACGACTACTACGACTAGGCCTCTGTTGCCATGGCGACGAGGACCTCTTGAAGTTGCGGCCTGCGAGGGACCAAAGAAAGCAAACCGCCGGGCAAGATGTTTATCTATTTGAGCAAAAAGGTGAGGGGCCTGAGAGGCCGGGATGGAAGAGGGGTCCAAAATAAGCACACTGGAGATTTAACTCGGTTTGGAAGCGCTTTAATTCGTTGTCTGGCTCTTTGCTATGGAATTCTGGGAGTTGGAGTTTGTTGTGGGGTCCAGAGCGGAGCGGAGCTCTGGGCCCCACAACAAACTCCAACTCCCAGAATTCCATAGCAAAGAGCCAAACAAAGAGTCAAAGCGCTGCCAAACCGGGTTATCTCTCCAGTGTGTTTATTTTGGACCTCTGGTCCTTCCTCTTAAACATAGCCTGCAGCACATGGCGTCTTTCATCCGTGGTCTCCCCTCCAAGTAACAACCAGGACTGGCCCTGCTTAGCTTCCAAGAGCCCAGACGGAGTTCTGGCGCCTCGGTTAAAGTGTTTAGGCTAACAGGGTTAAACGATGGCGAAATGCATGATAAGATTGTGTGTGTGTGTGTGTATATACACATATATAGACACACACATATAGACACACATATATATATATTTAGACACACACATACATGCACAGACATATATAGACACACATATATAGACACACACATATAGACACACATATATATATATTTCGACACACATACATGCACATACATATATATACACACATATATATATTTAGACATACACATACATATATAGATGCACACACATATATATAGACACACACATAAACACACACATATATAGACACATGCACACACACACACACACACAGAGACACACACATACACACACGGCTTGAAAACATTCCAAAAAAGTATACATTCCAAGTAGCAAACTTTGATTTTCCATTTTCTATCAGTGACACCATTTTACTATGTATTTAATGTTACTTGAGCATCCATGGATTTTGTTATCCATGGGGGATCCGCTGGAACCAAACCCCAGTGGATAACAAAATCCCACCACACACACACACACACATGCATGCCTTCAAATCGCCTATCAACTTAGGGCAACACCATGATTATTATTTTTTGGCTGTGAATATATGGAGACCCCATGAATTTCATAAAGTTTTCTCAGTCAAGGAATGCTCAGAGGTTGTTTTGCCAGTTCCTTCCTCTGAAATAAAGCCTGGGATGCATTGGTAGCCTCCTATCCAAGTACTAACCAGAGCTGATCTGCTTAGTGTCCCTGGTTCGGAAGGGATTAGGTGTGAACCATGGCTTTACCAGTTTCTTCCTGTGAAATATAGCCTGCAGTGCCTGGTATTCATTCCTTGGTGGTCTCCCATCAAGTACTAATCAGAGTTGAGCCTACGTACATATAGGAATTTTTGCCTGTTGACATATGGGCACTCCATTAATTTCATAAGGTTTTCTTAGCAAAGGAATCCTCACAGATGGATCTTCTGGTGCCTTTAGGGCTGCAACAGACTGTACACATCTCTATCCATCAGTGCCAACGTTATCTATCACTTCTGATTCCACTTTCACTGTATTGTGTGGTTATGTGCCTTCAAGTCACCTATCAATTTATGGTGGCCTCATTAATCTCATAGGTTTTTTTTTTTAACTAACCAGTTTGTTTACGTAGCATGTGATGTCTGAAATCTTCACCTAAGGCAGGCAAGGTACAGCTTCAGGAAGCAAGAGGATCAAACCCAGTTCACCTCCAGACACGATTTTTTTATCATGCTATCATGAATTTTGCAGAGGTTTTAGGGAGTGTGGTCTCCTCATGGCAGTCCTTTGTTTTCCTATTCCTTTTCCTGTATTTTTATTTACTGAAGAAATGTCAACAAGGGCCCAAAACACATTGCAGAAATAACCCAATTTGAGACAGCTTTAATTGCCCTGGCTCAATGCTAAGGGATTCTGGGAACTGGAGTTTTGTGAGATTTATCCTCTGTCAGAGAACTCTAGTGCCAAAATAAACTACAATTCCCGTAATTCCCTAGCATTGAGCCAGGGCAGTTAAAGCAGTCTGTTTCTGCAGTGTGATTTTGACCAGGGAGAATAAGATGGTATGGAATAAATGCATAGTGTTTCTCGTCACTGGTGTAAGAGGTCCTCTTATTGGAAATGCTCCTTTTGTAGAATCTCTCTCAGCTTAATTTTAATGTTATACTACACCTCTGTCCTTGTTCAAACTTACATAATTCAAACAGAAGCACTTAATGTGGGGTGGGGGGGGGAATAGAGGCTGGGCAACATTACTTTAGAGGGACTGTCATTGACTGTCCTTGTTTAAAGTTTCATAATTCAAATACAAGATGCCCACTTCATGCAATCATAAAATTTAAATGTTACCTATGCAGTTGTGCTTCGGATTCTGAAGCATAATTAGTGTTGGCCAAATAACAAAAACGTTACCCAGTTTTCACGTCTGTTTGCTATCTCCTCAATTCTTCGGGGGGGGGGGGGTTACCATCTTCCTGCTTGCCTCCATCTCATCTGTTTGCCTTGCTGTTTCAGTAGCAAAAGGAGGGGAAGGACTCTGTCATCCCTCCTGGCTTCACCATAAGCATGGCTTGCTGTTGCAGCAGTGCCATATACCTTAGAAGCATAGAGTTGGAAGAGATCTCAAGGGCTATCCAATCCAACCCTATTCTGCCATGCAGCAATACACAATCAAAACACGCCCGACAAATGGCGATCCAGCTTCTGTGAAGTTGAAGGCTTTCATGGCCGGCATCCATAGTTTTTTTGTGGGTTTTTCGGGCTATGTGGCCATGTCCTAGCAAAGTTTCTTCCTAGGAAGAAACTCTGCTAGAACATGGTCACATAGCCCGAAAAACCCACAAAAAACGATCCAGCTTCTGTTTAAAATGCTCTAAAGAAGGAGACCCTAGCATTCTCCAAGAGAGCAATTCCACTGTCAAACAGCTCTTACCGTCAGGAAGTTCTTCCTAATGTTGAGGTGGAGGAAACATACCATCTTCTGAATGGAGCCACAACTGTAGCAACCATAGGGTTGCAACAGTTGTGTCTCCATACAGAAAGATGGGTAGTGAGGGAATTAGGCTTCCTGGTTAGATAAGAGGAAGATTGGAGGTACCTAGTTGGTTTGGGGAATGACTAAATCCTGTTATGCCTCTGACTGGGAACAGCATATTATCTATTTTAACTCAAAATGGCTTGCTGTAATAAGCTGTGCAGGAAGCTGTCTGTGGGTGGGGAATAGTTTATATACCTGCATGGCTCATGGACTAATTGAGAAGTGCCCCCTCTTGCCATTTGGGGCAAGGTGCCTGCCTCACTGATCCAAGCCACCACTGGTTGTACATATGGCAGATCTCCCCACTGACCTTCCAACTTTTAAGTTTTGGGTAGTTGTGGAGGAACTATGGTGTTGTATGCAGAAAGTCCTAGTTTACTCTCCAAGATTCTCAGGCATGGCTGAAAAAGAATCCTTTATGAAACCCTATAAGCTGCTACTGTTGTTTAGTGCAAATACGAAAAAAAAAAGTAGGGACGAGAAAGAAGTGACTGTATATAATAATGGATTGGGCAAACATATTAATATATGGTAAAACAGGGATGTTGAAAGCTGAGGTCGAATTTGCAGCCCCTGAAGCCCCCCCAAAGAGCACAGATTCTCCATTTTTTTTTATTTTTAAAAACGTCTAAGGCCAATTTTTTACCCCCTCTAAACCTTCCAAAGTGTTGCTCCAAGCCTCCCCACACATCTTTAAAAGGAAAATGATTCTCCAAAAATGAAACTGGAAGTGTCAGGTATGTTTGGTGTGGTCCATCAACGGGGTGCAGCAGGGGCAAAAATAATCCCCTACACTGTTGCCCCCCTCCCCCAATGTTAGCAGATTATATGCTCAAAAACTGATGCACTATTCAGCACTGCTGCACTGTTCAAATCAGATAAAGTAGTAAGATCTTTGGATAATTAAATAATGGTTGGCAAATGATTGGCATTCTAACCTGAAGGATGACTCTCTTTGCTACCACAGATGCATGCAGCGTCCAGCTACATTGGCCATCTTAATTTAAATTAAATTTATATTCATGAGTGAATATAAATGAAGTTTACATTAGGATGGCCAAAGTGGCTGGATGCTGCAGGCACATGTGGTTGAATACTGCATAAACTTAATTTATATTAAGATAACCTGAATATAATTTAAGTGAACATAAGCATCTACAAATACCAGGGTTGTTTTTTTAAATTAAAAAGTACCATTGGTCAGCATTGATAATGCTGAACTATGTGAGTTAATGTTTACTATATCATCACCACCATCAACAACATCACTATTCTGTAGAATATGATGAAGAACATGTGTGTGTTACTGTCAAATCTGTTTATATGTACTGTATACTTAAAATGCTAGAACAGTCCATAGTTCATGGTGAGCAAAACCTGTTTAATTTCAATGCTCCATGTTCTTAACAAAAATTTATATTTCTTTCAGATTACAGTTCCTGGCAATTCTAGATTGAAATCTATTTCTTGGAGCAAGGATCAGGGCTATATAGCCTGTGGTGGTCAAAATGGTCTGCTGAAAGTTTTAAAATTAGAGATGAAACCAGGTAAATTATACTCCTAATGGTAGTAGGTCCATCCAATCTTTGAAAATGACCAGCACTTTTATTACCATTCCTTGATGTTGTGGCTCTGGGTGGAGTTTTCTATGTGTTATTGGGGATGTTTTTGTATGTTCAGGGGCTGTCCACACCATTTTTTTTCTGAGTGGGGAGTATAGGGGAGGCTTTGGAGGACTGACAGGGATTTCAGGGGCTGCAGAAGTGAGGTCCAGAGGTTGCATGAGGCTCATTTTCGGCACCCTCCTGTAGAAGATGAAAGGCAGAAAACAAAGCTGAAAATTGCCAAATTAGCAAACACTCTACCTCATGAAGCTGTTCCCAGTCACACAAACTAAACGTAAAGTAAATAGTTACATAAAACAGTCTCTAATTAAAGGCAGAATTAAAGAGAAGTAGCAGGGCCCAAGACAACAGGGACTTATGGGGCTAACAAGAGGAAACTCCTTTCTCATATGCCTTTAAACCTGAATGATATGGCAGCCATTCTAGATGGAATTTGAAAAATACTGTATTTACTTTTAAAAATGACACAGCAAAAGGTAATTTGCCACTACCTTATTCATATAGAACACATGGTAGTTGTGTCCTTGCAAGCAGCTGAATATCAAATTGCACTGGCAAACGCCATATTGTCAATTGCCAACCTGTGCCATCCCTTGCCACATTGCTCATCAGAATATGCAGATTTCCCATCAGCTGGAGATGGCAATCATTACTATTCTGAATGATGGTGGCTGGTGTGCACACAAACTTTAATTCTTCAGTTACCATAGAAAGAATATAAAGCCCTGGGATTAATAACTACTGTATTGTTTTCTGGCTAGGTGTAAAATAGTCTTAGAGGATTCACCACTGAGGAATCCAGACAAGAACTTTATCGTCACTCCTAAACTAAAACTCCTGACACCACCCAGATTCAATCAATTTCAAAGTTGCTTACTGAGAAATCCATATAATGACACTATCCTCACAGGGGTAAGAGACTCGTAGAATAGCTACTCAGGAGAATGGAAAAGGAAGTGACAGTTGCTTTCTCAATACACTAGTTTTGATTTTAGGTTAGATTCTAATTTTCTTTCTTTTAGTGAATTTAGGATTTTCCCACCTTCCTGTTTTCTTTGCAGCCCCTGTTCCTAAGCGTAGGAATGTTGTGAAGTATGTTGACTGGGGTGCAGACAGAGGAGGGAGTTTCTTATGCCTATGGAAGAGCACTTTACTGTACCAAGCTATGTCTTAAAATCATGTTTAAACTTTATTTTTTAAAGATGACGGCAAATTAAAGGGACTTGCAGTACCTAGCAATCTCTCAATGAATCAGTCACTTGACGGACACACTGGTAAGCATTTCTATAGACCTATATTTTAGAGCTCATACATTTTTGACAAGTATAAAATGTCCTTTGGAATAAAATGCTCAGGAACTGCTATGATTTTATTGAGAAATTATTCTTATTTTATGATTAGAAAATTGTTCTATATGTGAAAAGAGGTTTTTTAAAAAGGAAATAGTTTAGATATGTATTATTATTGAAATACTTGTTTTCCTCTAGCATGTAATTGTGCAGAAAACAATTATTTCAGTTCACTGTGGTTTAGTATTTGCTGCTGCCTGCTGAGTGTTTCAGTGATGACCTTTTCTTGTTTCCTTGTCCCATCTAAATAACATGTTTGTACTTCAAAATGTGGTGTTTCATGGCACATGTGATAAAGGTGATCGATATGCCTGGAGTTTTGTGTTGGGTTTTTGTTGTTGTTGCCATTGTACCTCTGTTCAACAGTTTATTAAATAAATCAGTTTAATAAAAACAAAACAAAAAGTATGTCAATGCTTTTTAATGTCAGAAAGTATTAGAGATATTTATAAAACAAAAAGTGCAAATTCTCAGAGCTGCAGCAATAATAAACTATATTTACAGTCCATATATTTGATTCTGTTGTCCTAAAATAAAAGAGGCTTTGGGGGCTGTAAATATAGTAAACTATTGAAATCTTAACAAATGTTAAACAAAAGTGTACTTTGATAATCAATATCTTGAAATAATGCCTTGAATTACTATGGGCAGCTGGTTATTTGATGACCATCCTTCTGGTTGTAAGCCTCTCCAAAACTAATTCAAATGGTTCTTGAATAAGAAACACACAGTCTGTCTCTGGTGCTATACTCAAAAGCCTTACCAGTAAAACAGGGCAAAGTTTACATTTCCACTTCCATAACCTTTGAGAGCCTGGAATTACCTCCATACCATATTCAAGAAGAGGAGACTTTGTAGAGGAGTATTTGGAAATAATCATAATTGTATGTAAAAGGTGACTGAAGGAATTTGGTGAAAATGTGCAGCAAAGTACACTGGTACCTCGGGATCGATACGAAATACCCAGGTTACGAAATTTCCGGGATACGAAAAAATCCCATTGGAATAATTGTTCCAAGTTACAAATTTTTTTCGGGTTACGAAGAAAATTTTGGTTGCTTTTCGGCGCTTTTTCGCACGAAACGCGGCTTTTCCCATTAGCGCCTATGGCAATTCGGCTTACGAAGGCGTTTTCGGGTTACGAAAGCGGCCGCGGAAGTTAATTTCGTAACCCGGGGAGCAGTGTACTTCATTACGTATAGAAATCAAAATACTTCTTGAGGAATGCTAAAAGTATTTACTGGGAAAAATAGATACTGTGTAAATTACTGATACACGGTACACCTAGGATTGAATCAATAGTTATGTTTCATTGGAAACTCTGTCAAATGGAAAGAAGAGAAAAGTTTGGCCAATTCAACTTGCAGCTTCTAAAACAAGCTTCTCCAAACCAAATGGACAACTGCAGGAATGTAGAGAATAAAAAAAAATATTGTGTTCTTCCCCCGCTTCTTATATGGGAGCCTACCGTGGGCCGAAGGATGGTGGCAAGGGAAGCCTCTGGCTGCAGTCCAGCCAAGGCAGAGTAACCACCTGAAATCACTCAAAGTGGGCCGTCGTGTGGTCTAAACGATTGCTTCAGGGCGGAATTAAATGCCCTTTTTCCTGTGGCTAAGCCGCTTGGGGCCTCAGAACAACTTCTAGCCACTTCAGGGGTGTGCACAATCTGAACACGCATCCCCAAAGCAATTAGAAGCCGCTTTTTGGCCCATCTGTTTTGGCCAATGAACTGAAGACACTCTTCCCATAATAAAATAGTACCATTGGATCCAACCCTTTATTTATTTTTTATGTTTTTTGTTTTTATGTATGAGTTCAGATTCCACTATAGTATTGTATGTGTGTGTGCTTGCTTTTAATATTTTCAAAAATTTTGAGACTTTTAATTAGATATACAGTGGTACCGGGATACGAAATACCAGCTTACGAAATTTTCGGGATACGAAAAAATCCCATAGGGAATTATGTTCCGGGTTACGAATGTTTTTTCGGGTTACGAAAAAACTTTTGGTGCTTTTTTCGGCTTTTCGCACGGAATGCGGCTTTTCCCATTAGCGCCTATGGCAATTCGGCTTACGAAGGCTTTTCGGGTTACGAAAGCGGCCGCGGAACGAATAATTTTCGTAACCGAGGCACCATGTAATTAATTTGTCATTGTTGATCCAACAGTTAAGATTCTGCATTTCTAGGTGCTGTGCAAGTAGTGACATGGAATGAACAGTATCAAAAATTAACCAGCAGTGATGAGCATGGTCTTATCATTGTCTGGATGATGTATAAAGTAAGAAATTTGCTTAAGAGAGACTATTTTCAGTTTCTTTGAGATTTGTACTATGTTTTGTTAGACTTTAATTGGAGGTTGAAAGCTCTAAGTAGGATATTTATGTTTTTAAATGCTTTTTCGATGTTTATGCTAATAGATTTACCTAAACTGTAAAATGTTTTACGGCCATTCTTTGTCATAACCACTGCTGAGTCAAAGCTAGAGCTAAGACACTACGTCAGCAGTTTTTATGTTATTAACGGAGTAGATAAAACATAAAATATCAAAGATAAGATACACCCAATATAGAAAAATACGCATTAGTTATATAGCTGAGCAGCACTCACCGTTAATATAATTTTCATAGTCAGAGGGAACTGTTATATAATTTGTCACAGCTCTCGACTCATTTGTCTTGGAGCAGGGATGACTGTATCTGAATCCTTGTTTAGAATCATTCTGTCCCATGTCTTACCTATACAACCTAGCTAAGCTAAAGAGGTTGCCTATTTTCTATGTGTAATGCAGAGATTTAGTGACATGGACTAGCCCAGATAAAAGAATATGAGGGCCCAAACAGACAAGGCCAAATAAAGCTGCTTTGGGTCACTTTGGAGGTATACTGTTTAAATTGTGCATGCGTCCTAAGAGGCCGGAAGCCACACCAAAGCAGTCTAAGTACATAGAGCCAGCTTTGGCAAAGCTTCTGGCCTCTTAAGATGTGTGTATTTTTAAACAAAATACCTCCAAAGTGACCCAAAGCAACTTTATTTTGGCCTGTCTGTTCAGGCCCACTGTTAGTGAACTGTGTGTGTAGGTGGATCCCATAGAATACCTCTTAAGCATTTTTAATTGTTTTGATGGTTTTCAGATCACATCAGTACGTAGGAGTAAACTTGCATGGATTCAGCTAAACTTTCCACAAGGGAATGATTCAAAATATAACAGAATCTTCTGATGTGGAAAAGAAGGTCATCGCTCTCCTTCTACCACTTGTCAACCTGTAGTGTTTCAGACGTCATAGTACCAAACAGAACTCTTAATCCAACCCAAATACCAGTAACTTTTACTCAAATATTAGTTATGTTCCAACACAATTAATTAAGGTGAATATCCATGTTCAAGTTTGGCTGAATTTACATTCTTGACTTCAGGTGCTTGGTAGAAGAGATGATCAACAATAGAAATAAATCTGTTGTTCGAAGTATGGAGATGGAATGCGATGGACAGAAGATCTGCATTATATATGAAGATGGTGCCGTAATGTTGGTTCTTGTAGATGGTAAGGTTAGCTTATATTGTGTTGCTTATATTGCTGCTGCTGTTGTTGCTAATGTATTAAGCTTTATGTTAGCACATACACTGCTTTAAAAGTATTAGACCCGATTCATGAAAGAAAAGACTCTTGAATCTTTCTCCCCCATGTTCACCATGTATTCAGAGAACTTCTGGAAACAAAGCAAGGCCTGTTATACCTCCCTCCCTCCGGTCTTCATTGTTGAGCAGGAAGAAGTGAAGGAGGAATGTTCATGCTGAGTACATTTAGAATTATCCTCACCACATTTCGTAGTCCCTAGATGGTAAAAGTCTTTGGCCTGTTACCGACAGCCAAAATAAAGCTGCTTCGATCACAGTGGAGGTATGGTGTTTCACATGATGCATGCGTCCTAAGAGTCCCGAAGTCGCAACAGCCAGCTCCAGCTTGGAGCGTGGCTTTGGTGTGGCTTTCTGGACTCTTAGGACGCATGCATCATTGAAACACCTTACCCTCCACTGTGACTCGAAGCAGCTTTATTTTGGCTGTCTGTAACAGGCCAAAGTTGTAGATTTTTGTGCCTCGCATTGCTTACATGGGAGATTAATGCAATGCTTACTTCTATCCCTGGTGTCCTCTTTCTTGAGAATTGCTACATATATTGAGCATTTCCAATCTGTGTGCCATTGTTTCGTTTTCCATATTTGTTGACCGATTTTAATTAGAACTAGAGTAGATTCTGTCTCTGTAGCCTGAAGCAGCTTTATTAGTATGTAATCTTTTCCTGACCATTTATTTCTCCCAAGTGCCCTGAGTGCAGCTTCCACTTCACATAGTTCTTCCTTTAATGCTTGTCCCATAGCATCCAAATTCTTGCTAAAAGAGAACAATCCTTTTAATTCCTTAGATCTTGTGGAAGAGATGTTTTGTTCTTCTGGCTCTTGGTCAGTTAGGCTTAATAGTGCAAATCTATTTTTTACATTATCTTTAAATTCTACAGTGATGTTCTCCAGATTGTATTTTCACTCTTTTATATCAGCAATTCATGGTCTCTGCCACAATATGCTCCTGGTACTGTTGTTGTAGAGAAAATAGAACTTCTCCACCTCCTGCTTTCAATTATATAGTCTATTTGATTTCTGTATTGGCCATCTGGTGATATCCATGTATACAGTTGCTTGTTTGGTTGCATGAAGAATGTAGCCTTGCAAATTCCATTTTTTGATCCTAGGCCTAATTTTCTTATAATCTTTGATTTTGCTCTTTTTCCTACTTTTGCATACCCTTGACATGGCCTATGCTATGATTAACAAGAAGGCCTGTTCTGGTGTATGATCAGTTTCCTCCTGGACTCTGGAATAGAATCTTTCTGTTTCTTCCTCTTCTGTCTCTGTAGTTGGAGCACAAACATGTAGTCTTTTCTGTTATATTGAAGGGTTTTCCCTGAAGTCTTATTGAGATGATTTGATCAGACTTTGCATTATAGCCTTTGATTGCTTTTACTAAGTCTCTCCTCACTATATTATAACGAATAATTGTATGAGTAAAAATGTCCCATTCCAGTCCATTTCACTGCAAGTATTGCAATGTTTATACATTTTATTTCTTGTTTTTGTCTACCTGATTCATGCTTCTCACATTCCATATTCCTATGTGTGTGCAGCTTTAAACTTTTCTTTCACCACTGAGCACAGGTGAACATGCTTTCAACTTGAGCCCAGTTTCATCATCAGCCACAGTTGTCCTCTTCTCTACACCAGTAGAGCCATCCAACCTGCGAGATTCATTTTTTGGCACTAAGTTTTGTTTCATTTTGGATTATCTCATCATAGGGTTTTCATGGTAAAAGTCATTCAAAAGGGGTTTACCATGCCTGGTTTTGTGCAGTACTAACAAGTGTTAGCTATGCCATTGCCATTGTCTCTGAAAGATCCTCTGCCAATCTCTCTCTCACACACACACACCAGGGACGTAACCAGGATTTTAGAAAGGGGGGATCCAGACTAAGTGCCACCATTATAATGGGGCTTAGGTGCGGCGGCACAGCAGCACACACCATTCATTTTTCTAATGAAAGGGGGGGGTCTGGACCCCAAGGACCCCCCCCCCCTTTGGCTACATCCCTGCTCGCTCGCTCTCTCTCTCACACACACACACATACTGCTGCTGCTGCTGCCCAACTGTTGCACTAAACTTCCTGCATTATTCTAAGTGATGTAAAGCTTTATTCTTAATTGTGGGTTGTAGTAAACATATTCTCTGTTGAAAGGGAATCGGATTTGGGGAAAAGATCTGAAAGTGCAACTCCATCATGTTGCATGGTCTCCAGATGGCAGAACTCTACTATTTGGAATGGCAAATGGAGAAATACACATCTATGACAAGCATGGGACTTTTATGGTAAGTTCAGAGATCTGGGCAATGTACTCTACTGCATAGTCTTGTGTGGTTCCCTGCCCAGTTGTTCACAGTTAGGTATATTTCTGCATGATCTTCACTGCTGTAACCTGAAGTTGTTGATATTTTTTATTCTGCAATGACAACACTGTGCCTAAATGTCTTACCAATATATTCTTTATTATCTTGTATTGTTATTTGTTTTCTTTTTATACAAGATAAATTACTGCTCTTTAAAGTCTTCTTATCTTGATAGACCCATATCGATTCTTCCTTGTCTTCTTAAAATTTCAAAGAACTCACTTTTCTTCTAAAATAAAAGACCCTTACTCTCCGATCTGTATTAAACAACTACATATTAAGCTAACAGACATAGATAAAGCAAGATACAACTGTTCATCGAAAGCTACCAATTTTCCCATCTATCTTATTAAAGTATAATACATATATAACTCTCCAATTCTCGGTTCCTATCCTGTCTTACTGTATCTTAAGCAGGAGACTCATTATTTCTTCTACTCCCCTGCATTCACCAAAAATATAAACAGACAGAATAAAGGAGAAGCTTAGTACTGTATCTTCATTATATTATTATCCAATCAAAAGAGAAGTCATGCCTCAATAAGGTTTAGGTTCAGATCCCATTCCTTTTCTCACCTGATTAAAACCTTTTTCCAATCGTCTTCCCTTTTAGTCATATTACAGTCTTGAACATTATAAGATAGTCTGCCTAATTCCCTGTATTCATTAATTTTCTGCATCCAGTTTACCCAAAATTGGGATTGCATCTGATTTCCACAATTTTGCTATTTCTGTTCTGGCTGCTGTCGCGAAATATAATATCATTCTCCAATATTGACCTTCGTTTTGAGATTTTAAAACCAATATCATATTTAATAAGTACAATTTGGGATTCATAGGGAATTTTATTCCAAATATTTGCTGAATTGACTCATGTACTAGCTTCCAGAATTTTTGTATTACCTCACAACGCCACCAGATATGAAAAAATGGTTCCCTTTTCACTATCGCATCTCCAGCATTTACCCTGTGTTGATTTGTATATATTTTTAATTTTCCATGGGGTATAATACCATCTATTCATTATTTTCATATGATTTTTTAAATACTGCGCGACCATAAATTTGTTTTTTCTATTCCAAGCATTTTGCCATTCTTCAATTTCAATTTTGCATCCCAGGTTGCAACGCCCATTTGACCATATACTCTTTCATGGCCTCTTATTCTAGGTTCCTATTTAATAGTAATTTGTAAAGTTTGGATATTTTTTTCTTATCAGATTGCCAAAATAGTTTGTCCAGTTCATTTGGATTATCTTCAATCCCTATTGTTCTTATATCTTCTAGATATCTTTGTTTTAGTTGGTAAAAATTAAACCACTGGATATTATAACATTCTTTATTTAGATCTTCCCTTGATTTTAGTTCCAGATTTCCTAATTGATCCTTCTTTAGTATATTATTATATGTGAGCCATTTTCCATTTCCTAACTTGCCTTAAACTTATGCCCTAAATGCCTTAAAAGCACTAGAGCTTGTCTGATTGTAGAAGCTAAGCAGGGTCAAACTTGATTGGTACTTGGATGGGAGGCCACCAATGAATACCAGGTAGCATGGGCTATATTTCAGAGGAAGAAACTGGCAAAACCACCTCTTGAGTATTCCTTACTTAAGAAAACCCTATGAAATCCATGGAGTCACCGTAAGTCAACAAGTGACTTGAAGGCACATCCTCACACACACTAACAAAACTGTTCTGCAGTCACCATAGGAAGTGAAGACATTATCAAGTTAAGTGTGGTTATCAGAGTAAATGCAGAAGCAGCTATTACAGCAAATGGTGAAGGTGATTTAACTGATTTAAATTTAAATACATTAAATTGTATTGCATGCACATACCATGCTTAATTGATTTGTGGATTGCAGCCAATGTGTGTAGGCAGATTTTTCATTTTTTTCTCATAGTACTTTTGTTACAAAAGCATTCCATACTTAGCTCCCCCGTAAGCAGAAAACTATGATATAATTGACTTTTAAAGAACATCTTATTTAATTTAAGCAGACACTGTCTCATCTACATTTGAACGTATTGCATTATTTGGGAGTAAATTTCATTTAACAGAAGGGGTTTTCCTTTCAAATGAACATGAAGAGGATCAGTAAAAACATGTTTGAATCACTTGTGTGATAGATTTGTTATGCTCATTTTACCTATATATATTAAATTATTATTTTAGATGAAAATGAAAATGAACTGTTTGGTGAATGTAACTGGAGCATTCAGCATTGCTGGAATACAGTGGTATCCTGGAACAGAGGGCTACGTTGAACAAGATTGTCCTTGTCTTGCTATTTGTTTTGACAATGGAAGATGCCAAATAATGAGACATGAGAATGATCAAAGTAAGCACCACCTTGGAATGCCTCTAAAGAAAGCCATACATTCAATTGCTTGAAAGTTCTGTACAGAGCTGATGTATGAAGCCATTATTCAGTCAAGTATCTGTGTGTGTTCTCCATGTCATGAAACTTACCAAATATATATTTTAACAACTAGATCCCGTCTTGATCGATGGTGCACTGAATGTTGTGAGTGTCCAGTGGAACCACTGTGGAAATGTGCTGGCTATTGCAGGCTTCCAGAAGAACGCCACACAAGAGAAAGATATAAATGTTGTGCAGTTCTACTCTCCATTTGGTGAGGTAAAGTCATATCTTTTGTTTTTCTGATTGACCCTCTGTACAGTGGTTGACCCAAATAAAGATTTTTGACTGAAACCAAAGTTCAGCAGTGATAGTAGCAGACAAGCTTTTCCGAAAGACATTTTGGGTATTTTCTAGGTTACGCTCTCATTGGGATGGAAGTGTGAGTAGTACTCCAAGAGGTATACGTAGCTAGTGTCCTATGTAAATAGCATCTTGGGCTGGAGGTGATTGGAGTTATAGGCCAGCACAAAAGGTAGGTGTCAGCCTAGGAAAATTTAAAATGTGACCTTGCTGTTAAGATGTATATTTTTGTTATGTTTGTAATACAGTTCAGTACATGATAGTGGAAAACATCATAAGTGACTAGAAACCTCTCCAAAAGGTTCTCTTTAGATCTAGTAGTTCAAATATTGCTTTGCTTATCCTTGTTAGATATGAATTTTATTTTCATCTTAGCATGTCAGTGTCACACCACCAGCTTTTCTACAACCAGATATGTGATTCCAATAGTAGTATCTCCTTTGTGTTACTTTGGGATTTCAAGATGAGTGGTGAAGAAAAAACCCAGCAATGTCAAAATAAAATGTATCTTTGCTTTACCTGAAGTGATGCATTCATTTTAAATGGCAGGTGTTACAGTGTAAGAATGACTT
Organism: Sceloporus undulatus; assembly: GCF_019175285.1. NCBI lineage: Eukaryota > Metazoa > Chordata > Lepidosauria > Squamata > Phrynosomatidae > Sceloporus > Sceloporus undulatus. The sequence goes on along the minus strand of NC_056522.1, from coordinate 151,758,625 downwards.
AGATAGTAACCAATTATGAAATGATTTACTACCTGTGACTGGAAAAATTATTCAAAAATGTAATTTTGTGAAATATGAGAAGGAAAATACAATCATAAGACTTTTCCCAAATCCTTTTATTACATTTTCAGGAGGACACAAACCTTCCCAAGTTTACTTTCTTTGAGTCATACCTGCATGTTACATTGAATGTACTATATTCAGTAATTCCTGAGTTGCAAATGACTAATAGTTTATAACCAATAACTATATGATGTCATTCCAGCATTTGCGTACACTAAAGGTTCCAGGCAAACAAATAGCAGCTCTCTCTTGGGAAGGAGGAGGCCTAAAAATAGGACTAGCTGTTGATCAATGTATTTATTTTGCAAATATTAGACCAGACTATAAGGTGAGTAACTATGGAAAACAGTTTCTATTGGTGGAATACCTAAAGTGTAGTTGCTAACTCTGTGAAAAGCCTGAAGTGCTGATATCAAAAAGAATATTACCTCTTGAATATGAAACAAGTCAAAAGAATAGTTTCTATTTTGAAAGGTGATGCAGGCTTGTAGAAAAGTCTTTTATAAGAAAGAGCAATGTGAAGGTCGCAAGAGATTGATAGGAGCTGGAAAGGACTAGGTGACAGCTATGGTTCCAGTTTGATTTCCATCATCCTGGATCATTTAAAACAGTAAAAATGTTTTCAAGAAAGATTGTATGTCTGTGTAGCTTTCAATAGTAGTATATATACCAAACAACATTTTTGTCACAAGGAATTCCTTATCCTCCTTTTGTGTTCCACTGCTGATGCTTTTAACTGTTACATATATACATAATACAGTTTGTGCATGTATATGTATGTGTGGATACAGAGAGAGCACACAATTGCAGTATTTAATAAGAAAACTGTTGATTTTGCTAAGTGCCTAGGAATCTAGGGTTATAACAGCTTGAATAAGGGAGGACTGCCCATACTTAAGACAAGTTGGATATGGAGAGGTATGGTGGGGAGGGAGTAGAATATTCAGGTAATAGGAAAGGGAACCCAGAAATGTAAAGCCTATCCCCCTTTCAGATCCAACCCCCTGACTGTGAGAGATCCAAATTGCCCTACTAGTACATTTGCTAATGGTTGTTTAATGCTAAGATGGTCCATGATGAAATAACTTTAGCCAATGATTTGAGGTGTGGTGGACCAATCCGAATGATCTTCTAGAGATCTGTGGATTCAGGTGCTTTCCTGAGATCCCTTGAGGAGTTTTTGGTTGGCATAGCTGGCGCTCCTGCTATATTTTCCCTTTTGAATGTGGAGATAACTTTGACAGGTGGCACAGTGGCTGTGAACCTCCTCCCAGCAGATCAGAATTTGTTTGAACTCTAGGAGGCAATGCTTCTCAGTTACTATTGTATTTTTGCCCTGCTGTCTCCACAGTGTGATGCCTCATTCAGTGGAGACCTGCTACAGATTGGTTGTGAAACTGTTGTGGATGCCACTCTTACGCTCCAAGAAAGCCAGGCTGATGCCTAGACATGTTTTCTGCAGCACAATGCAAAGACAACTGTATTCTCTCACAGATTCATAGGAGCAATACATAATCACTTTTTCTCCTAAAATCATGACTGATGTTTATGAGTGCTTAGTCTGTGGAGTATGTTTTCTGTAAGTTACTCTATACCATTAAGATTTGTTTCTTTCTTTCTTTAATTATTTTGTTACAGTGGGGTTACTGCACTAATACTGTGGTCTATGCATATACCCGACCTGATCGTCCAGAATACTGTGTGGTCTTCTGGGATATAAAAAACAATGAAAAGTATTTGAAATTTGTCAAGAGTCTGATCTCCATAACAACCTGTGGAGACTTCTGCATTTTGGCAACTAAAGCAGATGAAAATCAACTTCAGGTATAACGGGCTATCTTTATCTGAAGCACTCTGAATTATGAAATGGAATTTCTCGTTGACCTTAGTAGTTATTATAAAAGGTTCCCTCAAAATAGATTCATTTGCATCACAGAAAACACTTCCATTGACTTCCTCAGGCTCACTTCCCTCAGGCTTGCAGATGAGGATAGGGTACCTGTAGTGTGAAGACAAGAGGCCAAAAGTAGAACCAAGTGTGCTGTAGGCCAAATCTAGCCTCGGGCAGATGGTTTGCCAGTTCGCTTATACAGTATAATCTGCTACTGCTTCTACTTATTATTAATATTATTATCATTATTTCATATCCTGCTTTTTTCCAAGAATTGTATTCAAGGCAGCTTATAACTTATTAAAAACTATGCAAAAGTATAATTGAAAAATATTATAACACTTAAAGAATTTATAAAGTTAAAAAAGCTATTAAAATTAATTACATGACTATATACAAACCAGGTAAATAGCACAGGACACTATTAAGAGCCTATCCCAGTCCTTTTCTAAAAGCCTGATGGCATAAAAATGCTTTGACTTACTGGAGAAAATCCAACAAGGAGTGAGGCATCCTAGCCTCCCTAAGGAGGGAGTTCTAAAACCTGGAAGCAGCCACTAAGAAGGCCCTCTCTGTTGGGATAGGATACATTATTATGACTATTATCAAGCAGGGCTGGGGAACCTTTTCTTTATTTCTGCATATAGTGACATAAAGAAGTTAATTCTAAGGAACACGACATCTCTTGATGCCCAGAACACGATTTTTTGTTATTAAATTGGATACAGCAAGGAAATATTTTCAAAAGAGTCTCACTGTAATGCAGTCACTAAATAAAAGGAGTATGAGGAAATGATAGCATTTCATTCAACACTCTTAATATCTTGGGAGCCTGTCTCTTACTTTTCGATATTGTGTATGTTTAGTTGAATTGGTAGTGATTTTGTTTGGAGTGGATTCATTTTTCCCATATCTCTTATACAATGCTTGCAAAGGAGGAACATGAGACAGAAACTATTGGCGCAATGGTAAATCATTTATTTTAATGTTCCCATAACTAGTGGTTTGATCATGGTATGATACTGTTTGATTTACCTTTTGTGTATGTTATGTTTTATTGCCATCTGTTTGTTACTAATGTTTCATTTAGTTGTAATTTCACTGCATCTTTATTCTCTGCTACTCTCTAGAAAGTACATCTGAGCTTTCTAGAAAGATTTATAAATAAATGAAGTATTTGGCTTGATTCCGTGAGCGGAATAATATGTCTTTTCACATGAGGAGCAAAAGAGGGTTGCCTATCCCACTCTTTCACAGTTCATTCATGCGTCCACACATGCACACATTTTAATTTTATTTAGAACCACCTTTCATAACACAAAAATATGTATATCACAGAGTCATTTGCAGGAAAAATTATAAGCAACCACATATAATAAAACAACAAGGCAAATACAAACAATAATAGTGTTTAGAAATACAAGGATATGCAATAAAATTAGCATTTTAAAAGAATGCAAATATAAGCCGAGGAAAATTGGAAGATTTTTGCCTAATACCAACAGAGTGCCACTGCTTTCCCTAATCAATCTCTGCTTTATTTCTGCTGATGGGAATACCTACAGAAGGCCCTCACTAGTAAATTTCTACATCTTGGCAGATTGGTAGGGGAGTCCGTGTTCCTTAACAGACTCATAGAAAGTTTTAAATGGGGAGGGTCAGTGTGTGTTTACCCCATGTGAGTTGAGTATTGTGATATTGTGACTTACCGGTAAACATTTATTTCTTACTCTTTGAAAATGCCCCTCTTGTTTCTACTCCTTTTTAATGCACAGTCCTTGTTTATTTCTCTTGTAACACTGGCCAAGCTATATCTTGGGACGCGAACTAAAAATTGATGCTTTATATGAAGAATAATCCATGCCGGATTTTTCAAATGTAATGAAAGGCGTCCTCTTTCTAAACAATTTAAATAGCAATTTGTTTTTCATTTTTTTAAAAAAATGAGGCATTGTTAATGTACAGATATCTAATGGTAAAAGGAATTGTTAATGTACAGATATCTAATGGTAAAATACAGATCATTTGAAAGAAGGTATTGCAAGTTGAAAATCTATGTGTGCCATTGGTAAGTCTACTTCAGTCTTGCCATATAAGTGTACAATAGTGTGCTTCCTGGGAGAAATACAGTTAGCCTTCCCTATCCATGGGATAGACACTATATATAATTTTCCCAAAAGCAAATCTTGGTTTTGCCATTTTATACGAGGGGGCACCATTTTATTAGACCAAGGGCTCACTGAATAGCCCTTCTCCCTCTGCAAGGAGACAGAAGTCCACCTGCAGAGAAGGTGGCCTGGTTTCATAAACTTCCTTCTTGAAGTTGTGGGAAGGTCTGTAACTAATGCTTCTGAGAAGTTTCGGTTCCTAACGTCCAAGAGGACATCAAGAAGGTCTTTAGGAAGATTCAAAAATGTAATGTTTCTAAAAAAAACAAAAAACCCCATTCCTGTGCAGTAGGGTCAAAGTACACCAGCCTTAGAGTATGGAAAAACCTGTTTTTTAGATCACAGCTTTAATCTTTTAATTCCAGAACGCTCCAGCCAGCAAGGGGGATTCTTGAAATTGTCATGGAAAAAACAACCCATAGTTTATTTCCAGATTCTAACCAGCCCTGGCTCTGGTGCAATTCCTCTTTTGTTTCTCCCTCCTCAATAGCACTGTTTTGTCCATGAAAGCACCAAGGCTTTCCTCTCCCCCCCCCCCCAATTAGGTAGTATAAATGAAGTTGCTTGGTAGCATTCAATAGCACATTGCTTTATTCTTTGTCTTCCCATAAGTATAAAAAAAATATGAAAAGAAGTGGTTTCTTGCTCATGGTGAATACAGTATCTATGTTGTTACTAATGAAAGATGTTTCCCTGCTGCTGCTGCTTCTAAAGATAAGAACTACTGTATTATTTTGTTTTCTAATTTTAAATCTCTGACATATTTTCTTACCTAATCCATATATGTTGAGTTTTTAGATTGCAATATAGCATTTTGGATGTTCCTTTTGACAAATATATGTGTTTTTATTTTTTCTATAGTACGTCCTTGTACTTTGCAATTCCATTGGTACTCCTTTGGATCCAAAATATATTGACATTGGTAAGAATATGTTCATTCTTTATGCTTTTTGTTTTCAGATTATTTTGCACTGTAATGGCTGATCAAACTGCCAAATAACAGTTACTTTGCAGAGTAGTCAAAATGTTTTTGTTGTGAATGTCCTATAACATTTTCAAATTATAAACTGTCATTGACTGCTAAATCCACTTGTTCTTTTAAAAAAATGACACAGTATATGCCAGTAAGTAGTAAGAAATGTTCAGTATAAATTATTTTACTGAAAATATAAAAAACAGCATGAACAAATGAATAATACTTTGTACTTCAAGATGCTACGTATACCTGATCACAGTATTCCACATGCTACTATTGCAACAGTCTTTAATACAGACCAACATTTTTAAACCCTTTTGTAAAATGAAGGGCTGAGACTAAGAGATGGTAGTTAGCTTAATGAGCACCAGCAGACTGGTCAGGGAGGGGATGCTTCATGCCACCATTTCAACATGAGAAGCCTCTCCTATCCGGAGCACAAGCTGCCCATGTTTAATTAATCCCTGGCTGAGATGAGATACGAAACTTTGATCTTCTAGATCACAGCTCAGTCCCCTAGTTCCTAAACTGTACCAAAATATCTGTTTATATGCCAGTGATATAAGCATACAGAGTTCTTAACTTTTGCTGATCTTTTAAAGAGCTCATAGAACTATACTTACCAGACCAATGTGGAATCTTTCTAACTTTCCCTAATATTTTAAGGCTATTTTATTCATGTAGTTTAAATTTTCAAAATTGCTTATTTCCAAAGTCCAGAAAAGTATTTGAGCCATATTCCCAAACTGACTTTCCAACACAAGTCTCAATTATTTTTAATGATGCGCTTGTATACAGGCTCATTAAAAGCCAATATTTGCTCATTTCTATAGGAAGAATATAAATGTATTTCACATGCTAGTTGCTTCTAGCAACTGAGCTTTTTAGGTAGTACAAACACAATTCCCTCTTGATGTTTTGATTTCAGAGTTCTCTAGCTGGTTTGTTATTTGATCTCCTGTGGATATTAAAGTGTTTTCAAAATACATGACAGTTCCAAATTGTTATGTATTTTCAAAATACATGACAGTTCCAAAGCTGGCCATCAGTCTTAACAGCAGATCAAAAAAGGGACTCAAATATCAAAGCTTCTTATTAATTACTGTAGCATTACACTTATCTTTCATTAACTCATACACAATAGCTTAAAAACAGTAGTCTAGAGATGCAAAATTTTCCACTAAGATAATTTTCCATTATTAGAAATGCTTGCTATACATTCTAAAATTAATTTGTAACAATGAATGTCAAACTGGATAATTTAAATGGACAGAATAATACTCATATCAAAATTCAACATTATAAGCAACTTTTTAAAGGTAACTATCTGTGTGTGAGGTATATACATTTTGACGCATGAATTTTCAGGAATGCAGGAAGTTTTTAAAAAGAATGTTTCCTGTCCTCTCTTCCCCACTGCAGCCATCAACATCTCTTCAAAGATTCAGGGATTAGTATGTTGTTTGTTTTCGTAATAGCAGAAGAAATGTAGTACAGTATACCCTTAATTTAAAAGGCTTCATGTGTCACACATTACACCATTAGTCCCACTATACACTATTTGTCTTTAACCCAAAGATAAAGAGAGTGGAAGCAAAAGAAGAAATGAAGTAATACAAGATAATTAAGCCAGGTGTGCAGTATAGGTTTTCTAACATCAGTCTTGCATAATATTCTGCATTACTTCTCATGGTCACTATAGACCTATGCAGGTGTCCACATGCACACATGTAGGTCTAAACTGGGAACAAGAATGTGGGTACATGCTCTCAAACATACCGTAATCTAGCAGTGGCTCTATAACCATCTTCAGAGCCCTATAAAGACCTTCATATTCAATGTGCAGAAATCCACGGAGCTACAAGCACATGTCATCATTTGAGACAGGGCTTACACAATGTGGCCATCCCCAGATTAGTCCTGTACATAAACATGTGAAGATGTATACAAGGCTTTTCTCTGTTTCACTTCTAATATAGCTTTACATTCCTTTTGTGTTATTTATCATTACAATTCAGAATCTGATTGTTGGGGTATGTTGATTGTTTGCTTGTTTTATTTTTTTAATCCCACAAAATGCTCTTGAAACGTATAGTTCGATACAGGGATATTGCAACTGTTTGCAGACTTGAGAATTATGAAAGATGCATAAATTTTCCCTTCTTTCAAGAGCTTCGCATCTAAAAATTAAGTGATCTATTCCACACAAAAGCAAGCAAGATGGTATATTTGCACTGAAGTGAATGGCATAACAGGTACATGAGGTGTGCATGTCTCTGATATAAAGAGATCCAGTGACATCTTGCACCATGCAAAATGAGTTTATATCAAACCATTTAATGGGTCTGTTCAAACTGTGTTTATTTTTTGGATTTTATAATAGCACCATTGTTTGTTACGATGAATAAAACCCAAGTGATAGCAGCTTCAAAAGAAGCATTTTATATCTGGCAGTATCGTGTAGACAAGAAGCTCACAGCAATGGAAATTAACCAGGTGGCAAGGACTAGAAAAGAAGGCAAAGAGAGGTTTGTTTCCTGACTTTGTAGTTTCTTTTCCTGAATTGCTTAGTTCCTACCAATCTCTTTAATATTTAGTTTATAAGCACAAGTTGTCATGCCTCCCTCCAGGATAGCAACAGTACAAGTATATTTGGAGAGGGGCTCAGCACACCTTCAGCTCAGTTGGTGTTACCTCTGCCATTTTCCCTTAATAATCAGCTTGCCTAGATAAGATAAGGCACCAAACACTCAAGAGCCTCTAGAAGCAACATTTGAAACCCACTCTCTGGCGTGAACATCCAGGCCAGCTCAGAGACTGTGTCCTGCTTTATGGATACTTAGAACTGGATCATGGCTACTCTTTTGTGCCTCCCTTTCCCTGTATTGGTTTTCCCAGTTACTGACTGATTCCTTGGCTTCTTGAACTTTGGACTGCAGATTATGTCTCTCTTCTCCCTGTGAAGTACAACACAAGTATTAGTCACATTCCTAGAAATGGGGGCAATTAATTTTTATGATGCTACTTTTCTGCCACAATTTTCACACACCCCTATAATCAGTCAGTGTCATTTGAATTTTTCTTTTCTGCCAAAAGAACTGTCCCTCCACCTAAAATTAACATTATCCTACTGCTCAACTTCTAAGGTGATAGAACGTTCTACCCACCCACCCCCATAGGTCTGAAAACCAGCTACAGATATTTTCCAAGACTTCTGGGTCAGGTTTCAGGGTGTGGGGTGGTGGTGGAAAGAGGAGTGGATCAAATATGTCAGTGTAAAGAAATTCATGGAAGGAAATTCACCCCATATTTTTCCTTCTAGTAATTGCAATGGGAAGGAGAGACCAGAATAATTTTTCTTCCATAAATCAAGTTATGTTAGATTACACCTTTTTAGAAAAAAGATACTAGTTTAAAGAATAATACTTGCAGCTCAAAACTGCTTTGCTTTAAAAATTTCTTCCAGTCAGATGATATTATTTCTTTTCAGAACAGCAGGTAATACTTCCATTCGTCTTTGGCTGCAATATTTATTTGTTTTCTTTCAGGATTTATCATGTAGATGATAGCCCTTCTGGAGCAGGTGATGGAATCCTTGACTATGCTAAAGTCCTACAAGTAAGCTCTGGAATTATACTATACTTTGATGTAACAATAAATATATTTTAAGGACTGCTTTCACTTTGGAATGTGTATTTTGCTAGTGGTTTTGCTCTGCAATTGTATTGGAGGAGGTGACTAATTTTGGTGATTAAACTAATGTCATTTACGTGTTTTCAGGGAACAAGGGATCCAATCTGTACAATAACAGCATCTGATAAGATACTTATTATTGTAAGTACCAAAAATGAAATATATTTTGCAATATTTTTATTATGCTTTTGAAGCACAGTGACTTTCTTTATTCACATAAGTCAGATTTATAGTTAGATGATATTCCAGTGACATGTAAGACACCAAGTGTTCTCAACAATATCAGAGTGTAATGTCATATGGCTTCTGGCTCTGTTTCCTTGATGGAACAACAGCAGAGCAGTGCATGTCGTAAGGAATACCTATGTCTAACAGTCCTGTCTAGCAGGCATTCCTGCTGCTGCAGCCATTTCTCTCAGTAGACAATATCTCCTTTTCTTTTTCTTATCACTCTCAGAACTATAAAAAAACCTGTTTTTCAAAAATATTCCCCATCATCCTGCCACTACTATTGCTTCACTGGTTCCAGAGCAGTAATTTCTTTATGTTTCTGTAAGTAATACATGTATAAGCAATGGAGTGTTCCATTCACTACATATTGCTATGTAAGGTTTAGTACGGATTGTGATCAGAGCAGTTTTGAACATAGTATCTGAAAGCAGAAAGTCAGAGTAGTCAAATATAATAGGATAATAATATTTTGGTACCATATTTGAATCAGTACTATATCTGTGGGCAGAAAAGGTAATGGTCACATGACTTTGTACAATTATATATAAAGAAGAAAATGAGTGGGATGACATTCTGCAGTGGAAAAGATGCCAGTGAAATCGTGATATGCAATGAAAACAGATGGTAGTTTTGGAAACATTAAAGTAAGACAGTTTGGGATTTCAACTGAGTTCATTTTGTCTGTTAAACCGATATCAAGCAGCAAGACAACAAATAATCAGGCATGGGATCATTAACCTGGAGAAAGTGACACATCGTTCAGTCCGGTGCTTTAGCCACATAAATGTCTAGTCTTACACATCTTTCTCCTAGTGCAGAAAAATGCAGTTCAGAAATTCAGAGGTAGAACTATAAATCATTTCCATTCACATGGAGGTCATAGTGGAAGCCCTATAGAGAGAATTATTGACACAATCAGGCCATCACATCTAAGAGTAAGAAGCTGAAATATACACAAGTCTTCTGTCAACACCCACAGTCCTTTCTCTTCTCATTTTGCAGCATACAGCAAGCAAATCAAAAGTCTCTAATTTCACTACAGTATACCACTTCATCAAAACCAATATAAATGCCCAAGTTGATGTGCTTTCCTTACCTCTTCTGGTTCTTCCTGTTAGAAGTCATTTTTATTAGCCTAACCTATAAAGAACATTGTCTTAAACATTTGCTATTAGGAAGGGAAGAATGCTCTCACTGCCTCAATGAAAAAGTTGTTTGTTTTCTAGGGACGAGAATCTGGCACCATTCAGAGTTACAGGCTTCCTAATGTTGGCTTAATTCGAAAGTATCTTCTAAACTGTCGACCTTATCAACTGTCCCTGAATTGCACATCCAGGTAAGGCATGATAAAATAGCTTCTCAATTTTGATTGACAGATCTTATAAATTGAGGCACTTTTAGTTGTTGTTGCATGCATCAAATAATTTTCAACTTATGGCAACCCCAAATTGGGGTTTTCTTGGAAAGATTTGTTCAAAGGGGGTTTGGAATTGCTTTCCTCTCAGGCTGAGCAAGTGTGATACCATGGGCAGCCAAAAAGACAAATAACTTAAAACAAATCAAGTGTGAACTCTCCTGGAAGCCAAGATGATGAAACTGAGGCTGCCATACTTCGTTCACATCATGAGAAGGCATTAGAAAATACAATAATGCTAGGTAAGATAGACGGTTACAGAAAAAGAGGAAGACCAAATGCCAAATGGCTAGATTCAGTCAGGACAGTCATGGATCAGAATCTACAGGAGGGATAGGCAGTCTTGGAGATGTCTCATCTACAGGTCACCATGAGTCAGAGCTGATTTGAAGGCAGTTAAGAACAGACAACATTATATTGTACTGAGGATTTAATATGTATTAGGCAAATGGGGAATGGAACAATAATCAGGGGAGAAGTTGTAGGTGGTGATGGGGAACGATGGAAGTTGGGATAAGTACTGCTCCTTTTGACACCAACTTTACAAAGGAAGCCCAAGTACTGCTTGTAAAACTGTTGGTGAAATTTTGAGAAAGGTCTTCACAGTATGTTATTTTATTTTTAATGTGTAGCACAGTTTTAATAGAACTGCTCTCCTGCCTTGTGTGTGTGTGTTTATCCTTCTTCTTTTACTCTGTTTCTAGTCGTCTTGCTATCATAAACATGTTAGGAATGCTGATTTTCTTTGACTTGGAGACTCGAGTAACAGATGCTTCAGGAAGCCAAGTGATAGGTGAACAACTCAAACTGGAACGCAAAGATGTTTGGGATATGAAATGGGCCAAAGATAATCCGGACCTATTTGCTATGATGGAGAAAACAAGAATGTATGTGTTCAGAAACCTGGATCCTGAGGTAAGAGCAATAAGCAATAACTATAAAGAGTATTTTAGCTGGACTAAAAGATGGACTCTGTCACTATTCTCTGTATCTTTTAGTAGCAGGGTGGGAAAGAAGGCAAATGACAACCGAATATGTGTATCTGCTTAGACATACACACAGCATTCTTCATCAGAAAAAGATTCTCAGAATAGCTAACAAAGATTAATACCACAACAGCCCTTTTCTTCAGGCATAAGAGGAGTAGAGAGAAGCAACTTAGAAATATTGTTTCAAACAGACAGGCCAAAATAAAGCTGCTTCGAGTCATTTTGGAGGTATGCTGTTTAAATGATGCATGTGTCCTAAGATGCTGGAAGCCATGCCAAAGCCACGCTCCAGTCCTAAGGACTGGACCACAGCTTCTGGCCTCTTAAGATGCATGTGTCATTTAAACAGCATACCTCCAAAGTGACCCGAAGCAGGTTTCTTTTGGCCTGTCTGTTCAGGCCCTTAGTTACAAAGGTCTAAATGAAGTGCCTGTGCTTGCTTGCTTGTTCCCTGTCTCTTGTGTACACACTCTCTCTCTCTGTCTCTCTGCCTTGCTTCTTTCAAAGTGCAAAGATATAGAGGGTCAAGTTACTTTCTTTGTCGTCTCTCGAGCATTTAAGTTACAGATGTAAAAAACACAGTAACATAGGATGATGGTTTTGGAAATCTGCAGTTTCTTTCTGTAGTTCTCTAACAAAGACGAAGAGCAGGACTGCAGAAGGATGCACAGATAGTTGGGTTCAGCTAAGGAGGCACGAGAGTCACTGATAATGTACCCCATGTCTGCAGTCTGTATTCTAATGTGGATATGAGAACACAACCCTATCACTCTCTAGTAAGCATTCGAAAGCACACACAGCCTAAGTGCTAAGTGCTAAGTGGAGCTTGCTTTTGAGTGAACAAGTGGTGCTCTGGTTTTAGTATGAGTAAGACCATTCATATATTCAGTCATATATTTATTGATAAATGATTATCAATTACACTGAATGGAAATGTGAACATGCAGCATAGGAGTGGAGTAAATGGTTTAGTACCTTGGAAAATTGAATCAAAATGACGCCAGGGGAAAGATCGCTATGTGTTAATTGTAGAGAATTCTATAAAGTTTTCCAGATGTTTTTGGGTAAAGCTCTTCTTGTTTAACTGTAATTAAATAAAATGCATTTATTAATAAACATTTTAGAAGATAAAGATAAGTCCTTTAACATGGATCTAAAGGGCCTTGCATTGTCTCTCCTTTTCAGGCCTTGTTTCTCAGTGCTGACCATTGCCCTTTTGCAAGCGCATACTGTATAACATAACAAACATTGCACACTGAGAGGGCTCTCTGGGTTCTAACCTTACCTAAGAGAACTAGGGAAACCAATCTATCATCAAATAATATTTATATGTCATATAGTGGTATAAAAAAGTATACCTATATTTCATATTCAAATTTATAAACAGGTTTTTATGGGAGGATTATAAAGAAGAACCTCAAATACAAAAAAAAAGTTTACACATATTAAATTACACATATTAAATTTATTTTAAGGAACCCATTCAAACATCTGGATACATTTGCAACTTTGAAGATTTAGAAATTAAATCAGTGTTATTGGACGACATATTTAAGGTAAATAATAATCTGTTCTTCTAAGAACATTTCCTCTTTGCAATTTTTAAAACAATTTTTCTTAAAAAAATAAATAAAAATGAACAGTAGCTAAAATAAGTTTATATTTGCATATTTTGTAGAATCCAGAACATCCAAATAAGGATGATATACTTAATTTTGAAATTAGATCACTACGAGATGCTCAAGCAATTCTTAAGGAAGCTGGGATTGCAGAGTCCACCCAATTCATTGAAGAAAACTCACATCCAAGACTCTGGTAAAATGTCACTTTTTTTGTTTATGTGTATTACAAATGCATTTATTCATATTAATTTTCTGGTTTAATTTCTGGGTTAATATGACAAATTTTTGTAGCAAAAATAATTAAATCAGTAGCCATCACATAGGAAAATAAACTAGCCAATGAGCAGTTTTAATAGAAGTTCCAAGAGCTGTTAGTTAAATATCTCACCTATGAAAGTCTGACTGCTTACTAAGTTTGAGGCAGCTTTAACTGCCTTGGCTCAGTGCTAGGGAATTCTGGGAACTGTAGTTTTGTGAGACATTAAGCCTACTTGGTCAGAGAGTTCTGGTGCTACAAAAAACTACAATTCCCAGGTTTCTCTTGCACTGAGCCAAGGCAGTTAAAACAGTCTCAAACTGGATTATTTCTGCAGTGTGTTTTGGAGTTCAGAATTTCTGTTTGTAAAACCATTCTGCAGCTGTCACAATTTTTGATCCACAGTGTGCTCTTTGCCCTGATCACAAACAGTCAGGATCCTTCAGGAAGCCAAATAAGCCCAGGGAGAGAGCGAATATATAAAAATCAGAGACAAAAGCTGTAGATTAAGCATCTTATTCATCACTGATGGGGCTATTTCCTGTTCCCTGGAAGCCAGGAGGGTTATGAGAAACATTTAGGCTGTTTCCCCTGCCACCAACTGAAGCACCAAAGAGCAGCAACCTAGTTTTCCTCTACAGTGGTACCCCGGGATACGAATTACCCAGCTTACGAATTTTTCGGGATACGAAAAAATCCCATAGGGATTTATTGTTTCGGCTTACGAAGGTTTTTTCGGGTTACGAAAAAACCTCGGCGCTATTTTCCGCCACCGGAGGGCAGCAGAGAGCTATTTTTTCCATTAGCGCCTATGGCAATTCAGGTTACGAAGGTTTTTCGGGTTACGAAATTAGCCGCGGAACGAATTAATTTCGTAACCCGAGGTACCACTGTATTAGCTTATTTGGAAAGATGTTAAACTGGGGCATGGATCCCTGCTAAGTCTAAAAACCCCAAAATATTGTCCCTCTGGGACAGGACAACCTGGATTTAGAAAACTGATGCCTCTTCCCACCACTAAGGATACATTGGAATTAAATGTCTCAGCAGGTCTCAGAGGGTGCTACTCGGGGACTGTAGCTCCAGTAAGAGGTACCTCACTTGTGGGGTTCCTCAGGGGGCTATTTTGTCCCCGATGTTATTTAACATCTATATGAAGCCGCTGGGTGAGATAATACGGAGTTATGGTGCTGGGTGTTATCAGTACGCTGATGACACCCAAATCTATTTCTCCGTATCTCGTTCGTCGGCCTCGAATTCCGATGGCATCTCTTCTCTCAATGAATGTCTTCAGGCGGTAATGGGCTGGATGAGGAAAAACAGATTGAAACTGAATCCAGACAAGACGGAGGTGCTCATGGTAGCGGCCCCGAAACCAAGAATTGGGTTGCAACCTCCAGTCCTGGATGGGGTCACACTCTCCTCCAGCGACTGTGTTCGCAGTCTGGGGGTGCTCCTTGACTCGTCGCTCCTGATGACAAATCAGGTAAATGCGACGGTCAGGAGTGCCTGTTATCAGCTTCGGCTGATACGCCAGCTGCGCCCTTTTCTGGAAGTAAGGGATCTCGAGACGGTTGTGCACGCACTGGTAACCTCACGCCTTGATTTCTGTAATGCACTCTACATGGGGCTACCCCTGTGCTTGACTCGGAAATTACAGCTGGTTCAAAACATGGCAGCCAGGCTTGTGTCAGGTACATCTAGGAGGGACCACATTACTCCGGTTTTGAGGTCCCTCCACTGGCTGCCTATCAGCTTCCGGGCCCAGTACAAGGTGTTGGTTATCACCTTTAAAGCCCTAAATGCCTTGGGTCCAAACTATCTTAGAGACCGCCTCCTCCCGTACAATCCTCCCCGCGCTCTCCGGTCCTCTGGGAGGAACTTACTGCAGCCTCTAAAATCTAGGCTTGCGGCAACCTCCCAGAGGGCATTCTCTGCTGTCGCCCCCAAACTCTGGAACGACCTGCCGGATGAGATCCGTCAGATAACATCATTAGACAGCTTTAAAATGCGGTCAAGATGGATCTCTTCCGGCAGGCCTTTCCAGATTAACCATCCCGGCCCAGGTTCCCAGGTTCCCTGATTCCCTCATTCCTCCCGTGGCCCCATCTTAGAGATGGTTGAGGATCAACAGAGGGATATCAGGGTTTTTAGTTTTAATTGCTGTTTTTATCCTTGATATTGTATTTTTAATATGTTATACTATTTAATACTGTCTTAAGGGGGGGGAGGGATAAAGTGTTTTTAATTGTCATATTTTATATTTTACTGTTGTTAACCGCCCGGATTGGTTTGCCAGAGGGCGGTATACAAATAAATATTATTATTATTATTATTATTATTATTATTATTATTATTATTAAAACATATTCCCATTCACCCTTTGTCAAAGAATCCAAAATTTAAGAATAGTTCACTGAGAGTCCACTTCCTCTCTCTCTCTCTCTCTCTCTCTCTCTCTCTCTCTCTCCCCTTTACAGGGGCAAATTGAGAAATAGGCAATCATTCTTTATAGTTCATAGAATCATAGAATCATAGAGTTGGAAGAGACCGCACGGGCCATCCAGTCCAACCCCCTGCCATGCAGGAAATCCAAATCAAAGCATCCCCAGCAGATGGCAATCTAGCCTCTGCTTAAAGACCTCCAAGGAAGGAGTTGTTGTGCGCCATTAAGTTGTTTCCAACTTAGGGTGATCTGACTTATGGTAAACCTATCATGAGTTTTTCTTGGCAATATTTACATGGGAGGAGGATTGCCATTGCCTTCCTCTTAGGCTGAGAGAGTGTGATTTGACTAAGGTTGCTCTGTGGGTTTGAGCTCTGGTTTTCTGGAATCCTAGTCCAGCATTCAGATCACTATCCCACACTGGCTGTCAGGTAATTATTATAGGAAGCACTATTCCCTTACCTGTACTCCATCTAGGAATGTGGACGAACACAAAAGCCTCTCTCTCCTTGCAAGAGTAGGTGTAGACAACAGTGCAGCTCTAGGAGTTCTCACCACTCTAGAAATTGATCTAAAGCTGACACATCTTTGCTACACAGAAGACTTTCTTCCCTCACATAGAAGGCGAGATCTAGCAGTTCCTCTGCTATGGAACTATGAAAGAAGTTGACATCCCTGTCTCTTAACAAAGCTGCTTGTTCTAGGCAAAACATGTGTTCTTTATTCAGGCGTCTGTTGGCTGAAACAGCCCTCCAGAGACTTGATCTCCATACTGCTGAGCAAGCATTTGTGCGCTACAAAAATTATCAAGGCATTAAGTTTGTAAAGCGTCTTCGAAATCTTCAAAGCGAATTACTGCGGCAAGCTGAAGTGGCTGTTTACTTTGGGAGATTTGAAGAGGCTGAAAGAATGTATTTGGATATGGACAGAAGGTAATTGCATAGCATTCCTTTGAACTACTAGGAAAATCCTAAGTGCATGGTAGCAACAGCTGATAGTGGAGAGAAGTGTTTCTCTTGAGTGGTTTGGTTTAGACGTTTGAGTACCGGACTAATCGCTCTTATTTCCCAAGTTGAAGTCCACAGTTCAAAAGTGGAAAACAAATATAATGATTGTTTGCATTATATAAAGAATTACAATGTTCAATATATTTCCAAATATAGGCTGGCAGCCTGTTAGTGACATGTGCAGGCATAACTGAGAGTTATGCCTCTATATGTACCCTTTTTGGTTATGGTGAATGGAAGGATTCAGTGCCTCCATCCAATACAGCTCCCTTCCCAAGCCACTTAACTGTTTTCTGACAGGATACTTTTGCCTGTGGTCATTCAACGGCCAAGGAAGGATGACAGGGAGGACAAGGGATAGCCACACAGCCAGCTGCCTCTGTTCCTATCCACAGAAGGGGGGGAGAGACCCATCCTTCTGGATCTCCCAGGAGTCCATCAGTGGGCTAGGAGGATGACATCTTCTTAGTGCTGCTGGTTGGAGAAACAGAGCCACGTGGCTACCTGGGTACCCATCATCTTCCCCTGGCTGCTTAGTGGCTGTGGGAAGACTGCAGATGAGTGCATCAAGTATTCAGGGAAGGAGAAAGACACATAGCTACACTTGGTGGAACTTTACAATCTGCCAGTGTGGGGCAGAATCTCAGCCATAATCTTAGTAATCTTTAAATCACTTCCATAAAGACAGGACACTAATTTTGCAAATAAGTGCTAAGGCTTAGCAATAGTAACTTGTCCAGTGACTTCATTGTTGGGGTAAGATTTCAGCCACAAAACCCTGATTCACAGTTCAGTCCTTTACCAAATTAACCATACTAGCTTTCAAGAATCTTAGAAGTAATTTTCTTTTGTGTCTGCTAAAGTTGTGTGTTTGTGATGACATTTGTAGAGAACTTGCTGTTGACTTGCGACTCAAGCTAGGAAATGGATTTCGAGTAGTGCAGCTGTTGCAGACAGGCTCAGGACATGGAGATGATAATCTTCTTGAGCAAGCACACAATGAAATTGGGGACTACTTTGCAGACAGACAGAAATGGTATGGACATAACTTGGAACCAGAAATGATTATAGGTGTCTCCTATAACATTAAACCTTCATATAATTTTATTTGTAATTTTAATAATTGTATTTGATTTGTAAGTGAAACAGAGAATTATTTCTTTTTAATAATTGAAGCAGAAACATTATCCACTGTTTTGTCACTTTGTCAGTTGTAACATTTATTTATTTTTTGCAGCATTGACATTAGCAGATTAAATAAATTGCCATTTTACAGAGTTGTACAGGTACTGTTCTGTGTCTGTAGCAAGGTGGTGATATC
This sequence comes from Sceloporus undulatus, assembly GCF_019175285.1. Lineage (NCBI taxonomy): Eukaryota > Metazoa > Chordata > Lepidosauria > Squamata > Phrynosomatidae > Sceloporus > Sceloporus undulatus. Next base: position 151,740,548 of record NC_056522.1, on the reverse strand, counting down.
AACAGATTTTCAGACACTGATGCTCTCTACAGACCGGCCTCAAAGGCCGGTCTGGGGGGCAGAGTTGGGGCGTTGTGTCCAGATGACGCATGCCCTGACTCCACCCCCAGGGTGCCATGATGCTGCACACCACTCCACACGGCAGACAACATCATGATGCTCCTCCAGCACTGTGTCCATATGATGCAGCTCTGAAGGAGCGCTGTATAGCCACGCCACCGTGGCTTTTTGTAGCTCCTTTTCGCACCCTTGAAAGGCCTGATTGAGGCTGTGGCATGCAGCTGCTGCGGCCCTGATCTGGCGTGAAAAGGAGCGGTCTGTAAAGCCCCTTATTTCCGGTTTTCTTTTCTCTTTAGGGCAAATGCTGTTCCTTATTATGTACAAGGTAGAAATCATGAACGCTTATCTGAATGTTACTATATGCTGGAAGACTATCAGGCATTAGAGGATTTGGCTAACTCACTTCCAGAAAACAACAAGTTGCTTCCTGTAAGTACAAAAAGTTCCTCATTGTGATTATTCATTTTCAACTTTAGTCCTACACACACTTAGCTGGGGATAAATGAGATTGGGACTTACTGAGACATATGCAAGATTGTATTGTATCTACTTTGCTAAATAGGCAGAAATAAAGTTTTCCCTTTGGGTGAAAAAACCTTGATATTCCCCTTGATTTGATTCTAGTGAAAACATCTATGGAAAGATGACAGTCTTTTGCCACATGCCAAAATGATTCCCTTTTTGGAGTAATTCAGAATAATCTAGTGTCATTCAGTAGCTAGTCACTTACTATAGAAATGAGATCCTGGATTTTATTCATTCTAAACTATGTTTCAAGTTTTACAAAATAGTGACAGTGCATATACATCTTCAAGAATTTTATTTTCATCACATATGGTCTTTAAGACAAAAATAACCTTAGATGTAACCAGAGTTCTTTTAAATGCTAAATTTTCAAAATTTAAATGCCAAATTCAAGGCAAAAGAATGTCAACTGCAAGTAAGAAGAATGATGGGGGTGGTATAAAAGAAAGTGCCACACTGTACATCATAGAATAAAATAGCATATTCCAATTTACCTTTTGATCAGTATGTCAAAACTATGAACAGTAAAATATAGGAAAGATGCTAATGCTATTACAGTTTCCAATAGTTACGCTGTATGACAACATCTTGTTGCTGCATGCATCTGATAAGACTGATGCCTGTCACAGTAACCTGCACATGCCACAGTAAATGTGTAAATATTTAAGGTGCAAAATAACTCTATTGTTTTTATACTAATGATTAAGGGTGCCATTCTTCTAGAGATTAATGGTACCTTTGATGTCTCTTGCAGGATATAGCCCACAAGTTTGTTACTGTAGGTATGTGCGAACAAGCTGTAACAGCTTTCCTCAAATGTAACAGACCAAAGGATGCAGTAGATATCTGCGTAAATCTCAACCAGGTAAAAGTATAAGCCCAGCGCCGGGGATGCTGCATTGGAAATTTGTTCCATATTATTTCAGTGGTTAATTTTAATATAAATTTCTCTTTGCCCTTCTGACGATCATGTATCTGGTAGCCAAAAGACCTATTATAAAATAGCAACCTAGGGGTTTATATTGCAGCCTAGCAGTTTATATCCTCTGTACTGTGAGTCTGAGGGCCAAACCACAAATGATATAAGAGATCTGCAATTGAATCTCATAGTGTCTTTTTATTTTCCTAAAAGCAGTGAGTACATTGGGGATAAAATTTGGATCACGGCCATAGCATCCATTATTCTTTCCCTCTTTGCTGAGTCCCTGGTGTAAATCACACACATTCTGAAGCTGCTATTAACCAAACAAGGAAACACACAAGCACTAGTCAGAGAACAAACATGAGTAAGGAGCTCAGTCAGTGCTCTGGGAGATGAGATTCCTTGCTCTGTTTCACACTATTTCTTGGCTTGCATTCAATTGAATCCTGGGATTTGTAGAATTCTCTTTCAGGGAGCTCTAGTGCTATACTTGTGTAGTGTTAAAGAAATCCCAGAAACGGGTGTCCTGTCTCACATACAGTTTGGTCCTAAGAAGTAAATAGTAGCTGGATGAAGATAACACTTATTAAATATTTCCAAGGTTTGATCAGTTTTTCTTCTATTACAGCCACACTTAGCACAGATTTAAGAAAACATAAAATAGTGTTTATTATCATTTTATTTACTATTATATGTCTTTAGCAACATTGTCTTGGGTTTAAGTTGTTTCATACGCTCTTCAAGGGATTTGTGTTTACTCACAATCTGGCTACAAACCCCATCTCCAACAGCCATCCTACGTGAGCTCTTCTTAACTCAAGGAAGGATAGAATTCAAGCCATACTAAATACTGACTTGTTCAAGCGATTACAAAATGTATTAATGGGTCATTTCTTAAATAAGAACATAATTCCAGTTTCTAGTCCCAATTCAGTAGCTCCATTGAATCAACTGCTGAATCAGCACTTAAGTGAATAACATTAAGTGAACAGTAACTGATGTTAGGCCAAGATACTCAGTTGATCATCTGTGTGCAATAATTTAAACATAATTTAGAAAAGGAAAAATGGGCAGGATATGAGTGTACCGAAACAAAAACAATTTGATGCATACAGTTCAGTTTCTGCTGAACTGGTGTACTGAAGTAACAGTGTTACTTAAACTGTCATCATATTGTACAAGGGGTAAAGAATATTCATTCTGCCAAAAGCTCTGTCTATCAGGACTCCTTCAGTCCTGAACTAAAATTAAAACTTCAGCAGCAGACCACATTTATGCCCATGCTATTTTGCTAGTGCAAATATCAGTAGTTTTCTCTGCCAGGTCTGAATTCAGTAAATCAGTACAAATTGGGATTTATTGGTGGCCTTGAAATTCTAAGGCCTAAACTATTCTCTCCCATGAAGAACATACTTTAGCTCAAGATCCTAAGTTTTTATATTTTAACTCATATCTAATTGACTAATGGTTGTTGCCTTTTTTTCCAGTGGAGTAAAGCTGTTGAACTAGCTAAGCAACACAATATGAAAGAAATTGGTTCCCTTCTAGCTAGATATGCTTCTCAGTTACTGGAAAAGAACAAACCTCTTGATGCTGTTGAGTTGTATCGGAAAGCCAACTATTTTTTCGATGCTGCTAAGCTCATGTTCAAGGTATTGTTACACTCATGTATATGTACTGCATCTTTCAGCCAGTGAAGAAATTTAATATGTAGTAATGAGCTTCTTCTGATTATTCAAGCATGCACGTTTGTGTTTTCTCAAACAGTTTTTCTAGTTTGTATCAAAAAGGCAGTAATTTGAATTCTGGATGAAAGTGTTATGGGTTGCTCCCAACTAACCTAATGTGAGCATGAGGAATCTAAATGCTAGGGAATCCACTGTTCTCTGTACTCTGCTGCACTTGAAAAGCCTCCTGAGAGTCAGAGAACTCTTGGCAATGATGTGGCTGTTCAAGGAAAAGGAAATTGCTTAACGCACCTTGGATCTCAGTGGAGTCTAGTATAGCATCCATCAGCTGACTAGAGCCTATTGACTCCTTTAAACTACTTTGAAGTTTGGCTAACACCATTGGAGAACTGAGGCGGGTTACAGACGGGCAGGGGAGGACGTCTTGGAGGTGTATTCTGCTGAATGCGGAGCCTCCAGACGGCCCGCCCCGGGGGCGTGCTTCAGGTGTTGGAGCTTCCACACGGGGGGCAGTGAAGACGCCTCACCTGGGTCCGTTTCGGACCCGGAGCTTCCATACCGCCGCCTCGGAGGATGCTGCAAAAAGAGAGGCAGCTTCCTCACGGGCGGCCCAAACCGCGGCTTTTTTTTTCTTTTGCCGCATGAGAAGTGCGCAGCTTCGCAGCTACAGCGCTAAGCAGCGGCGGCAGAAAGCCTGTCTGCGCATTTAAAGCACCCAAGCCCCTTTAAACTTTTTCCCTGTGACTTTAAAGCTAGGCAGGAGTGGTGTGAGGTAGCAATGTCCAAACTCTGTCCTTCCAGGCGTTTGGACTTCATCTCCCAGAATCCTAGACCACAGGGCAAGGTGGCTGGGGATTCTGGGAGATGAAGTCCAAACGCCTGGAAGGACAGAGTTTGGAGATTGCTGCTTTGGGGACCAGTGAGCCAGGCATGGTGGTAGGAGAGAACAGGAAGGGTAGAATAGAGTAGATAGGGCTGGGAGGGAACACATGCCCTGGGAGGCGAAATGATGTCTTTATGGGACATCATGGGACCTAGTGCCTTGTCAGTGCTCCCTGCCCCTTGATCCCAGGCCCCCTCTAGTTGCCCTTTGCCTTTGGGGGCAAGTTTAGAGGGCATCAAAAGGTCTTGGGCACATTCAAGCTCCGGGGTCTCCTCCTCCTCCTCCACCAGCACAGGCTCTGCTCTGGCTGGTTGGCCCGCCAGGACCCTGACACGCTCCCCACTGGTGGCTAGTCTGTTGGGCCTGATGCTTCCATCACTTTTAATGAAAGCATACAGCTCCTTGTAAAAGGGCGGGGGGGGAGGGGCGCCCTTCGTAGTACTTTTTTTTTCCTTTGCCGGCTGGCGGATGCGCAGCTGCGCAGCGCTAAAGCAGCGGCGGCAGAAAGCCTATGTGCGCATTTAAAGTGCCCAAGCCCCTTTAAACTTTCCCCCACGCTCTGCCCAAAAACAATGTCTCCGCTGCCACCGCTGTCCCCCTGCCATCTCCCCTCACCTCCTTTGTACGTATGTCAATATTTACAGTTTTAGCGTTTTTTATTGTTAGGTGAAAATGGCAGAGGAATGTGTGTAGGGGTGCACTTTAAAGTCCAAACTTTCCAAGCAGCGCATGCGTACATGTTGCTCTAGGGTTAGGGTTAGGGTTACGAGGCTTAAAATGCGCCGCAGCTGTGCCTCAGCTTCCACAGCTTCATGGCAGCGGACGTTGCAATTAAAGCCTGACTGCAAACTGCGCATGTTCCAAGACCCCAACTCACTATGCGACGGAGCTTTTAAATGGGCAACTTAAAGTAGTGGCGTAGTAATTCTGGTGTACTGGTGCAGCAGCTCTCATGGCTTCTTCCACTTCTCGATATGTGTCAGCATTCAGGTAGGACTGCTCCAGTTTCTGCAGTTACTCCAGTTTCTGGGACCATATAGCTATAATGTCAGCCATCTCAGTATGAGACCAAGATATCCCCCTGCCTTTTTTCGGGGTGCTGGTGGATGGCTGAGCCATCCTGCCTGGTGGCAAAGGGGAGCCGCCACACAGCTGTGCCAGGAGCAGCCGAACTGTGCCCTTTCCCAGGTGAAAATGGCGCAGGAATGTGTGTAGGGGGTCACTTTAAATCCCAAACTTTCCCTTTTCACTTTCTACAACCAAAACATCCGCCGGCAAAAGTTACAACTTCCCGCGGTTCTAGCAACGCATGCGCACAACTGGCTCTAGGGTTAGGGTTACGAGGCTTAAAATGCGCCGCAGCTGTGCCACAGCTTCCACAGCTGCATGGCAGCGGACGTTGCAATTAAAGCTTGACTGCAAACCACGCATGTCCCGGACCCCGACCCATTATGCGACGCAGCTGACACGGAGCTTTTAAACCGGCAACTTATATTTGCGGCGTAGCAATTCTGACGTATCGGTGCAGCAGCTTACAGACGGAGCTGCGCAGGTACATATCAAATCAAAAAGAAGCGGAAAAAAGCAGCACCTTTTTAATGCTGCTTCTTCCCGCTTGGGGCGTGCGGGGGGCGTGTTCATGATGGCATTCATGTAAAGCCCGTCTGAAGGCTCTACCTTCATGACGTCATGAGTACATCCCTTTTTGCCCGTCTGTAACCCGCCATAGTGTTTTGACAGAGATGATCCACTCAGTTGTGCCATGCACCTTCATGCATTGCTATAGACCTCTCCCCCATCAAACAATTGGAAGGCTGTTCATACCCCTGTAGTTATTATCAGAAGCTGCAGGTGGCCACAGATCAAATGTGCAATCCATACCTTAGCGAATCCTCACTCCAACATGAATGAACTTGCAATAGAGCATTGTTCTTGTCTTGGTTCTTTGTTCCTACTCTGAGCTGGCCAGATGCCTTGATTCAGCAGCAGAGAAACACCAGTGCTAATACAACTGCTCCCTTGGTCTGTCTTCCAGTTCCCAGCAAAGAGAGAAAGGATTCGTAGCAAGACTGGCTGATTATATTAATGGAATATGCGACTGTATTTTGTTTCTTTTTGTTCTATTTTATGAGCCACAAGTTGTAAACAGAAAACATCTTCCTTTTTTTTCTGTTACCATATTTTCTGTCTTATATTGAAAAGATTTCAGATGAGGAAGCTAAAAGAAGGACCAAACCATTGCGTGTCAAAAAGCTGTATGTTATGTCAGCTTTACTTGTGGAACAGTATCACGAACAAATGAAAAATGCACAGAGGGGGAAAATGAAAGGAAAGACTTCAGAGGTACCTTGTTGTAATGCTTGATCACTGACCAACATGAAATCAAGTCAGACCTTTTGAGATGATGTTACAGAAAATTCTCATAGTACAGATGGTAACAAATAATTTATTTTTTCCTCTCAAAATGTACTATTTAGAACATTGTTTATAAAATATTTATACAAAAGTATAAGACCAAGGCAAAGGTCTTGATGGTCGTAAGCAGTAATGAGATAGGTCTTCCACAGCCTCCTTGTCTGATTAAACCTCCTTTAAAAATGGATCAAAATTCACTAAAAAGATTTGCAGCAATGAAAGCTTGGAAGCAAGAACAGAATCTTCAAGTGCCTTAAGGATAAAGAGGAAGCCGCAACATATTTTTGAAAAATATTGTCATGTCTAATATTAGGGGGAGTTGGCATAAGTTTAAAAAGTTCAGTAGCATTTACTGTTACTTTTCAGACATTTGGGTAGTCATTGGGGGGATTTTTGAAATTTATTTTTAAGTGGTTTTTTTTTTAATTAATTAAAAGCTAATACATTAGAACCATGTTATTAATGCACTACTTTTAAATTAACAAAGTGTAACAAGTTAAACAGAGTTAATTAAACAGTGTTTTAAAAAGTAACACTACATTTTTCTTAGTGATACTTTAAACAGTAACACTATTTAATGTATTACTAAGAAAAATGTCATGTAACTTTTGAAGAATAGTAAATCAAACTCCGCTAGTAATATTTAGGAATATATGAGGTGAAGGGAAGAGAACTAAAATATATGAGGTGAAAGGAAGTAGTTTTGGTAAGTATGGCTTACCATTATTGGAATAAATAAGGGAGCTATTCTGTGCATCAGAGCACCACATCCATTAAGACCATTAAGTCTTTTGCCTTATACTTTTGTATAACTATTATATAAACAATGTTCTAAATAGCACATTTTTAGAGGAAAAATGTGTTGTTTTAGGATGCACATAACTTGGTAAACATGGGTTTGGAAAAGATAATGTACTTGCTTTTGAAAGCTTTACCTATTATGTGTATTCTGTTCCTATAAAGTTGACTCCACATATCTGAAAAATTTACATTATTGCAGTGTATGAAACTTATTTTTCAACTATCCAAAGCTCTTAATGAAGGAGAGGAAAGGCATGGTACTAAAGTGCAGAGTTGGGGGGTGGGTGGGGGAATCACTTTTTTGAACTTTAAGTCTTATAATCCTCCCAACTAGCCAGTGGTTGTAGTCCAAAAAATAAAATTCCTAAGCTCTGTTTAAGAATAGAAAAAACTACTTTGCTTTCATGCTTTTTCTGTATTTTATTTCCAGGCTACTTCAGCATTGGCTGGTTTGCTGGAGGAAGATGTTCTTTCTTCAGACAGTCGCTTAATCGATCATGCTTGGCGAGGAGCTGAAGCTTACCATTTTTTTATACTTGCCCAGAGACAGCTGTATGAGGGTTATGTAGATACAGCAATGAAGACAGGTGGGATTATGTGGTGTTAAAAACTACTATTTCAGCTTCACAGCCCACTATGTTCCTAAAGCTCAATCTCAGTCTTTATATGCTTTTGATCAGTGTTTCTTGAACTATCTCGTGTAGACTGGCACTTTTCCCTCAAATATTCCAGGAACTAGTACAACGTTTGTGCACATTGATCACAGTTTTTCCAGAAAATTCTCCACAGGCTGATGGCTTGTGGTCCAACAGGAATCCATGAAATACCAATTTGAGTAGCATTGAAATAGCCAGCTGCTTCTTAAGCAAACATATTCAGTTTCCCTTTTAGGTTTTCTAACTCAGGGCATATTGTATGCATATTAGAAAATCCAATCTTAAAGTGCAATACAAATTTGAGGCCTCTGTTTTGCACAGCAGCTGCTTCAGGCTAATGCATTTACTAGGCCTGTTCCAAACATGCATCCTTTCTGACTGCAGAAAACTATTTCTTTAAGAGTGGACAGAACTTTATGTGCCTCTTAGTGCGGAAGAAGTTGACTGAGTGTAAAATATTAATAATTGAATAGTGTAATAAGGACATTTATTGTGGCCTCCTCTTCTTTACAGCCATTCATTTGAGGGAGTACGAAGACATTATTCCTGCCGTGGAGATCTATTCCCTGTTGGCTCTCTGTGCATGTGCTAACAGAGCATTTGGTACCTGTTCAAAAGCTTTTGTTAAACTGGAATCTTTAGAAAACCTTACCCAGGAGCAAAGGCAGCAGTATGAAGAACTTGCTCTGCAGATATTCACGAAACACTACCCTAAAGATAACAAAAAGTCAGAACTGGATAGCCTTCTTGAAGAGTAGGTTTCCTTTTTTTCATTCTAGTTATGATTGTAATTGAATATCCCTTGTTTGGGTGAAATGCAACATTTTCCATCTGCCACTGCTGAATGAGACCTCTCCTTCCCAGCACACCTTAAAAATCTGCACATGAAGATTTGTGGAGTGTAGGAAGAGGAGAGGATGGGGAAGCTGTTACAGAAGTGAACATTCATTGATATGGTATTGGATACTGCCCTTTATATACTGCATCTTTGAACTGAGTGTTGCTAAAAGAAACTATCAGCATGTATTACGCTTAGTGTTAAGATATTTACAGAATGTAGAGCTCTAGCACAGATGGAATATTATGTGATTCACAATATGTTCACAAGTCTGAACATAACTGCTTCCATGTTCATTAGTCGTAGGTCTGTCCTATAGTGCTGACACCCTAAGAGACACTTTTCAAACTGCTTTTCTTTCTTGTGTTTAACAGGGGAGAAGGAAAGCTTCCAACATGTGTTGCTACAGGAAGACCAATTACAGAGTATCAGTTCTGGATGTGCAATATATGCAAGCACTGTGTGCAAGCCCAAGAAATCAGCAACTACAACTTCTGCCCTCTCTGCCACAGCTCAGTAGCCTATTAATCATAGAGAATACCTTTGTGTTGGTATGCATAACACACTGTTTGTGGTTTGAAATGTTTAGAAACCCTATTAAGATGCTTACAGGGAGGCTGTATCCCTAAAATAAAACCAATTTAATGTGCTGTCCATGCCTATAAAAAGAATGTGAATCATTTCTTCAAAATAGCCTCAATATGGAAAAACACTGTTTTCAGTGGCCCATGACTGAGCACAAATACAATCTCTGCCCCGCTGTTCTTTTTGTTTACTTTACAGACAGTCCTCTCTGTTTCATAAGGTTGGCATCCTTCAGTTTTATACATATACATAGAACTGTTTTTAGTTATTTTGGAGATGGTGATGGGCTCTTAAAGGAAATAATTTTGTGACAGCAACCAAAGTTAATAAGCACTAGTTTTACAAAACCTAATTTCTCTCTTTGGCATTTTACACTTAGATGGAAAGTCTGCTTACATTATGCATAAAATAATTATGCAGATGCTACTTTCTGAGCACAGTACTGAAAAAAGGACATGAAAAAAACAATATCCAATTATAGGCATTCTGATCAAAAGACATGTGCACAGATCAGTGATAAGAGCATATAAAGCCCTTTTTAAATTGTTGAAATCTGTCCAGTTATCTGGCTGGTCAGGGGCAAGGAGGAGGAAACTAGGGATCTGAATGCAAGCCCATACTATATGTCCTGAAGAATAGATTGGTAAGCAGAATATGAGCTTTGAAAGGTTTATATTCTACTTCGCTCCAGATTTTGTATTGAGAGGGGGGGACCTGCTAGATACAAATGCAATCTGGCATCCCACCAGATGGGAACCCCCTCAAATAGGTTGTTGGCCAGTGATACCTCATGATATGAGGAGAATGTGCACTTCCTCTGGCCAAAGCAAGATAATTCCCATCTCCTGACAATGTGCCACTAGCACTGTGGTTGACTGAATCGGTGTTAGAGAAATTACCTTCTCCCAACAAGTTCTGGTCCACCTTCTGACAATATGTGTGGTCATCCAATTCTCTGGTGTTTTTCTCCCCAACAGGTAACCCTGCTGGTTTGCATCCTGAAAGACCTCATTATTTTTTCCATTTCTTTAACTGATAGTTGCATCACCAGCAGTTATGCAGAACTGACTACAGTTAACGATTGGACTCCATCAGTGTAAACAGGAGAAACTTTATGTTAGATGGGTAAATTCTTTCTCATCAGAGAATTTGTCAGAACCTTGTTTACTTGTAAAAAAAATTGGATCCAGATTTAGGATTTGGTAACTGGAGTGGCAGAAATGTATTTCCCTCAAGCATGCCTTTACACAGAGGTTAGGAAACTGTGCTGAATGGGGTGACTTTGGCATGATGGAGGTGCCTTTAATAAGCTTAGTCCTTCTGTCCAAAGAAGGCAGATCTCGGATTTATGAAATCTATATAAATAAGAGTTGGTTTCATCATTCTCATGTTTTGTATTGAAAAATGTAATGAAACATGTATCTTTTTATATTTAAGTATAAATATAAGCTTCCTCTGGTGTGATAATATGGTTAGTGAAATACACATGTATAAAAATAAATGAAAATTTAATTTGTTCTGTCCCATTGTTATATACAGTATTGTCTTTCCCCCAATATGCACTCAAGCAAGTTTTATAACAAATACAAACGTATTTAACAACTACTTGGTTATATATGCCCCCCAACCCACCTGAACAGCCCGTATCTGCACTGGACAAAGAAGATCTGTTCAACTGCTGATCAGGGCGCAAGCAGGATGACATATCCAGTCCCTGTACACCAGCCAATGGAGCTGTGACAAAGAACTGCAACAAAGATTGTGCTTCTGATTATCTCAGCCTCACTTGTTGGTGGAATTGAACTGGAAACATCACTCTTCTTGCTCCCCGACCAACAGGCGAACAGAACTCCTTTGCTTTCTGTGGCTGCTGGCTGTTAAGGTGGGATTCAAGGTGGCAGTTACTATGTAAAAATACAGTTACAATAAGACTGTGTAGCCTTAATGTGTATGGAGCAGTTACAGACCCATAACTCGAGTTTACAAATCTATAGTACAGAATGCCAACTCTATTAGAAAAAGTTAAGCAAAATATACAACAGTGTGTGGACAAAGAAAACTGATAGATGGAATATTACACATGTCAACATTTTTATCAGTAAGAATAAAATTGTGAGTATATCTTGTTATTTTCAAATAGATACATTTTTATACTGCATTGTTTGATTATCAACTGACTTGGGTCAACTTTCAATAAACTAGACTATATGAATGAAAGTACTGGTGTATGCATTCACAAAATGAACAGATGCATTAATTAAAAACAAGAAACACCAATTGTATCTACCACTTCTTCTTCCACCTGTAAACCACCCAGACAACCTTTGTCATTGAGCAGTATATAAACATTTAAAATATGGAACAACAAAATTAGAAGAGTAAACAATGGCAGTTCACGGTTGTGAGGGGAGGATTCTGTGACTACAGAGGAGCAGATTATGGAAGAGGAATGCAAACTGCATCTGTACTCCATATGAGTCAAATATTGTATGATATTTCTAGGGCTGTCCTATGATTGCCTGATTATTCTTTTTGTTTTCTAATTATTAATGTTAGTCTCAATATAACATTTCATCCAAGGAAGTCTACAGCTCTGGGGAAAAGTCATTTGGCACACATGTCACAACACAATATTTCAGAAGAGGCATTCCTTTTTGTCAACTGAAAAAAATTAAACACTTAATAATCTAAGTATGGTAATATTAATAATTTCTGAAGGAGATTACAATTTTTTTAACCAGAGGGATGATGGGGAGTATTATGAGATTAGAAAGAGTGTGCATATCTACATATCTAAAACTATATTGATGGACAAGTGAGGTCAAATTCTTGACAAATTCTTCAAGGCACTCTCAATGCTGAACACCTACCAATCTTTTGTTAAACCTCCCATATGCCCATAGACATCCTGAAAGAACACCTTATTATTCATCACTATGCCCAATGCATACACTAGGAATATAATTGTTAATTCCATTCTTGAAAGAAATTAGAAATGATTTTAACAATTTTCTTCCCAGTGTAAGAAAGTATGTGAAAACTGCGTAGTTTTTGAAGGCTATTTGTAGTCAGGACTCTGTTCAAAATTTGCACATTTTTGTGCAGGAAACACCATTGTTTCCTGTGCTCACATGAAAACCCCCACATGCATTTTTGTGTGTTTGTGGAATAGGTGCTGAACTGTGGAGATTCTCATCAGTCCAGGGTTCTTCCCATCAAGGGTTGGTGACACCTGATTTTTCAATCCCTTTTTTCAAATATTTTCAAATATTCTTTCCCTCCCTGGCATATTCTCACATATAAGAATGTTTTACTCTTCCTCATCTTTCTTCCTGATGAATACAGTCACTTAATTCAAGTATTGATTCCATCATAAATCTTTCACAGTGCTTGTCTTTGTGTATCTATTCCGAAGTAAGCCTCATTGAGCAAAGTGGATTTATGTTCAGCTAAGTGTATATCAGAGTGCTGTCTTAATATTAAGTATATTTCTAAAGGTACACCATTGCATTTTATATTTTCTTTTCTTTTTGGAAACAGCATACTAGTGTGAAACACGCAGTATAATCCTCCACATGGCTGTTCAGAAGTAAGCTTTACTGAGGGTGCAACCACACTGCAGAATTACAGCAGTTTGACACCACTTTAACTTCCATGACTATTCTATGACAGAATCCTGGGATTTGTCATTGGTGAGGTATTCATCCTGGTCTATGAGAGAGGTCTGGTATCTCACCAAATGGCAAATCTGTAGGACAGAGTCATGGCAGTTAAAATGGTATCAAAACTTTTAATTGTGCAGTGTGGCTAATAGCCTCGGTTCAAAGAGACTTGCTGATGTAGTTGCCATTTTCTTTGTTTTGCCTTCTCACCCTTTTTGACATGTATGCATTTTCTTAGCTCTGCCTGTGTCTGATTGCTTCACCGACACATTGCACAGCCATGATTTACCATAATTCCCTCCTCATCCATCTAGCTTTGGTATGTCTACCTGAATTTCATAAGTTCTTTGACACCATATTTTTTTTGGCTTCATCCTTTACATCCTGTGTTATATGCTTTACCCTCAACTTATCCACAACTCAGTTCAAAATCCATAATTTTGGCCCTAAACTTGCCCTCAACATATACATGAAATCGACTTATAGTTGAGTATATGCAGTAAATAAATTAATTGCATAACCAACTGTATTTTATTCATTTATGAAGAATAAGATATTCACACATGCAGAAAGTAACTGACAATATTAAGTGAAACTGACTTAACTAATGAGTTATCCTTACAATACCATACTTGGCTGAAATGCTGTAGTAGTGAATAGAAGTCCATGAACAAACTACTATCCATCTTATCCCCAAGTTTTGTATCCAACTATGTTGATCACTTTTCTGACACAGGCCAAAAGAAATGTTGTAAATTCATTTGAATAACACTTGAAACACTAATATGGATATTTGCTTCCTTGTTTTATGGAATGTAGGATGTGTTTTTGTCTCTTTGTGATCATGTTGTATAACGGCAACCAGCATGATGCTTACTCTCCATATTCATTCTGCTTATTTGGTTTTATTGGAGGCTAGTGTCTTGGGGCTGCATCTGATTATATCATAGATTTTAGCATGAAGCTAATTGACTGTATATTAGATTGTAATTTAATTTAATTCAATGAACATAGTGCAATCAACCAGTAATAAAATAATCTAACAAATACATTTCTTTTGGAAAGGAAAAGCAGCCAGTGTCACAAGAAGAAACAAACACCATGCAAGATTCAACAGCGCATCAATCCTTCTGCATAGATAATCCCCCGGATATATAGTCGTGACAGTTTGTTTGCTTTTGCACTTCCAAGGCAAAAGGGGAAGAGTATTTATGTACTCATAATTACAGTCCCTACCATCTAAGCGGAACACTTTTGGTTTACTGTCTGTCAGCGTTTCCATTATACACTCCCATTTTTCAGAGGTCAATAACGTAGCCATTAAAAAAGCTGCATCAGCAGGAAATGTGATATACAGGGGCTACCTCCGTCTCTTAATTTGTTTTCATCCAAACTCCAGGAAGGAGGAGAAACATTTCAGTGCTCGGTAATTCATGACAAAGTTTTGTCATCTGCTATCTTCAAATTGGCTTGCTTCCTGAAATTAAGATGTTTCAGGATGGCTGTCAGTAGAGAAGCAGCTAGAGAGAGAGAAAAAGAGAGATGCACACACAGAGAGAGTGTTTAATTATTTAACACTGAAAACACAATAGCTTGTTGAGCGGGCAGTCATTAATTACATAGGTTACACATCCTGCAATCAAAAAAATTTAAATTAAGCTTTCATTTAAAAGCTCCAATTAAATTCAAACACAGTAAAGGAACCATTACTTTTCCTCTTACACTCCACGGAATAGATTTCCCACTTGTTAACTTAATTGTCTCCACTGAACTAATAACTTTAAAAAACCCTCATAGCCGATAAATCACTGAACATCACAGCCATTTGTATCTTTTTCCCTCCGCTCACTGTTGACATGCTAACTCCAGAAACTTTAAGAAACAGGATTGCATGTAACACAGGAAGTAAGTAAAATATTCATGCAAAGTGGTTCAAATTTAAATGGGCTGCAAGCATACATCAAAAGCCATTCAGTGTAATAGTTGTTCCCCCATGATAGTGAGTAGCATGGTGGAACAGCAAATGAAGGAAAGCTTGGAAAACTGCTTTTAAAAGCAATCAGTTGCATGTACAGTTCTAAAGCCCAAGAGGAATTTATTTGCTATTAGTTACAAAGCAACTCATAATTTCCCTATTTTTCTTAAGCAGCTAAATAATTACTTTGTAGGGTGATGTCTGTGGGATACTGGTTTGAGCATTGGACTATGACTCTAGACGCAAGGGTTTGGATTCCCATTCAGCCATGGAAACCCCTAGATAACCTTGGGTAAGTTTCACTCTCTGAGCCTTAAAGGAAGGCAATATCAAGCCCCTTTGAAGAAAAAAAATGTGCCAAGCAAATCCTGTGACAGATTCACCTTAGGGTTGCAATAAATCAGAAATGACTTGAAGGCACACAACAGCAACACAAGAGACAGGCCTTGGTGGTGTTACAATGACAATTTTGCAACGAGCAGACTTTGGTGATGTCATTAAATGTGATAAAGTAAGCATCAACCACTTCTGCACACAGTAAGCCACTGAGATTTTTAAGAAAACGCCAATGTATTGAGGCAAATATGTACACACACATTTTTCAAGACAGCACTCTCAGCCTGAGATTCCTCCTTCTTGCCCTGAGAAACACAGAAGATATTTCAGACCCTAAGGCTCAGCTAGGCCCTGAGACCTGGAATATCTGTCTCAGGTGAAGTCCCCTGCATTTTTTTTTCCTGTTTGATTCATTACAAATAATTTTAAAAAACAACAACTGAAGATAAGAAGAATGTGAGTTATGAATTTCCACATGGAAACCATGTGCTCAGCCAATAACTACAGTCCAAAAACAAGAGGGTAATATTTGAATTTGCTTGTGTCTACAGTTTGGAATATATACATATATATAGAGAGAGAGAGTGAGAGTGAGAGTGAGAGAGAGTCAGTCTTTTGGACCACAGCTCCAAGAATCCTCCAAACAGAATGTCCAGTGGCCATCATCCTTCTACAAATCAAAAGGGCAAAATTGATTGGTTGGTTGATTGATTGATTGATTGATTTACCTTGGATGCACATGCACTCTTTTTTGGACTATAGTACCAAGACCCTACCAAACAGCATCTCCAGTGGTCATTTTGGTTGAGAGATCCTGGGAGTGGTAGTAAAAAATAATAACTTGATTATTTTCCTCCTAGTGCATATCCCTCACTCCTTGCTTTTATCTTCACAGCAGCCCTGTGAAGTAGGCTAGGCTGGTTGTGACTTGGCTCAGTGAGCTTATGACTGATTCATATATTTAACAACCTACACTACAAAAAGAAGAGGAGGAGGAAGAAATAACCTGAAACGTTTTCCCCCAACAGAGATGTTTTCAAGTACAGTCTGGTGACCTAAAGCAGCAGTTACATTCTGCCCTTGAGCACTTCTGGATCTTAATGAAAAGTTCTCCCCAGTTGACATCACTTCCATCCTCCCACAAATATTTACCAAGCCAGTGTAATTCTTCAAACCAAAGGTTAATGGAAACAGCTTCTTTACCGTTCCCTCGATCCTGATTGATGATCATCCTGCCAGCCGCTGAAAACTCAAAGCAAGCAACGGAGAAAGTGGGAAAGGTTCTCGGCATTTTGGATGGATGAAGAAATAACATTATTGTGGACCTTTGGGAGGGGGAAAAAGATAAGAAGAATGCAAGCCAGAAAGATAAATGGACTTCCAGAATATTCCTCATTGGGAGGGAGAGGGTACTGAGATTTGTTGTCCACAAAGAAGAAGCCCAACTTTCCAAAACAGTTGTAGTGTGAAGATGTTATACATGCCCTTTCCAATGAACTCCAACTTCTCTCCAACTTGTGGAGCAAGAAAATAGTGGTGGGAGGGAGGGATTATACAGTGCAGTAAAAAATAAATTTCCAGTCTAGTGAATCCTATAATGTAAGGAACTAGAATAAGAATTCATCTACCAGGGAAGGAAATGAGGAAGGGAATGGTGGTTAATTGCATCATTTTCTATCCATTATCTAGAGCTAATTGGAAAAGGATCATACAAAGATTGTGAATAAATGCCAGGAATACATTATCAAAAATTGCAAACTGTAATCATTTTTCCAGCCATTTCTATTTTTTGAACCCACTAACAGAAATATGATAGTAGAATGTGCATGGCCATAACTTAAATCCAATTTCCAGTCCCAACTAGTTTTAGACCCATTCAACTGATGAGATTTGATTCAGCTGAGCCATTCTAGTTGGGACTAGCAATTGGATGGATGCCCATAGAGCCAGATGGTTATTACAGAAAAGATTGCGAGGAGAGAGATGTACCGGCAGTCAATTTTTCTTACAACAATTAACCTGACATACCTGTGCTTGCATTTATGTTAGCATTTCCCCTTTAAATGTGGTAATATCAAAAGGGGCTGGAGAAAGCAACTTAGGATCTGGTCCTAATATGGCATGTTATTATTTTTCCACAACTAACAAGGATCAGGGGTGATTTAGCTGACTGACACGGCCTTATTCTCACCTTGACATGTTACTACAGTCTTGTCGAGATTGATGCCATGGTTCCTTTTTATGTCAGGATCACTGGTCTTCACTGTATGTGATGATACATTAATGGTATGGCAAACCACCCTGCATGCCACATTTTGCCTTGTGTGGTAAGCAAGGAACACAAGCCACCATCACCCTTTGTATCCTCCAATTCTGAAGTTAAGGGTCAAAGAGTTCTACAGCTATAGGCCTTTTTCCCAACATGGGGCAGATTTTGAGTGGATGTATGTGTTTCAGGCACCCTGAATCCAGGCTACCTTATAGTGAATTTTATAAATTAAGTAGGGTTTCATTCCCTGTGCAGCCATGAAACACACTGGATGTCCTTGGGCAAGTCGCACTGTCTCAGCCTCAGGGGAAGGCAACAGCAAACCCCCTCTGAAGAAACTTGACAAGAAAACCTATGATAGGTTTGCCTTAGGGTCACCATAAGTTGGAAATGACTAGAAGGCACACCACAGACACAAACACAGATACAGACACACACAAATTCTGAGGTAAACATGCTTACAGTAGAGGGATCAGAGCACCAGAATAACTGAGGGCATGTCTCCATGGGCCATTTAAACGACCACCACCCCACCTTTGGGTTGCCCTGTCTTCACAATGCATGTGATCTATCCATTATCCAGAGCTAACTGGAAAAAGATCACCATGTGGCACCTCGTTTTTGACCTCAGAAGGAGTGATTTGTGCTAGTGGCAGTGGCACTGGGTGGCACAGAGGGACAGGCATGTAGACAACCACTTGGCATTGCTTCAGAGTGCCCAGGTAATGGGGATTTGGGGGCAATTTTGGGGCCAGGATACTCCGGGGGCAGCAGAGGAAACTGGAGGCTAGGTTCAGCACCTTGTACAGTTGCTGGAAAGGTAAGACTAGGGTCGCCATACATTCTCCTTTCCCCAAACAGGTCCTCTTTTTCAGAACTAAAATTTCTGTTTGAGCAGGTTTTTTAAATTTTTGAGCAGATTTTTAAAATGCCTGCCACTGCTTTGGGTGGGTAGGAGAGAGAAGGGAGGCCAACCTGGAGTGGGAAGATAAGCTAGACAAGCAAAGTGTCTCAGGAAGCTTCCAGCCACATAAAGCAGCTTGATGGAAGAAGCTGTTGGAAGAGGAGGGGAATGGGGAAATCGTTGTTATTTAAATACAAGGAAGGTTATGAATATTACTCATTATCTCAGCTTATATAGGATGCTGAGACATCCTGAATTTTAGAAACTGGAGGGGGGGATGCAAGTATTTTTTACATCCTTATTCCCAGGTAGATAATATAGGGCTGTGACCTATCATCTTTTTCCTGCCTAAACTATTTTTTTCATGATTCCTCATTACTAATTGATAAGCCACTTAAACAACCATCAAGGGGGGAAAGAGATCAGAATTTACAATATGAGACTGAACATTGTGACCTTTAACTCGTAACACACATTCTGGAGCCATTATATTTTAGTTAATAGCACTCTAATTTATAGATGGGTAATATTTTGTGGTACTGCAAGAGAATTAAGGGAGAAAGGTGTGAGAAAGTGGGCCCAGGACTGAACTGAGAAACCGTTCTGTTTGGAGGAAAATATGCAAACATTCCCTCATCCTCTGAACTAATAAATCTGACTATCCACTGCCTGAGATGACACCCAAAATCTGCCTCCCATTAATGCCTTCAAATAATGATTGACTACTTGCCCTGTCTGTCCCTAGTCAGCTTTTCAAACTGGTGGAGATTCTACATTGTCAGACATGTATCATGACAATGCTCTGTCCTCATAGATACGTTTCCCAGTTCAACCTTCCTGAACTCATCTTAGATACCAGGCAGCTGCACCAACTGAAGAAGTTTGGAGGTGCCAGAGAAAAAGGTGCTGAATGATGACATGTCCAACCCTCTCCCACTGGGAAGGCACACTGTGAAAAGAAGCACAGGAATCTCTGTGGTATATGGACACAATTGCTTTTCACATCATGCTTTGCTGGCAGGAGAGAGCTGGACACACCATCATTTAGCACCCTGCTTTCTGACATCTCGGGATACCTTTGGTTGGTGTGGCAGCCTGACTTCTAAAGAGGGTTGGAGGAGGGCTTTTTTAGTCATTGCAATAATATCACATCCATAAATGTGAATTGCAATATTTACAATGTTGTAAGTCTGGCTGAGGAGAGCCAGTGTGTTGTAGTAGCATGAATGTTGGACTATGACTCTGGAGACTAGGGTTCGAATCCTTATTCAGCGAACCATGTCCTGGTTGTTGTTTTAAAAAACAATGATTAGAAGAACCCTAGAACAGCCTCCCATAGAATGAAACAAATGGATATATTAGTGACAGTAACCACAAAATTCAGCAAAACCTAAAGAGCTGTATCATGAGAACTACAGGTTCTTTTGACCAATTTGGGAGAGCCCAGTGCATGTAGATGGAAAAGAAGGAGGAGGAGGAGGAAGTAGACCATCACATGTGGACACCTTGTTTCATAGCCAAAATCTCATTCTTATCATCATTGAATACATTATTATGTATCTGGGCAATCTTTGATTTCCCCTCCCACCCCCCTTCTTTTTATGGTCAATAACAAATCACTGAGACATAAAGATTTAATCTGTATTTTCTTGATTTCAGCTTGCTTAGAGATTTCTAGATACTGGGAAACCTTTGCAGATCTGAGCATTTGTACCAGGCTAAACTGTATATGGACATAAACACTTAGTGGAAAAACTCTTCAGTAAAACAAAAACAATAAATGACAGAGAGAGAGTAGATCTGTTCATGTACACACGATTTGTTTTCTCTGAATATGTAAAAGACAACATATGGACAATGGGCCTGCCAGTGAATCACAAGTGATTTTGGAGAGATGTTAGTTAGCTTACATCTTGATCGGTATAGCTATATTAGACCCTTGTGATAGGAATAACATGACATTAGACAACATATTCAGAAACTCTGTCAAAACACCCCAACAAAAATTGCAAGAGAAATAAAAAGAAGCCCCAATCTATATTTCTATCAAAGATCGTTCACCAGAATCCTAGATCATATTTTATTTAATGTAATTTTACATGCATCAGGCACTTTGCCAGCTCTGCTATGTAGTAACATAACAGCAGCCCTCTACTAGATTACAAAACTGATCGATTCTAATTCCTGCAGACATAACTTTACTTCCAAAGATGTAACTCCCCAACAGGATTCCAGCCACTGTTTCCAAACAAGACCCTGCAGCCAAAGCTTTATTTTTGTAGTAAGTTGTTCTTTTTTACATTTGTTCTTATGTGTCTTACATGAAACAATCAGTATGACAATCTACATCACAATTCAATTAAAAAAATAAAACTTGAGCTGGAGCAGAAGATTCTCCTCATTCTCCCATAATCCAGTCATGGTTAATGAAGTGATAATTGATGAATGGAGGTAACCAAAGAGAAATTGACTTTGCAGTAGGATCTCAATTATGTGAGTGGATAATTAATTGGGGCTAATGGATAAATTAATCCAACAGATTTCCGGGGGGGAGGAGGTCAGAGTCTATGGGAGATGAAGCATTCCATTTTAGAAGAGCGATTGAGAGTTCCTGCATGGCAAGGATTGGACTGGATGGACCTTGTGGTCTCTTCCAACTCTATGATTCAGTCAGTGTTAAATGTGGCTTCACCCTCTGACATGACTTCCTTGGCAGTCAAAGGGAATAAATGTGGCATGTAAAATGACTAAATCGTACTGCACCTATTATTATTATTATTATTATTATTATTATTATTATTATTATTATTATTATTATTATTATTATTATTAAGCTTTATTTATACAGCTCGGTAAATTTACACAGTGCTGTACATACAATCAATTAAAATAGATAAAATGAACCTGTCTATTACAAAAATAATTAAATATAATACACTTGCCACTGTTACAGAACACATTTGATGAAATACGGTAGGAATGTCCCTCTCTCGGTGTAAACCAAGCTTCAAAAGTATTGCCAAATGATAAACAAAACGCTAAATCTATAGAACCAAAGTAGCCAAGTTAAAATTGGTCATGAGCATCCATTGCAACAGGAACAAAACAATTACCGTGAAATTGCATCTTATTTTTAACCTACGCTGAATAAATTATTGAATACTACGGCACTTGCACTGACTAAGGGAAACATCATAAAGGGCAAATATTTGCTCTAGAAGGCAAGGGGAATATTGGCCACTGCATTGCAGGTGAGGATGTGAGCACCGTAGAATACAACAATCCATAATGTCACAGCGAAAGAAATTCTGTTGTGTTTTTTTTTAATGCTAGAATCAATCACCATTACCTGAAAAGTGCAGCTGCTGAACCATTTAACCCACAGATGTAGCCTTATGTAGCAACTGCAATGTAGCTAAATCTCTGCAGTAATGTATATTTGATTACATAACTCATCTTCATTAGAAATGATGGGCAGAAAAGCAGTTAAACGCAGTGTTTCTCAACAGAAAAGAAAAAGAAAAAAAGAAATGGCGGTTTCATGATCATTTCTGTCTGGAGGCATTTAAAAAGATTAACAAG